>NC_061513.1:187164210-187214123 GCF_022539505.1 Lolium rigidum | reverse complement strand
CCTATGGTGTGGCCCCTCGTCCGGCCCCCGACTCTGCCCTTCCGCCTACTTAAAGCCTCCGTCGCGAAACCCCCGATGCGAAAACCACGATACGGAAAACCTTACCGAGACGCCGCCGCCGCCGATCCCATCTCGGGGGATTCTCGAGATCTCCTCCGCACCCCGCCGGAGAGGGGATTCATCTCCCGGAGGACTCTACACCGCCATGGTCGCTCTCCGGAGTGATGAGTGAGTAGTTCACCCCTCGGACTATGGGTCCATAGCAGTAGCTAGATGGTTGTCTTCTCCTCATTGTGCTTCATTGTTGGATCTTGTGAGCTGCCTAACATGATCAAGATCATCTATCCGTAATACTCTATGTTGTGTTTGTCTGAGATCCGATGGATAGAGAATACCATGTCATGTTAATTATCAAGTTATTACATATGTGTTGTTTATGATCTTGCATGCTCTCCGTTACTAGTAGAGGCTCGGCCAAGTTTTTACTTTTAACTCCAAGAGGGAGTATTTATGCTCGATAGTGGGTTCATGCCCGCATTGACACCTGGGACGCGTGACGTAAAGTTCTAAGGTTGTGTTGTGCCGTTGCCACTAGGGATAAAACATTGGCGCTATGTCCGAGGATGTAGTTGTTGATTACATTACGCACCATACTTAATGCAATTGTCTCGTTGCTTTGCAACTTAATACCGGAGGGGGTTCGGATGATAACCTCGAAGGTGGACTTTTTAGGCATAGATGCAGCTTGGATGGCGGTCTATGTACTTTGTCGTAATGCCCAATTAAATCTCACTATACTTATCATGTCATGTATGTGCATTGTTATGCCCTCTCTATTTGTCAATTGCCCGACCGTAATTTGTTCACCCAACATGCTTTTATCTTATGGGAGAGACACCTCTAGTGAACTCGTGGACCCCGGTCCATTCTTTAATACCGAAATACAAATCTGCCGCAATACTTGTTTTACTATTTTCTCTCGCAAACAATCATCTTCCACACAATACGGTTAATCCTTTGTTACAGCAAGCCGGTGAGATTGACAACCTCACTCGTTTCGTTGGGGCAAAGTACTTTGGTTGTGTTGTGCAGTTCCACGTTGGCGCCGGAATCTCCGGTGTTGCGCCGCACTACATCCCGCCGCCATCAACCTTCAACGTGCTTCTTGGCTCCTCCTGGTTCGATAAACCTTGGTTTCTTTCTGAGGGAAAACTTGCTGCTGTGCGCATCATACCTTCCTCTTGGGGTTGCCCAACGAACGTGTGAAATACACGCCATCAACCATACATGTCCAAATCTAGTGATCCACATGGATATGTAGTCACTACATCTATCAACTGCATAGATAGATGATTTTGTACTGCCAATGATATAATGTATCAGAAATAGGATTTCACTCGCATCTGGAGATTAGGTCTCGGATCTCTGCGTAAATCCGACTTTGTGCTACAAGCCTTGCTTTCTCACCACCTTGTTATCTCGTTCCATTTCTGGAAGAGAACATATTGAACCGCATAGGGATTTCATTTCGAGGAGCGAGGCTAAATCTGCTTGGATTACATCCTTCGTTTTCAGTCCGAGAAAGTGGTTTACACTCTGCCATGGCCATGGTCTTTGGATCTGAATCATTGTGAAGGATGTTTGCAATCATACAAGAGAAATATTGTCGACATTTGTAGTCTTTAGTCATATGATTCTCCGGAATCGATATAGTTGGAGGAAATCTCAAGCACCCATGATGACTCTTCGTGATTTCCCAATACGCGTGAGTCGGGGTGTTCCGATATCCCAGCCAGTGTGTGCAAGCTGAAGCTGGGTTGTGGAGGTTTCCCTTCCACTGGGTGTATACTACCCATAAGGTGTTAGTCAACGCTAGGTTGATATGTATTTACTGATTGGATTTCTCCTCGTTTTACCTTGTTGCTTGTAGGAAGCTAGATCCTGGTTAGAGGCCGTACTACTCCTCCTCTTTTCAGAGATACGAAGTTGAGTGGTTTTTATTGGTACCTCCACTCTTTCGGGCGTATTTCTAGCCGGACTAAAGGATTATATAACACCTTTTAATCAGTAAATGAATTTGGCAGGGTATTTGCAAAGTGTTGCAAATTTGTGAATCGTAGACGTATAGTCCAGATTCTTGAGTACGTGGATATGGAGAGGAACGTGGAGTTCCAAATGATTTATTGGCATTCTATTTGGTACTTGAAATCTCCCCCTAATGCCTGGAAATATCCATCCTTCAATATTTGTAATCAACGTACAAGGCTATGAACAGATCCCTTATGAGGAGTTCAAGGTACTTAGTGATCGACGGAGATCTGTACCCCACATAGATCCCTAATTTGTGGGCCTATGACGTACGCTGCGGTGGTGAGATCGGTACGCGTGAAGCGATTCCAAACTTACGCAGATAGAAAATGCTCGGAGGATTTCCACGTATTAATTGCAGAGGGGAAGTTCTGCGATATGCAGTTAGTTAGTCAAGGGTGTGTAAAGCCGCATGACTCCAACGTGAAGTTGGTAAAATTTCAACTCATTAACAAAGGTCGTGCAACGAGCCCGATCCTCTTGCTCAGATATTCAACCAAACCTTTTGTGTATGGATATATGTGGCAAAGTGCTGAACTCCAATCTTCGAAGCCATGCAATAATTATTGGAGGCACATGAAGAGAATTCTACATCATTATCTATTTGAATTGATTATAATTCATTTTTCAGTCCATACAATGGTTGGATGAGACCGCAAATATCACCTCGAATACTTCAATCGAGGGACTTAAGTGACCCAACTTTGATCTTGAGGTATATGAGAACCTCAAAATGAGCTACATATCCAATGATTGAGAAAACTTAGCTCCATGCAAATCATGACCAATGGAATTGATTTATAGGCAACATGTGCTACGGGTTGGATGTACGTGTAGTACAATCCAAACAATAGAGAGGATACCTTTTCAAATACTTGTTCCTCATCCATTAGATTGAATCCCGTAGAAATCTATATATCGAATTGGAGAGTTTCTATTGTAGAAATCTTTATCAAATATATAGAAGACATTCAATCTTATTCATACCAGAGTGCTGATACAATATATTGTGAAATACAATATATATGTCCTATTACAACAACAAAAATGGAAATGAATAAATCGATCACTAAGGAGATAATGAGACTAGTTAAAGTCTCCAAACATGTCGGTTGAGGCATACTCAATGATCATGTTCTCCGTGCCCATAGGGTCATGTGATCGCTAGAGAGTCATGGTGTTGCAATGTTGAAGAGGAACATCTCGTGAGCAACCATCTCTATTAGTGCAATCTGGATGAAGGTTGAAGTGAGCTTCAAACCTTTTTCCCTGAGATCCTTTGCATTCTAGGGATTGTTAATACATAATAACCAGATGTTGGTAGTGTGGCATTCCTCCATCATATGCGTATAGCATTCACACTCGATCTGGATATATGTTACCTTGTGATGTACATGACAACATACTTTTACTTTTCTCTCAGCGGCGTGGCTCCAGTCGGAGGTGAATCCAGTGGGGCTTGGATTGCACGGATTATCCCATGAAACGCAAGAGTGATCCTGATGGTCATGTTCCATGTAGTGTAGTTGTGGCCATTGAGGGGAAATGCGTCAAATCCTTTTTCAGCCATCATTTATTTACATGGGTGAACCAGAGATTATTAATTTACAACTGGTAAATCAAAAACCATCATGGTTATGTTGTAATGAACTTTGCAAAATTAATAAAGATTCAAAACGTTGGCTTGAAATTATTAGTGTGAACCTCAAATTGTTAAGTATGACACTTTGTAGATAATCTCCAAAAGAAATTTTGGAGTCCGTCTCGCAGCACTAGAGGGTATAATCTGATGGAATCAGTAGATACTTTTAGTTCTAGAGCCTTATGTCATGACTTAATAAAAATGTACGGGAGATCACTTGATAAAGTAATCATGGCAGTGAAGATAATCTGCAATGCAGTAGATCCGCACACTACCTATGATCCCAAAACATCAGTTTGAAGAAATCACTTAAAATTTTGCATATCAGTTCGTGCTCGTATTGAGCCAAAGAACTCAATTAAGACGATGAATTGATATCTTATTTGCAAGAAATTAAAATCTCAATTGCAATGGGTATAATTAATCTTAACATGTGCACAGATGGAAATATATTACACCACACTTTTGTTCTGGAATTTATGGTACTCTACAGAAAACAGTACTGAAATAGATATACTGAATTTAACAAATCTTAAAACAGCAATTAAACTACTGCTAGACCTACTATTAGTAAATTGATTTGCTAACGGAAATCTGAAAAGGTGCACGTATTCATGTGCAAACAGCAGGCACGAGTGGCTCAACAGCAGGCAGCTTTGACCCGGTCGGTCTAGTCGTATACGATAGGATAAGGTAGCGCTGTCGATTCCCCAATCCATCATACCAGACCAAAGGCCAATACAACGGCGACCACGACGGGGCCTCTCCTGCGCCGGCGTGGCACCGCTCACCGGCGGCGATTGGTGCTCCAGCCGCGCCCATCCTCGTCGGAGGATCCTCTAGGGAGATGGGTCCTCGGGGCGACGCCGTTGGAGACGCCATTCACGAACCCAAGCGCGGCCGGGCTGTCGGACCGGTCGGCACGGCCACCCGACGTTGGGGTCAGCGTGAGGCCAAGGGCCGTGAGGCGGCAGCGAGAGCGTGAGCGCGGTGAAGGAGGCGGCGTGGCCGGGGTTGGGGACGGCATCGACGACCGCAGTGTTACCGTTCGGCGCGTCGTCGTCTTCGATGGCTGGCGTCGGCGACGAAAGGCGCAAGGGCGCGACAGAGGGTCGCCCTCCAACTCAACAACCGCAGGGGTTTGAGACGGCAGACGCGGCGCGATGGCATCAGCATTGACGACCGCGACGCTGGCGAGCGGCACGTCGTCGCCCTCGACGGCTGGCATCAACGACGGGAGGCGCATGGGCGTGACGGAGGGCGCTGGCCGCACCGGTCAGCGCTCGTCGACGACAGCGGGCCCGGCGAGAAGCCAGGCCGGCAGCCGTAGAAGCCTTTGGCCTCGAAGACGAGGCACTCCATGGTGGCAGTACGGAACACCACGACCTCCACAACGATGACGGGCAAGTCTGGATCCATCTTCGTCAAGAAGTGGAGAATTGTCCAGGCATGATTCTTACCTCTGGCTTGGAGATAAAATCGATATTCTTACAGATTAGCGGTTGGGGTTCTCGATTGTGGCCTCCAACTTTGGGTCAATTGGAACCAACGCGCTCTTTTTTTCCCTCTGTTCTTGATGTATCCGTGAAGGAATTCAAGGGGGTCCTCAGATGAAGAGCGTGCTGATAACGTGTTGACAGTAATATCGAGAGAGAAACGATAGATAGCAACAAATGATTCAACTGTTCTGTTTCATTGATGATTTACAACTTATATACAAGGGGAAGGGACGCGAATATAGATCATGTCCGTTCGAAGAGGTGTAAGGAAGGGTTGTGTCTGTTGACAAACCAACAAACATAGAGAATTACATAAGGGAGGATTATCCCTTTAATTAAACCTATTTAATTAAATCCTAACAGGGGTGAACCAGATGTGTTTTGTGAGCGGCACAACCGAGTACGTTTCCACGTTTACAAAAGAAGAGGTTGGGTGAAGTTTCTGATACTTCAACTTTTTTGTAGTTTTAGACGTACCTCAGTTTTCAAAATTATCGTATTACTTGGAACCAAACGTCTTGAAGTATCAAATACTTTATTAAGAAACTGAAGTATTTCTACAATACTTAAAAAAACATAGCTTCCAAACGGACCCTAAGAGTTTTAGGGCGTGTTAAAATTTAAAGCTAACCAAAGAGGGGTTGTTCACAACAAATTATTGGTAGTAGGCAGATTTCGGTAGTGTATTTTCCAAAGCAGCTCTACCCCTGCTTCTGTTGGGACGAGAACTATAATTCAACAAAAATTACCCACCACTATCACCTATAAGTGAGTACCGGTTCGTTTATTTCTTTTTCTTTCTTTCACCGAAGCCTACCTCTTCTCTGCTGAACACAGACGAGAAAATCCGTTTGTGTACTTCCTTTCACGTGTCGGGCCGGCCAACAACCACCTATATCTCCATCGCAGTCGCTCCATCTGCCTCCTTGCGGTGGCGCGTTCACTCTCCCCATCACCCGGCAACCTTTCCTGGCATCGCCTTCCTTTACTGGCCTTCCAGCCCCGTCCTAGCCTCCATCACGACTTTTTTTGAATAAGGGTGCCCCGAAGGGCGAGGAAGCTTCTCATTAAATCGAAACGGAGGAGGTACAGAAGATTACAAAGGACCCCATAAGATCTAAATGCACATATAGGTCCCTATCATTTGCAGAAAAGACCTCACTGAGAGATGAAGAAATGCAATCAGGTCCTTCTCTTTCCCGCCGTCGAGCCAGAGGTCTGCTACGCCGCCGTCATGCGAAGAGGCGGGGACGAAACCACTTGCCTCTGCGCAGCCGTAGTATGCGACTGCAAACCTCAGTAAGGACCTCACAATGGAGGTTGATTCGCCGGAATCCGTCGCCGACAATTGGATAGGCCATGGAGTGGCCTTGGATCTGCTCAAGAAAATTGCTTCCCACCTCTGGAAAGGACCAACAAAGATGCCACCATCACCACCATCTTCATCTTCCTCCTCGCCTCCACGGCCGGCCAGGTCGATGTCGAGTATGTCAAGGGCACATCTTTGCATCCAGGCGGTGCTTATTGCTGAGGGGCTTGGCAAGAGGAGCATATGATTCCATCCCCAACCATAGGGGCTTGACATCACATATCCTCGGCCAGTCACCGGTGCCGCACCAAGGCACCAGGGAAAGAGAGCCCCTGCCCTCCTCCAACACTCCACCGACCTCAATTCGTCTCCCCCACCCCTCACCACCATGGCCGCCGGTGGAAGGAGGACAAACAGAGAAAGGATGGAGATCAAGGAAAGAGAGCAAACCCTGGGCTTATAGACGGAGATCCATGGGGGATGGTCGAGGGCCGCCGTCTCCGGCCGCCGGAGCTCCTTGCCGCGCCGCCACCACCACCATCTGCTCCAGATCTTGCCCCGAAGATCTGAAACTTGACTCCAAGACCTCGGCAACCTGCCGACAACTCGAAACCTAAACCTATGTACATCACCGGCGCCTCCCCCTCCCCATCTCCGGCCGACAGCGCCGCCGGAGAAGGGTTGGGCTCGGCCCGGTCTCGTCGGGTCAACGAGCAGAAGAGGGTGGGGGGGCGGAGAGGGAGGACGAGGGGTGGGGAGAGAAAAGCGTGTACTGGTACGGTACTCAAAGTCCTCCATCACGACTGGTCTCATCCATGTATCCCTGTAGGCCAGCAGGCGCTCCGCTCGACGGGTCGGAGGTGAAGCGGCGCAACCACCAGGAGGTCGAGAGCTAGCTTGAAGCGCTTCATTCCACAGCGTGGAGCCGCCGGCTGTTGCTCCTCGATTGGATTCCGTCTCAGGGCGGTGCATCTGCACACGCTAGCCTCCACTGGAAAAAATAGCTTGCTACGCATCGATCCATGAGAAGATTGCCTTTTGATTTACCCAATTGCTAAGAGCATCCCCACTCGTTAGCGCTCCCCACACCCAAATCCGGCGAAATTTTCGTCCGGATTGGAGGAAGATTTGGCGTGGGGAGTAGTAGTTTCCCAGCCGCGTGCCCAGGCGAAGTCGACGATGCGAATTTAAAAAACGGCAACTTGACAAACTACGGCTAAAAACGGGTGAATATAGACTAAATTTAATTATATTTATTACATTACGGGAGGAGTTCATACATAGAGGCCGGATTCGACTATATTTCGAATTCGGCTAGGGGAATGCAAACGCTAATTTTAAAACACGGCGCTCTACATGCCGAAATGGCGGTAGAACACCGTGTAGTCGCCGCCGTCGTCGTCGGAGCCGTCGTCGTTGGCCTTCGGGCTGCGCGGCCCGGCTGCTCGTCGCCCGGCCGGCGTCTCCCCACCCCGGGGATGGCTTGTACCAGTCGTCGTCGGAGGACTCGAGGTCGACGACGGGGACAACGACGCCGGATGGAGGTGTCGCAGGACGGCGGTACCGCGCGAGATCGTCGTTGGCGGTTGGAGCGGCGCGGGCGGCGAGTTGGCGTGCGGCGGCCAGGTCCAGCAGCCGCCGCTGCTGCTCCGCCTCCTCGCGCTCCCAGTCGCGCCTCGCCCGGTCCGGTGCGGCGTCGTCCGCGCGCTTCTCCTCCTCAATGTCGTGCGGCGACACGGCGATCGCCTCCGCCATCGCGGCGTCCTCCGCGCGCTTCGCCTCCTCCTCGGCGAGCCGGCTTGCGGCGGCCTCTTTCTTCGTCTTCTTCCGGCCGCTCGCGGCGCGGAAGGCTGTTCGCGGATGACGAGGGCGCCGCCGCTGCGCCCTCGGTCGCCGGCGTAGACACCGGCTCCTTCTTGACGCGCACCGGCGTCGAAGGCGACGTCGCCTCCTCCTCTTCACCGGCGCCAAGGATGACCTTGACGCCGATCCGGAAGACGACGAGCCGGCAGCCATGCGCCGTGGCTGCCGGACGCTTCCCGACGGCGGCTCGCCGATGCCCTCGATGCCGATGGAGGGGGCATCGTGAGCACCGGGAAGTTGCCGCCCTCGATGTGCGCGAGGACGTTCGCCGGCGTCCTTTCCGGCGCGCTCCACCACCGTCGGCGGCCCACGGCGTTGTTGCGCGCGAGCGGAGGCGGCGGGCCGTCGTAGGCCGCCGGCTCCCGCTCCCACCGCCGGAGGAAGTAGGAGTTCCACGCCGTGTAGTTGTCGGGGTGGTGGCGTGGCTCGGCGCGCTCCTCGTCGGTCATCGTCATCCTCGCCTCCTCGATGGCGACGTCGAGGGCATGGCCCCGCGGCGGCGGCGGGATTGGAACGCCGCCGGCACTTAGCCGCCGGCCGCCTCCGGGAGGCCTCGTGTCCCGGCGGGCGGGGGTACCCCGCCCGGTGGAGGAGGTGCCCCTCCCACGCGTGGAGCGACCGGCGGGGAAGCCGTTGTTGGGCCGCGCCGTCGTCGTCGTAGAACGCCATCTTGGGAGTAGAGGGAGAGTGGAGGGAGAGTGGAGCACGGGGTACGCCTCGCGGTGATCGGACCGGCGTATATAGGCGTGGCCGGCGCGGGGATTAAATGCCGCGTGGAATGCGACGCATCCGCGGCGAGCCGGCCGGCGGCGCCTTTAGTGCGCGCGGAAGACGATGCGTGCGCGGAAGACGACGACATTAACTCGCCGCGTGGCCGGCGAATGCGGACCGGCGGCGAGGCTTTTGCGACGCGCGGAAGACGATGCGATGAGGACGACGATCGGTTTCTCTCGCCGACAAGTTGGGCCACCAGATGCGCGGGAAGTTGCCTCGCCGTTTCGCGCGCTTTTGTTTCGTCCGGAGTCCCCGAGCGCTCCCCGGGGGGCCGGGGATGGCGTGGGATCGCCGGATGGATTTAGGCCCAAATCCGGACGAAAACGAGGAACCGGGGGCGCGACTGGGCCGAATTACGCCGTCCGGATGGAAAAAACGCTCGCCGGGGGCCTGTTCGGGGGACGAGTGGAGATGCTCTAAAAAGTGCTCGGAGGCTGGTTTGCTCGGTTGAGCACTTGAATTCTGGCCGTCTGATTGGGTTGGATCACGCCCGCGTCCCGCGTCTGTTCCAGAGAGATTTCCACCTGAGCGACCCACTTCTCCTTCGTCCCGTTCCCCATTCCCCTTCGATGACCGACCTAGGCTGCAGCCGGCGGCATGCCGCTACGCCGCTCGCGTTCGCAACCGGTCGGCTCCTCTTCTTCCTCAAGCCAACCCATCTGCTCTCCTCCCACGCACCTCCATCGTCTCACTGCCTGACTGCCCCCACCCGTAGGGCACCCTCCGCCCCATCGCGCCCTTGCCCTCCGACGGCGAGGACTTGGGCGCCGCTGGGGACGCCGCTTCCTCCGGGAGGAGCCACAGCCAGAAGATGCGGGAGGCCAGCCGCGTCTGTAGTGGGGCATGGATCTGGGTTCCATGGCTGTCGCTCCCCTAGTTTCTGTCGATGTTCCCCTTATCCCCTAGGCTTCCGCCGTTGCGCCCCCGAGCTTCTAGCGGCGACGCCCCCTTATGCTCCCATGAGCGCCTTCCATGTAATGGCGACTCTGGCGGAGGCAACTACGCCTAGCACAGGAGCCAATTGAATCTGAACATCACTAGTCAACAACCATCTTCAGGTAAGTTAATGCAACACCAAAGAACTGGTGCCTGGTGCCTGAATCACGGGATGGCTTGGATCTTAGAGACATGTTCTGAATGCTGGCTGAAAACCATCAGATTGTAGTCAATTTAACAGTATACAGTGTCAAGAAAAATCACTCATTCGTTTTCTTCATGTTTCCATTTGTATGATTCAATCTTAGTACTAGTAGATTTCAGAGTAATGCATAGGTTCTGCAGAACGGTTGTTGTTATTGCAGCTGGTTGGATTCAACAATTTGAATTTTCTTTCTTGTCCAGGCTCGGCTGAAGGCAATCAGGGATGGCTTTTACAAGGTACATGCCTAATGTTGGGACTATAACGCGTGTCCAGATGAATTTCTCGTTTGCAGAATATTTAAATTGGATAAGTAGTCAAACTGACTTGCTCAATGTTCGGTTATTGATACACAGAGGAGAATGACTAGATCATGTGCTCGTGCGTAACAGAGCTAAGCTGTGCATTAAAGAAATTTTTCTTTCTGTTTGCTCACCTGGTGATGAGGTAAAGTTATGATCTATTTATACCGCAATTTTTAGGAGAAGTATGTTTTGTACTTGCTTACGTTAATTTTATATATCCATGAAAGTAGCAGCACCAAATGCTTGATTTTTGTTTTGAATTGCAAATATTTAAAGCTTAATCTGGAGCAAACAAGCCTCATAGTTATAGCATCTTATTATTCTTACCTCTAAAATCTAGCGCTGCTAAGTTCATTGATGGCAGCTAATTAATCGGATGAGGTGTAGATAGATTCTTTCTGGAATGTGTGCTGGAGCAAACAAGCCTCATAGTTATAGCATCTTATTATTCTTACCTCTAGAATCTAGCGCTGCTAAGTTCATTGATGGCAGCTAATTAATCGGATGAGGTGTAGATAGATTCTTTCTGGAATGTGTGCGCCATGCACCTAACTGCACATCTAGGCTGGTTATGCTCGTCCTGATTCTGCTTCTCAAGTTAATTGATCATGTATGCAATGTCTGTTCCCACTTGCATGTAGCAAGAAAAGGATCAGCCACCAGGTATCCATACAATACGTATATATACTCGATCAATTGTCTCCAATTTATCATGATAGTTAGGTTGGTCAAGTTGCTTTGTAGATTTTATTTAAGTTCATTTTTACATATAACTAAGTTTTCTTGCCACTTAAATTGCTTCAACCATTTTAGCTAAGCTGGTTATATAGCCGTTTTATATGTTCTTTGCACACTAGTTATATAATTAAGATATTGTATGCCATCATAGTTAAATTGATTTCAGTATAGATAATTTGTTCTTTCAGCATAGACAAGTTGTTTTTGTCTACATAACAAAGTGGCTTTTTGGAGTGTGTTTCTAAGATTATTTTGGTATAGAAATGAATTGTTTTGTCTCCATTGCTAAATTACTACTAACTAAGTTTATTTACATAGTTTTGGGGAGTTTTAGTGTTAAAAACTTAGTTTTTGTGGACTGAGGCTTAATTAAGATTTTGTTTTTGTTATCATAGTTAAGTTGTTTTTAGCATGCAATTAAATTGTTTTTGCAGTTAATATGAGTTGTTATTATCTACATAATTGTGTATTTTGCATTCATGTTTACATACAACTAACTTGTTTTGTTTCCATAGGTAAAATGACACCATCTTAAGTAAGTTGGTTTCATAGCTTGTCTTTAGGGGTTAGTTTTAGACCCTGATTTTTCGTGGGGTGTGGGGGGCTAATATAAGGTGATGTTGTTTGTCACATTTAATTAAGTTATTTTTTAGGTTACAGTTAAGTTCGTTTTGAACATAATTAAATTGTTTTATCAACATGCCTTAGCGTTATTTAACTAAGTTGTATTTTTAACCTAACCAAGTTGTACAAGCAATGTCCGAAGTTGCATAGTGATTTAATTAAGTTTCTTTTATCAATATGCTTTAGTTGTTTCCATCATCTAACTAAGTTGTATTTTATCACCTAACCAGTTGTACAAGAAATGCCGTAAGTTGCATAGTGGTTTAGTAAAGTTGCTTCATTAACATGTTTTAGTTATTTCCATCATCTAACTAAGATGTGTTTTATTACCCAACCAAGTTGGTGTATATGCAATGTCTTAAGTTGCATAGTAGATTTAATTAAGTTGATTTTATCAACATGCTTAACTTGTTTCCGTCTTATAACTAAGTTGTATTTCATCACCTAATCAATTTGTTGTACAATCAATGTTCTAAGTTGCTTCATCAACATGCTTTAGTTGTTTCCATCATCTAACTAAGATGTGTTTTATTACCTATCCAAGTTGGTGTATATGCAATGTCGTAAGTTGCGTAGTAGATTTAATTAAGTTGCTTTTATCAACATCCTTAACTTGTTTCCGTCGTCTAACTAAGTTGTATTTCATCACCTAATCAATTTGTTGTACAAGCAATGTCCTAAGTTGCATAGTGATTTAATAAAGTTGCATTATCAACATGCTTAGTTGTTTCCATCATTAACTAAGTTGTGTTTTAATATTTAACCTTGGTGTACAAGCAATGTCTTAAATTGCATAGTGACTTCATTAAGCACATGCAGCGTTGCTAGGCAGAATCATGCATGCCTTTGCGCCAATGGATATTGCTAAATCAAACCAACTCACAGCCACCCACTCATCTTCTTAACATTTGTTACGTGTTGAATGAAATGCTGATATTTCTTGATAGCAAATTGGATGTTTTTGTCTGAAAGTAGGTGCGCTTGAACATATAAATTCCTGTGAAGTATTATTAGTAGTACCTAACAATTCTCCTCAACATCCAGAGAGTTGTCTAATTTTGGTGCTAACTTGCATACTAGGTGTTGTTTAAGTTGCTCCACACTGAGCCTCTCAAAGATCTGAATGTTCTTTTGCTAAGTTGCTTTTCCATACAATACTTTCTTTCAGACATTAGCTAAGTTAATTACACATTCGTATTTTCCCAACATCAGAATGAGCATGTTTCGATCCTCAATTTCGGTTGCACCTCACCGTCATGATCGTACATGATTGCACATCCAAATATAATCATCTTTAAATATTCATGTTGCTAGACTAATGAGCAACTTATGCAACTTATGTAGCGAAGTTAGCAAACCTACTTGGTTTTGGGCCATGGTAGGCAACGACTTCATAGAAGAAAGAAAACAACTTTTAGTGGCAAATAAAAGTAGAACTGTACTAAATTTTGCTATTTGTTTCCGCAGGTTCTAGAACGCAACAAATGTAGAGGCAATCGACAAGCAATATTATTTCTATGCATAAAGAAACTTCTGCTTTCCTAGTAGTACTGAGGATTCTTAGTTTGCTTTCTTTCAGGATGTTGAGCGAAGAAAAAAAAAACATCAAATTGTGGAAGTAGGTACAATATGGAGCAAACTCCAGTTCCAGGATGTCCTATGTTGTATTCACCTAATTATTGCTTCTATGGTCTCCTTAAAGAAAATCAGGAAACAAGTATTGAAAGTCTTATTATGATCCAGGCAGCACTCATCAAGAGATAGCAGTTTGTTATTTTTGGGGTTCATCTTGTTTTTCTGCTTTTTTTGGAGGTTGCAAGTGCCACATGATGGCACGCAGGTTTGTTTTGGCTTTGGGACCAGTATTTTGTACGGTACTGGCATAGGGATCAGGCCTGGGGGCACGCAGGCTTTGATGCACAGACACTGCTGGGTGTGCGTGATCGCTATCTCGTGCAGTGGACTCCGGCTCGGAGGTGGTCTGCTCGGTTAAGGGCATCTCCAACCGGGCGACCCAAACGGACGCGCTGGGCCGTCCGTTTTGGGCCGTTTGCGTGCCCGAGCGGACGCGCGGACGGAGCCCCGCGTCCGCGCGTCCGTTTGGGTCGCGTCCTGCGCCCAACGCAGCGGCCACCCATTTGGCCATTTGGCCATTTGGCCTATTTCTTTGGAAAATAGGTCCTCCGGCCACGCATTCACTTTGATATATAATAATATCTCGTAAACATAAAATAATATATAGGAAACATAAAATATTATCAAATACCATACAATATTATCAAATGTACCATGATAAATCAAATAAAATGTGTCATAGTTTGAGAAAAATATAAAAATTGCAATTGAGATTGTCTAACTCAATTTGGGCGCTCGAGGATCTCCTTCGTCTCTTCTCGAACCAAGCTCTCTTTGCCTCGCTCATGTTGGTCAAGTCGGCGTTCATGATGAGGTTGTCCTCGGCTTGGCGTTTGAGCTCAACTTCCTTCGCCTTCAGCTCCACCTCTTTGGCCCTTGCCATTGCTATGAGCTCAAGTTCTCTCTCTTTGAGCTCAAGTTCTTTAGCTTTGGTCTTCGCCTTGACCTCTTCAATCTCAAGCTTCTTCTGCTCGGACATCAAAGAATTTCTTCCTCGTCCTCTTCTTTCTCCCGGCGCCTCCTCTCATCCCTCTTGTCCGTGGACACCTCTCCGTCCGCATGCATCTCCTTCAAAGTGCCATACAATAGCATGGACGACGCATCACGCTTCATGTCGGCTTTGGTTGACTTGTGGCCGCGTGGACGACTTGCACGAGAAGCGGAGCTGCCGCAAGGCTGCCCACCATCAAGGTCAATGACCGTGGCATCTTTGGCGGGATTGTTGCCGGTCAAGGTCGCCATGTAGCCCTCGTACCCCTCCCGGAACTTGGGGGTGCCGTGGAGTTCCTTCCAACAATGAGGGAAGGCAAAGGTCTTCTCTCCATTGTTGGCTTTGTAGAATTCCAAAGCTCGCCACACCTAGAGCAAAGCGAGACAACAACGATAAACAAATGTGCAAACATCGGATGAATAAGTTGAGGTTATGAATCATACCAAGTCCTTCACACCCATGCCACTAACGGGGAGCCGCCTCGCGTGCTCATACGCCGCCCGGAACTTGTTGCACTCCGTTTGAATTGCTCCCCACCTCTTTTGGAGCGATATTTCGCTGCGGTCGCTCTCAAATGGCTCCTGTCCATATTTGCGATGTTCATGGAAGTATTCATAGATCCGGCGCCGAATGCGGACCCCTTCGCTCGGCACCCGTCAACGCATCTTGCCCGATGGTCAACCATCCATCGACGAGCACCTTGTCCTCCTTCTCCGTGTAGTTGGCGGTTCGTTTGCTTACCCGGCGACCTCGAGCTTGTGCAGCTGCGGCTTGTGTGAGGCCCTCACCGAACAACGGCTCCTCCTCAATGTTTATGCCTGCCGGGACGGCGCGTTGTGCCCTCCCGTGTGTCAATGGGAGGTGGCTGGGGAGCCTCGCCGTGTCGAAGGATATGGAAGGGTCGTCGGCATTGTCCGCGCGAAAGACGGAGGGGCCCGCACGGCGGACGGTGCCGCGCGCGCGCGGCCGACATATCGTCGAACGGGTTGCGTGCACCGGACGTCGCAGCCGGCTCCCGTGTTCTTCGGGCCTTTGGAGTTCGCCGGCGCACGGTTCGGGTCAATGGACGAAGGTGACGGCCCCGTCATGGACTCGCCCACCTCCGGTGACCCATCCCGTGACCGGTACGCACGCCGCCCATGCGCCCCCATTTCGTGCCCAAATAGGGCGGTCGGCGGGGCAGTTGACCTTGGAGGAAGGGGCCGGGTCACGGAGGAGGCCGAGCTCCCCACCGAGGCCGCGCCGGTGCCGGGGATGATCATGTGCCGGCCGAGCGGCCGGGTGGCCGTAAAATAGCATGGCCTCGCTCGCTCTTGAAGGAGACCGCTCTTCGCCTCCGTCCGGAGTTGGAGAAGCCGCTCCGCCGCCCGCCGCCGCTCCGGCTCGGCAGCGGTTTCCCTCTTCCGTTGGTCCGGCGCCCTGCGCCGGTCGCCCCTCTTCCTCGCTCTCGAGCTTCCTCTGCTCCGGGGTGAGCTCGGCCTTCGCCTTCTTCGTCGGCGGCCCGGGGGGGAGCTCGGCCACCGCCAGTTCAGGAGCCGCCTCCACGGCAGGAGCGGCAACGGCCGCGGGTGCCTCCTCTTCGATGGTGGCGGTGGTGTCGGGGGCGGTGGCGGCGGCAGTCGCTTCGTCGGCCATCTCTAGGTTTTGGGAGTGCAGTGGAGTGTTTTCTGTTTTGGGAGGCGAGACGGGCGGGCCGGGGCGGACAAGGGAGGACGCGAGCGACCGGCCTTTCGCGTCCGCGGCCACGCAAACTCGTCCAAGATTTGGGCCGGGTTTGGGTCGTCCCGGACGCCGCGGCCATCCGTTTTAGGGATGGGTCCGCGCGCTGGGCCGCGGTTTTGTCCGTTTCGACCCATCCGGACGCGCGGGCGCGGGATGGGTCGCCCGGTTGGAGATGCCCTAAGCACTCGATTCTTGGGTCATGATGGCTTTCCTTAAATAGAATCATGCGGGATTAGACTTTCCGTTTTTAGGTGAGGGCTGGGTTGGACTAACCAGCACCCGAGTGCTTCCTAGTCGCGTCCTTTGATTTATTTCTCGCGTAAGTCGCATCCCAAACCGTCCCCAACGCCCCCTAAACGCTGGCCCAAACTTTAAAATACTCACTTTTTTGTATTTTTATTTCAATAAAGAGGAGAAATATTCCACAAACTAATACATAATTAGGTATGTGGTTTACACGAGATATAATTTTAAACATGGTTTTCCACAAACTAATACATAGTTTCAACTATGATTGACACAAATATAAAACATGCAAAAAACTAAACCTAACTAGGCCGGGCATGGAAGGTTTAGTGTGTTCGCTGCCAAGAAAGAACACTTGGGGCACACGCAGTTACCCAAACTGGAAAATCCAGCTGGTGAGGGTGCCCCTGTTGGTTCTTCCGAGCAAGAACAACCAGAAACCTTCGTGCATATATTCACTGCGGAGAAACAACACTCTTCAGTCGTCGTCCTCGTCGGTGCTGTCGCCGTGGTAGTTCCGGCGGCAACGCATCTCGTCGAACACCTTGACGCTCATGTCGTCGTCTCCAAAGTAGGAAAACAGGAGGACGAAGCCGGCTTTGAGGCGGTGGTAGCGCGCGAACTTCTCCCAGCCGATGTGGAGATACATCTTGCCGCGCGCGTCGTAGATCAGGTCGACGAACCACCGGCAGCAGCCGCAGCCATCCTCCCGCAGATGCAGCGAGCGCGGGCGACGTAGTCGGTGAAGGAGTCCATCAGCCTATGGATGCCGTGCGGGTCACCCTGCCATGCTCGAACAACACAACCCTCTCCTCGTCCTACATGTCCGACGATGAGGACGACGCCGGCGTCGCAGGCGACGGCGAGCGTGTAGCTCTGCCGCTGCCGCGGCCACGACCACGACCACGACCACGGCCGCGAGCTCGGCCTGCGCCTCTACCAGCCATGGCGTCGACTCTTGAGATGGTGGCGGCTAGGGTTGGGTAGAGAGGCGCTAGGGTTTGTTTGTTAGAGGGACGATGAGAGGCGGCCTTTTTAATAGGCGGGACGGAGGCGGGGGAGCAGTGGCCCTCACTAACGCCGCACGCAGAGCTAGGTGCGACGAGACGCTTCGCTGCGCCTCTGCGGGAACTGCACCGTCGCTGCACGCCAATAACTTCCATCGCGAGGTAGGCGACGGTTAGGTTAAAATTGAATGAGCCGCTGACGCGTCGGTCCCGCCACTCCCCGCCTCGCTTTTAGTTGTGTCTGGCGTGCCCGGAGCGTCCCCTGTGGGGCGGGGACGGGTTCGGGGCGCCGGACACCGTATCAGGGCGCGCCGGACAAAAAATGGCTTTGGGGGCCACTGCTGGGAATGTTTTTTTGTCCGACATGCCCAAATCGCTTGGGGGGGGGGATGGTTTGGGGGACGTGACTGGAGATGCTCTAAGTATAAATGAGGTGATACACAAAGGATTGTTAAAATTAAAAAATCTTTATTATTAATATATCTTTATATTATCTATGTCTATGCAATATTCGAAATAAAATGATATTTTCATTTCGAACATCATTATTTTACATGTGAATTCATTTACGATGGATATTTTAGGGTCGCTTGCAACATAAGAGCATCTCCAGTCGCGTCCCCCAAAGGGATTTAGGGCGTGCCAAACAAAAAAACGTTCCCAGCCGCGTCACCCAAAGCCCTTTTTTGTCTGGTGCGGCCCGATACGGTGTCCGGCGTCCCGAGCCTGGTCCCGCCCCACAGGGGATGCTCCGGGCACGCCGGACACAACGAAAAGCGAGGCGGGGAGTGGCGAGGCCGACCCATCAGCGGCCCATTGAATTTTAACCTAACCGTCGCCTACCTCGCGAAGGAAGTTATGCGCGCGAGTGACACACGACGGCATCTTTGCCTTAATGGCGACGGAGGGGCAGGCGAGACATCTCGTCGGTGCTGCGTAGCCTCCACGCATCGCCGGCGTTCGCACGCCACCGCGCGTTCCCGCGCTTTCTTTCCGCCACTTCTCGCCTCTTCCCGCGCTTTCTTCCCGACGCCGGCATCTATAAAAGGCCCTCCCGGCTCAATGGCAGCCACCACAGCCGCCGTCACACCTTTCTCCGCCACAAGCACAACCCTCGTCGCTCCACCGTCGTCTCCTCCACCACCAGTGCGCAATGATGAACCACCCCGGCGATAGCTAGTTCCCTCCACCGTCGTCTCCTCCAGCACCACCTCCACCACCAGATTCGCAGTTCGGCATCGACGTCGCCGCCCGGGAAGAGCGGCGGCGGCGAGGACGGAGAATTGGCGTGCACATCATCAGGAGCGGCGGGAGGTACTCGAGAAGCAGGCCCGCTAGCAGCGTGAGGAGGCGCACGCGGCGGATGTAGCGGCGTTCTACGCCCCTGGCCCCGCAGCTGACGAGAGCGCGGCGGCAACAGCGTGGCAGGAGGAGGCGCTGGTGGACACCATTGCGGCGTTCGACGTCTCCACGGCAGAAGAGGCGCGGCGGCGCCGGATGGATAAGATGAGCCGGCGGTGGGATGATGAGTGCCGGCGCCAGCGCGAGGAGCGGGAGGCGCAGTACCGTGAACAACGGGAGGCGATCGAGCGTCGGCGGCGGGAGTCAATGGAGCGCTCGCAGCAGCTGGCGGCGGAGGAGCGTCATCAGCGGGAGGCGGCGCTGGCGGCAACGGAGGCGGCCTGGGGGAGGCATGTAGAGGAGTTGGCGGCGGAGGCCGATGCGTTGGCGGCGATGATGGAGGCGCCAACGGATGAGGAGGAGGCTCCAATGGAGGAGGAGGAGGCCGAGGCGGAGGAGGAGACCGAGGTGGAGGACGACGACGACGAGTTCGAGTGGTCCGACGATGACGGGCCGCACCCGGACGAGACGGCCGATCAGCAACGCGCACTCGTCGAGTCCTTCGAGTCGGAGAAGAAGCTCCAGGACGCCGCCCGTGCCCGCGAAGAGGCGCAGATTCGTCGCGCCGTCGAGCTCTTCCTCCAGGCGGCGCAGCAGGGGAGGGCAGGCGACGACGCGCTGCTGGAGCAGCGGCGTCTGGCCACCGCCCTATGCATGGAGAGGCGGTGCGCGCAGCAGGAGTTGCGGCGGAGGGGAGGCGACGACGGGGCAGGGCCGTCGAACGCACCGCCGGGCGGTCAGTAGGCTAGGGTTTAGATGAAATGTAGCTGTTTTCATTCAAACTTTGTAATATATAATCAAATTTGAATGAAAACCTTTATTTTCGTGCACTAATATTTATTGGGGATTTTGTTTGGGGGACGCGACTGGGGAGCGACATCCCCCAAATGCGGCACGAACAAAACATGTCTCCTAAACGCTCAATCCAGCGCCGTTTGGGGGACGCAACTGGAGATGCTTGCTGGCGTGTGGTTGACGTGGGAGTTAGAAATCTTTGCGGTGTAACTTTTCTTCAGTTCCCCGGCAACGGCGCCAGAAAAAGAGCTTGATGGCGTGTAAGACACACGTCCGTTGGGAACCCCAAGAGGAAGGTGTGATGCGCACAACAGCAAGTTTTCCCTTAGTAAGAAACCAAGGTTATCGAACCAGTAGGAGTCAAGGAAGCACGTGAAGGTTGTTGGTGGCGGAGTGTAGTGCGGCGCAACACCAGGGATTCCGGCGCCAATGTGGAACCTGCACAACACAATCAAAATACTTTGCCCCAACGTAACAGTGAGGTTGTCAATCTCACCGGCTTGCTGTAAACAAAGGATTAGATGTATAGTGTGGATGATGATGTTTGTTTGCGAAGAACAGTAACGAACAATTGCAGTAGATTGTATTTCAGATGTAAAGAATTGGAGCGGGGTCCACAATTCACTAGTGGTGTCTCTCCCATAAGAAATAGCATGTTGGGTGAACAAATTACAGTTGGGCAATTGACAAATAGAGAAGGCATAACAATGCACATACATATATCATGATGAGTACTATGAGATATAATCAGGGCATTACGACAAAGTACATAGACCGCTATCCAGCATGCATCTATGCCTAAAAAGTCCACCTTCGGGTTATCATCCGAACCCCTTGCAGTATTAAGTTGCAAACAACGGACAATTGCATTAAGTATGATGCGTAATGTAATCAACACAAATATCCTTAGACAAAGCATCGATGTTTTATCCCTAGTGGCAACAACACATCCACAACCTTAGAACTTTCTGTCACTCGTCCCCAGATTCAATGGAGGCATGAACCCACTATCGAGCATAAATATTCCCTCTTGGAGTTACAAGTATCAACTTGGCCAGAGCCTCTACTAGCAACGGAGAGCATGCAAGAACATAAACAACATATATGATAGATTGATAATCAACTTGACATAGTATCCAATATTCATCGGATCCCAACAAACACAACATGTAGGATTACAAATAGATGATCTTGATCATGATAGGCAGCTCACAAGATCTAACATGATAGCACAATGAGGAGAAGACAACCATCTAGCTACTGCTATGGACCCATAGTCCAGGGGTGAACTACTCACACATCGATCCGGAGGCGATCATGGCGATGAAGAGCCCTCCGGGAGATGATTCCCCTCTCCGGCAGGGTGCCGGAGGCGATCTCCCGAATCCCCCGAGATGGGATTGGCGGCGGCGTCTCTGGAAGGTTTTCCGTATCGTGGCTCTCGGTACTGGGGTATCGCGACGAAGGCTTTAAGTAGGCGGAAGGGCGGAGTCGGAGGAGTCACGGGGGCCCCACACGCTAGGGCCGCGCGGGCCCCCTCTAGGCCGCGCCGCCCTAGTGTGGCGGCGCCCCATGGCCCCACTTCGTTTCTCCCTCGGTCTTCTGGAAGCTTCGTGGAAAAATAGGCCCCTGGGCGTTGATTTCGTCCAATTCCGAGAATATTTCCGTACTAGGATTTCTGAAACCAAAAACAGCAGAAAACAGCAACTGGCTCTTCGGCATCTCGTCAATAGGTTAGTGCTGGAAAATGCATAATAATGACATATAATGTGTATAAAACATGTGAGTATCATCATAAAAGTAGCATGGAACATAAGAAATTATAGATACGTTTGAGACGTATCAAGCATCCCCAAGCTTAGTTCCTACTCGCCCTCGAGTAGGTAAACGATAACAAAGATAATTTCTGAAGTGACATGCTATCATAATCTTGATCATACTATTGTAAAGCATATGAAATGAATGCAGCGATTCGAAGCAATGGTGAAGATAATGAGTAAACAAATGAATCATATAGCAAAGACTTTTCATGAATAATACTTTCAAGTCAAGCATCAATAAGACTTGCATAAGAGTTACTCATAAAGCAATAGATTCAAAGTAAAAGCATTGAAGCAACACAAAGGAAGATATAAGTTTCAGCGGTTGCTTTCAACTTCAACATATTTATCTCATGGATAATTGTCAACACAAAGTAATATAACAAGTGCAATAGCTAAACATGTAAGAATCAATGCACACAGTTGATACAAGTGTTTGCTTCTAAGATAGAAAGAATAGGTAAACTGACTCAACAATAAAGTAGAAGAATGGCCCTTCCCAGAGGGAAGCATGGATTACTATATTTGTGCTAGAGCTTTTCATTTTGAAAACTAGAAACAATTTTGTCAACGGTAGTAATAAAGCATATGTGTTATGTATAAGACATCCTATAAGTTGCAAGCCTCATGCATAGTATACCAATAGTGCTCGCACCTTGTCCTAATTAGCTTGGATTAACATGGATTATCATTGCATAGCATATGTTTCAACCAAGTGTCACAAAGGGGTACCTCTATGCCGCCTGTACAAAGGTCTAAGGAGAAAGCTCGCATTGGATTTCTCGCTTTTGGTTATTCTCAACTTAGACATCCATACCGGGACAACATAGACAACAGATGATGGACTCCTCTTTAATGCATAAGCAGGGGCGGAGCTCCCAGTAGGGCAAGGTAGGGCGGCTGCCCTACCTTGATTTTTAGCAAAAAACTACATATATATAGGCATTTATCAGTGTATATTCGAGTTACAGTAGTTTCAGCTCGTTTCTGGGAAATAAACGAAGAGAAATACGTAAACTGGGCTGGTTTTCAATTGCATCGGCCGAACTGGGCCTGATGGGCTGCTCACGGGGGAGACACGACTGGGCGAGCGGCCGAACACAAGGCTGAAGCCACGATCGCTAGTCTGTTTCTCCGTGATCGGCCTGATCGCTCGATCGCGATCGAACCTCCTCTTCACCACGCAGCGACGCCCAGCCGACGCCGTCGTTTCATGACCTCTTCTCCGGTTCGCCACGCACCAAACGGTCCGACGCCCAGCCGACGCCTCGAGGACTGCTGCAGTGCTGCTGTCTACTGGAGAGAATGAAGCAACGGCGAACGCTCAGCGGCTCAGGCAAGGCCGGCATCCGGATTTCCGGAGTAGATCGACGACGACGAGTATGGCCAGAAAAATGAAGGGACCTGCAGCTGCAAACAGGGGATGTACAATGTTTTTGACTATGTAGTGATTTCATATTTTCATTATTGGATGCGGATAATAGGGTTTGAAGTTATGAATTGTGAACTAGGTAAATTGGCAAATACTCACATAACTGAATACTCATGTCTTAATTGTGGATTGCAGATATAAAAAGATTTTTTCTGCCACTTGCTAGTCGCACCGTCTCTAATTCACCAAGCACCCATGAATCTGATGGAAATGAAAATGTTATGGAACATCAAGAGGAAGATCCAGAAGTGGAAGAATGGATTAGATCTATGGCCGCCGACACGGAACAAGTGGAAGATTCTGTTGAAGCCACAATGGCAGAGAATGTTGAGGTTCTAGGAGCTGAAGGTATAACTGGTTTCATAGATTACATAAAGCCCGATCCAGGTCTTCGCATTCCACTTGATCGTTTCTCTCCCAATGTTAGGGACGATGTTAGATTTGCTTACTTAAAGAATGGTCCAACTCAGCCAACTGATCATAATTTCCCTCCAAATAAAGATAATAGATCCTTTTGGCCACAATGGTATAAGAATTTTGATTGGTTCGAATATAGTGTGGAAAAGGATAGGGCTTATTGCTTCTACTGTTATCTTTTCAAACATGATCATATGGATGAGAAATTTGGGCATGATGTATTTACCAAATCTGGGTACAACCATTGGAAAAATGGGGTGGATGCATTTCGTAAGCATGTCGGAGGGTCATGTAGCAGACATAATATGTTAAGGTCAGCATGTGATGATTTTAAGAATCAGAAGACAAGTGTGAAAAGCAAAGTTACAACTTATACAAGTGATGCACTAGTAAAGTATGAAACTCGTGTTGATACTTCTTTGGGAATTGTAAGTTATCTAGCATTGCAAGGTGAACCATTCCGTGGAACTTCTTCTTTAAACAAAGGCAATTTCTTGGAGATGCTTGATTGGTATAAAGAAAGAAATAGGGAAGTGAAGCTTGCATTTGAAGAGCTATGTCCTAAAAATGCCAAAATGACTTCCCCAACTATTCAGAAAGCACTTGCCAGACATTGTGCGCAGGCAGTCACCAAATCCATCAAAGAAGAGATGGATGGTTGTCTTTTCTCTGTCCTTATAGATGAATCCCATGATATATCTGTGAAATAACAAATGGCCGTGGTTGTGAGGTAAGTGTCAAAGTGTGTTAAGTATTTTGTCTTTACTTCTTTTCTATGTAGTGTTATTCAACAGATTTTATCATTTTATTGTAGGTATGTGAACAAGAGTGGAGATATTATTGAAAGATTTTTGGGTATTCAGCATGTCCCAAACACAACATCTCCAGCTTTAAAGAAGGCACTTTTGGAGGTTTTCTCTAAACACGGTCTACTTGTTGCAAGACTACGAGGGCAAGGGTATGATGGAGCATCTAATATGAGGGGAGAATTTAATGGCCTTCAGAAATTAATCCGTGATGAGAACCCAAATGCTTTTTATGTTCATTGCTTTGCTCACCAGTTGCAGCTGACTGTTGTTGCTTTATCGAGGTGTTGCAACGGTCTTGAGGATTTCTTTGACGATGTGAAAGAGATTGCCAATCTCTCTAGTTCATCTTGCAGGAGGAAGGATATATTGCTTGATAAGCACAAAGAGAATCTTCTATCTAAGATCAAGAAAGGTGAAATGCCCACGGGAAGAGGGAAAAATCAAGAAACATCTTTGTGCCGACATGGAGATACAAGGTGGGGTTCTCACTACACAACCTTATGTCGTATTGAATCAATGTGGGATGCATCGATAGAAATTTTGAGCATTGTTGAGTATGATTCTCGCAATCCAACTAAGTCTGGAGGTTATGTTCATAAAATGGAGACTTTTAGTTTTGTGTTCCACATGAAGATGATGTTAAGACTGCTTCGTATGACAAATGATGTATCTCTTCTATTGCAAAAGAAGGATCAGAATATTGTTCAGGTATGCGATAACGTTTAATAGTTACTTTTTCTATGTATATTTTGTTGATCTAAACTTCTATTTGTATCATTTCAGGCCATATCTTTGGTTACGGATGTGAGAACATGTTTGGTTAATTGGAGAATCATGGTTGGGATTCACTTTTGGAAGATGTCAAATCATTTTGCATTGAAAATGAGATCATAATCCCAAGTATGGACACTATGGTAACAAAATGGGGTAAAACAAGAAAAGGGGGAAGAGACGCACTCACCACTCTTCCTGGGCATTTCTCGGGCCGGGCCGGGCTTCGGGCTGGCCCGAAAAAAGCCCGACGGGAAATCCTTGGCCCGAGCCCGGCCCGGCCCGACCAACTTTCAGCAAATTTTGGCCCGAGCCCGGCCCGAAAAAGCCCGATTTTTTCCGGGCTGGCCCGACGGCCCGGCCCGATCTAGTGGTAATTTTCTTTTTTTTGTGGCCCGAGCCCGGCCCGATATAATTACGGGCTGAAGAATGATGGCCCGAGCCCGGCCCGATAGAGAGAAAAAGCCCGGCCCGGCCCGGGATTTTCGGGCCGGGTCGGGTCGGGCCGTTCGGGCCGGGCTTCCCATGCCCAGGTATACTCACCACTGATCATTTTTATCGTGTTGACACCTTCTATGTTGCCATAGACTCTATTATCACAGAATTTGATCATCACTTTAATGAGGCATCTTCAGAGGTTATTCAGAACTTCTCTTGTCTTGATCCAAGAGACTCATTTGCTAGGTTCGATGTGAATAAACTTGCTCGGCTTACAGAGATTTATCATGAGGATTTCTCTGATTATGAGCGAGATCATATACAAGATTCCCTTAAGTTATTTCTTGTTCATATGAAGAGAGTTGAAGATTCCAGAGTTTGTTTTGACATTGCAAGCCTAGCTAAAAAGATGGTTGAACTTGAAAGGCATATCATGTTCCCTACAGTTTACCGTCTTATTGAGTTGGCAATGCTTTTACCGGTTGGGACAACGAACGAGTTGAAAGGGCATTCTCGGCTATGAAGATTATCAAGACGGAGTTGCGCAACAAGATGTCCGATGGTTGGCTTAATGATTTGATGGTGTGCTACATCGAGCGAGGGATATTCAAAAGTCTTGATCTTAGTGAAATTAAAAAAGATTTTCAAAGCGAAGGTAGAGCTTTGCCATTGCCTGGAACTTCTAGACGACATTAAAGCTTCATTACAGTATGTTCGTAGGTTATACTTATATTTGAATATGTTTCTATTACCACAGTACCATTGACTATGCTTAACATCATATAAAATATTATTGTGTCAAGACCATTTTATTTTTTTGTGTCAATTTTTTATGTTATAAAGTTCGCCCGACCTCAAAATTTTTTCGTCCTCCGCCACTGTGCATAAATACAACAACAGTTAAAATTCTCATAAGAGATTGAGGATTGATTGTCCACACTGAAACTTCCACCATGGATCATGGCTTTAGTTAGCGGCCCAATGTTCTTCTCTAACAATATGCATACTCAAACCATATGATCATGAAAATCGCCCTTACTTCGGACAAGACGAACATGCATAGCAACTCACATGATATTCAACAAAGGTAAAAGTTGATGCCGTCCCCGTAAACATGGTTACCGCTCAACAAGCAACTTATTAAGAAATAAGACACATAAGTACATATTCTTCACCACAATAGTTTTTAAGGCTATTTTCCCATGAGCTATATATTGCAAAGATAAAGGATAGAAATTTTAAAGGTAGCACTCAAGTAATTTACTTTGGAATGCCGGAGAAATACCATGTAGTAGGTAGGTATGGTGGACACAAATGGCATAGTTTTTGGCTCAAGGATTTGGATGCACGAGAAGAATTCCTCTCAATACAAGGCTAGGCTAGCAAGGTTGTTTGAAGCAAACTCAAGTATAAAACGGTGCAGCAAAACTCACATATGATCATATTGTAAGCATTATAAGACTTTACATCGTCTCCTTGTTGTTCAAACACCTTAACCAGAAAATATCTAGACTCTAGAGATCAATCATGCAAACCAAATTTTAACAAGCTCTATGCAGTTCTTCATTAATGGGTGCAAAGTACATGATGCAAGAGCTTAAACATGATCTATACGAGCACAACAATTGCCAAGTATCAAATTAATCAAGACATTATACCATTTACCACATGCGGCATTTCCCGTTTCCAACCATATAACAATGAATGAAGTAGTTCAACTTTCGCAATGAACATTAAGAATAAAGCTAAGAACATATGTGTTCATACGAAACAGCGGAGCGTGTCTCTCTCCCAAACAAAGAATGCTAGGATCCGAATTTATTCAAACAAAAACAAAAATAAAAGCAAACGAGACGCTCCAAGTAAAGCACATAAGATGTGACGGAATAAAAATATAGTTTCACTAGAGGAACCCGATAAGTTGTCGATGAAGAAGGGATGCCTTGGGCATCCCCAAGCTTAGATGCTTGAGTCTTCTTAAAATATGCGGGGATGAACCACGGGGGCATCCCCAAGCTTAGACTTTTCACTCTTCTTGATCATATTGTATCATCCTCCTCTCTTGACCCTTGAAAACTTCCTCCACACCAAACTCAAAACAATCTCATTAGAGGGTTAGTGCATAATTGAAAATTCATGTATTCAGAGGTGACATAATCATTCTTAACACTTCTGGACATTGCACAAAGCTACTGAAAGTTAATGGAACAAAGAAATCCATCGAACATAGCAAAACAGGCAATGCGAAATAAAAGGCAGAATCTGTCAAAACAGAACAGTCCGTAAAGACGAATTTTTTAGAGGCACCATACTTGCTCAGATAAAAATGCCCGAATTGAATGAAAGTTGAGTACATATCTGAGGATCACGCACGTAAATTGGCAGATTTTTCTAAATTTTCTACAGCAGGGGCGACTCAATTTCGTGACAGCAAGAAATCTGTTCCTGCGCAGCAATCCAAATCTAGTATTGACTTTACTATCAAAGACTTTACTTGGCACAACAATGCAATAAAATAAAGATAAGGAGAGGTTGCTACAGTAGTAACAACTTCCAAGACTCAAATATAAAACAAAGTGCAGAAGTAAAATAATGGGTTGTCTCCCATAAGCGCTTTTCTTTAACGTCTTTCAGCTAGGCGCAGAAAGTGTGAATCAAGTATTGTCAAGAGACGAAGCATCAACATCAATAGGTATCTTAGATGCTCCCCCATCCGTAGTGGTGCTAAGGGCTTTATCAATTTTAGGCCTATAATAGTTTTTTGGCTTAGGCACTTTAGAGACATACATAAACTTTTGCTCCTTACCCACATAAGCTTTCTCCTTAAACTTAAGAGAAGAAAAAGTTGAACCCAAGGTTCCCATAGCTTCTTCAAGTTCACTAATCCTATGGGTTCGATTATCATGAGTAGCACAAGTTTCTAAAACAGCAATTCTCTCATTAATTCCACCTAGAGATTTATCAAGTTTATCGGTGCTATTAAGTAATATTCCCAATTTAGTCTCAATACTTGGAAGATCTTTCTCTATGGCCTCCAACTTTTTCATGACATCTTCAAGAGAGATTTCAATTTTAGCTTCATTAACAGGTGGTATTCCAACTAGACTCTCAATAATGCAACTAGCTTCTAAAGCAGGAGTGCCTAGGAAATTACCTCCCGCAAGAGTATCAAGAAGATACCTATTCCAGCTAGAGATACCATCATAAAAGTTCCTAAGTAGTATAATAGTGGAGTGTTTCTTAATGCACCTATGATGAGCATCACTAATTCTATACCAAGCATCTTTAAAACTTTCTCCCCCTTGTTGCTTAAATGAACAAACTTCAACTTCAGGATTACTCATTTTTAGTAATAGTAAATAAAGCAAACTAAATAAAGTAAATGCAAGTAACTAATTTTTTGTGTTTTTAATATGGAGAACAAGACAGTAAATAAAGTAAAACTAGTAACTATTTTTTTTTGTATTTTTGATATAGGAAGCAAACAAAGCAGTAGATAAAGTAAAGTAAAGCAAGACAAAAACAAAGTAAAGAGATTGGATGTGGGAGACTCCCCTTGCAGCGTATCTTGATCTCCCCGGCAACGGCGCTAGAAAAAAGAGTTGCTGGCGTGTAGTTGACGTGGGAGTTAGAAATCTTTGCGGTGTAACTTTTCTTCAGTTCCCCGGCAACGGCGCCAGAAAAAGAGCTTGATGGCGTGTAAGACACACGTCCGTTGGGAACCCCAAGAGGACGGTGTGATGCGCACAGCAGCAAGTTTTCCCTCAGTAAGAAACCAAGGTTATCGAACCAGTAGGAGTCAAGGAAGCACATGAAGGTTGTTGGTGGCGGAGTGTAGTGCGGCGCAACACCAGGGATTCCGGCGCCAACGTGGAACCTGCACAACAAAATCAAAGTACTTTGCCCCAACGTAACGGTGAGGTTGTCAATCTCACCTGGCTTGCTGTAAACAAAGGATTAGATGTATAGTGTGGATGATGATGTTTGTTTGCGAAGAACAGTAACGAACAATTGCAGTAGATTGTATTTCAGATGTAAAGAATTGGACCGGGGTCCACAATTCACTAGTGGTGTCTCTCCCATAAGAAATAGCATGTTGGGTGAACAAATTACAGTTGGGCAATTGACAAATAGAGAAGGCATAACAATGCACATACATATATCATGATGAGTACTATGAGATTTAATCAGGGCATTACGACAAAGTACATAGACCGCTATCCGGCATGCATCTATGCCTAAAAAGTCCACCTTCGGGTTATCATCCGAACCCCTTCCAGTATTAAGTTGCAAACAACGGACAATTGCATTAAGTATGGTGCGTAATGTAATCAACACAAATATCCTTAGACAAAGCATCGATGTTTTATCCCTAGTGGCAACAACACATCCACAACCTTAGAACTTTCACGTCACTTGTCCCAGCATTCAATGGAGGCATGAACCCACTATCGAGCATAAATACTCCCTCTTGGAGTTACAAGTATCAACTTGGCCGAGCCTCTACTAGCAACGGAGAGCATGCAAGAACATAAACAACATATATGATAGATTGATAATCAACTTGACATAGTATTCAATATTCATCGGATCCCAACAAACACAACATGTAGGATTACAAATAGATGATCTTGATCATGATAGGCAGCTCACAAGATCTAACATGATAGCACAATGAGGAGAAGACAACCATCTAGCTACCGCTATGGACCCATAGTCCAGGGGTGAACTACTCACACATCGATCCGGAGGCGATCATGGCGATGAAGAGCCCTCCGGGAGATGATTCCCCTCTCCGGCAGGGTGCCGGAGGCGATCTCCTGAATCCCCCAAGATGGGATTGGCGGCGGCGGCGTCTCTGGAAGGTTTTCCGTATCGTGGCTCTCGGTACTGGGGTATTCGCGACGAAGGCTTTAAGTAGGCGGAAGGGCGGAATCGGAGGAGTCACGGGGGCCCCACACGCTAGGGCCGCGCGGGCCCCCTCTAGGCCGCGCCGCCCTAGTGTGGCGGCGCCCCGTGGTCCCACTTCGTTTCTCCCTCGGTCTTCTGGAAGCTTCGTGGAAAAATAGGCCCCTGGGCGTTGATTTCGTCCAATTCCGAGAATATTTCCTTACTAGGATTTCTGAAACCAAAAACAGCAGAAAACAGCAACTGGCTCTTCGGCATCTCGTCAATAGGTTAGTGCCGGAAAATGCATAATAATGACATATAGTGTGTATAAAACATGTGAGTATCATCATAAAAGTAGCATGGAACATAAGAAATTATAGATACGTTTGAGACGTATCAATGCTCTAAACAGTCTTTCACTATAGTTCCACGACCAAACAACTTCCTGCTTTTTTAAAGTTTTCTATTCACAGTTGTTTTTTCGCAGCTCAGACCCCTAGAAAGCTAGAAACGGAGGTAAGAGCATCTCCAGCGCGTCCCCCAAATCGCCCAAAGGAATTTGCGGCGCACTGGGTAAAAAATCGTTCTCAGTCGTGCGCCCCAAAGGCCCTTTCAGTCTGGCGTGGCGCAATGCGGTGTCCGACGCCTCGAGCCTATCCCCGCTACACAGGGGACGCTCCGGGCACGCCGAGCACAACGAAAAGCGAGGCGAGGAGTGGCGAGACCGACGCGTCAGCGACACATTGAAGTTTAACCTAACTGCCGCCTACCTCACGACGAAAGTTATTGGCGCGCAGTGACGGTGCAGTTCTCGCATAGGCGCAGTCAAGCGTCTCGTCTTGCCTAGATCTGCGTGCCGGCGTTAATGAGCGCCACCGCTCCCCTACCTCCCTCCGGCCTATAAAAATGGGCGCTCTCTCATTGTTCCTCAGACACAAACCCTAGCGCCTCTCTCCCCAACCCTAGCCGCCACCATCTCAAGAGTCGACGCCATGGATGGTAGAGGCAGAGGCAGAGGCCATGGTCGAGGCCGTGGTCGTGGCCGCGGCAGAGCTACACGCTCGCCGTCGCCCGCGACGCCGTCGTCTTCATCGTCGGACCTGCAGGAGGAGGATCAGGAAGTGTTGTTCGAGTTCGTCGTCGTCCTCAAGGGCGACCCACTCGGCATCTAGAGGCTACCAGACAAGTACTCCGACTTCATCGCCGGCAACGAGCCGACCGCTTGCATCTGCGGGAGGGTTGACGCGCTCTTCGATGGGCGCGGCAAGATGTACCTCCACACTGGCTGGGAGAAGTTCGAGCGCTACCACGACCTCGAAGCCGGCTGCGTGCTCACATTCTCCTACCTTGGCGACGCCGATATGAGCGTCAACGTGTTCGACGAGACGCGCTGCCGCCGACACTACCACGGCGACACCGATGAGGAGGACGATTGAGTGTTTATTTCTTCGCAGCGAAAATAGGCACGAAGGTTTCTGGATGTTCTTCCTCAAAAGGACCAACATGGCTATCATCACCAGCTGGATTTTCCATTTTGGGTGACTGGGAGTGCCTAAGAGTGTTCTTTCTTGGCAGTGAATACACGAAATCTGCGATGCCAACACTAGTTAGGTTTCGCTATTTTGCAATATTTTAAGCTGTGTCAACCATGGTTCAAACTATGTATTAGTTTGTAAAAACCATGTTCCAAACTATGTCTTAATTTGTGTAAACCATGTTCCGAATTATGTATTAGTTTGTGGAATGTTTCTTCTCTCTATCAAAATAAAAATGCAAAAAAAAACAAAAAAGAGAGTATTTTAATGTTTAAAAAAATTTGAGACCCATGCTTGGGGGACGCGGCTGGGGAACGATGTCCCCCAAACGTGGCACGAACAAAACACGTCCCCCAAATGCTAGATTTGGGGACGCTTTGGAGTAAGTCAACTAGAGATGCTTTAAGAGCATCCCCAGTCGCGTCCACCAAACCGCCCCCAAAGCGATTTAGGGGACGCCGGACAAATAATCTCCCCCAGTCGCAGTCTTCAAATCGTTTTTTTTGTCCGGAAGTCCCCCAAATCGCGTCTGGCGTCTGGGTGCGTCCCTGATACACAGGGGATGGTGCGGGGACGCCGGACAACAACTTTCTCGTCTCCCACGTGCAGCATGCCCACATGTCACCCTCTCTCTCCTTTTTCTCCGTACTTTTTGTCTTCTCCAACAGCCTAATTATGTGGAGGAAAGCGACGAGAGCTCACCCTGACTAGCGACAGCCATTCCTTGGGAAGGCACATCCTGAGCTGCACCGGCTCGTCGCCATCTGACGCCGCGGGCGACGCTAGCGCGGTGGGGAAGGTGAGATCGAAGGTGGAGCGGCGCGTGAGCATGAGCGACTCAAGCCGCTCGCGTGCGCCGACGTGGAAGTAGAGCCGACCGGGGCGGAGCTGCGCGTCGAGCTCCAACGGGCGCGCGTGGACGCCCAACAGCTTCACCTGCTCGGAGTCTAGGAGCTGGAGGCCCGGGTGCTCACGCAGCACCGTGCCCGCGCTAGCTAGCCCGACTTTGGGAGTCGTGAACTTTGGGAGTCTGCCCGGGCTAGCTAGCCCGACTGGCTCCGCCACTGCCTTCGCGCCCTTCCACCGCCCGCCGATGTTGTTGCCCATTACCGGCTACGCTCTCCTTTGTTTGGCCGCCTTCTCCTCACCTCTGCTCTGCCACGACGGTATGGACGGACGAGCAGCTCGCCGGGGCTTGTCGGCCACAAGGTGTTTGTAGAAATGACAAAGCAAAAATATTAAAAAAAACTATTTGGGATTTCAATTGGGGATGCCGCTGGGAGAGACATCCCCAAACGTGGCACGAACAAAACAAGTCACGCGATTAGAGATGCTTGGGCAAGTGTTTTTATTCTGATGATATGCCGAGACAAGTCAACCCAACCAGGTTGGAAGAGACGTCTCGTGGAAGCCCCGGCGCCTCATGGCCGGGAGGAAACGTTGGCCGCCAGCGCCGCGCGGAGCACCTCGCCGAACTCGACGAGCCTGTCGGCGTCGGGCATCAGGTCCCTGACGGCCTCGTGCGCGCAGAACCGCGCCGCCCAGGCCGCCAGTCGCGGCGTGCTCGCCTCGTCGAGGACGCCGACGCGCAGGCCCGCGATCTTCTCCGCCGCCCCGAACCACCCGATGTAGGAGCCAACGACGATGTCGAGGAAGCCGACATCGTCGCCGCCGAAGTAAGGCTTCCCGCCGCTGCACTCCGCCAAGGCGTCCTCGAGCTGCCGGAGCGCGGCGGACACCTGCTCCGCGGCATCGGCCTTATCGCCGCCGACCATGCCTCTCATCGTCCGAAGCGCCGTGTGGAGCTGCGACCGCCCGGAATCGACAGCGCCGTGATCAATCGTGAGAGCAAAGCAAAAAAAAAAAAAAAAACCCGATCCAAATCAAAATGGAGACGAGTAAACGGCTGGCTTGGCTCACCTTGGCGTCGGCGTACTCTGCCCAGAACCGGTGGACGGCGCGGTGGTAGGGGTCGTCCGGGAGGATGGACGAGCCCGGGAAGGCTTCGTCGACGTACTGCAGGATGACGAGGGACTCGCAGACGGGGCGGCCGCCGTGGAGGAGCACGGGCATCTTCTTGTGCACGGGGTTGGATCTGAGCAGCAGCTCGCTCTTCCTGCCCACCGCTTCCTGCAGGAACTCGTACTCCACGCCCTTGAGCTTGAGCGCGATGCACACTCGCGTCACGAACGGGCTCGCCCACCCGCCCACCACCACAACCGGCTCCGACATCGCCGCCGCCACCACCCTAGGCAGCTGTCGGTTCTTCTAAATTCTGATGCGAGGCAAACAGACACGGGAAAGTACTCGCTCACTCTTACCAGTGGAGTATCTCATCACATGTGGTGAGTCGCTTCTTATAGTATAGGTCTGACTCCAGCCAGTGGAAGCACTGTAACCCGATCGATGGTAATTTGGTTTTCTCATCTCAATCAAGCAGCAAGATTCTAAAGCACGGCCACGGCGGTCCGCGGCGGGACCGACGCCATTCGAGCCCGCCGGCCGGCGGGACTCGTTGGTTGGATCTTCACGTAATGGGCGTGGTTGGTGCGTCCTAACTACGGTCTCCGCCTACGGGTGTGGTGATCGGATCGTCAATAATAAACAAACAAACACACAAATTGACCAACAGCCCACCAAGAGAAGATGGTTGTTAGACTTAGATCAAGTTTTATAGTATAATCAGCACCAACTACCATGTCATTTATAGTCGGGAATGGTGTTTTGGAACATGGGTGCATATGCTTCCTATATTTTGGAATGCATCTTACGTATATTTTTAAATTTCAAAAAAATTGAAACAAAAAATTCATACGTATATCTTCACGTGCTACACGTTCACAAAGTCGTTTCATAAAAAATCGACTTATCATATGACGTGTGTAAAAAAGATAAAATTCAGTGCTAAAAATAATGTTTTTCACAAGGTAAAATTTCTCCTTTTTACATAGACCACAAAAATATTGGTTTTTCGTGAAACTTGTCGAATGCACATAGATTATGGAGATGTACATGTAGAACTTTTTATCCAAATTTTTTGACATTTCCAAATATGCTTTTTTGGTAGAGGGAGCATACGCACCCGGGAGCTGAATTGAATTTCCGATTTAGAGCAACATATACAGTAGTGAGCTAAAAAAAATGTAGTACTTTATCAATGTCTGACACACCTCTTACTTTCACAAAGTGCCTAGAAGTAAGTGTTAGAGCATCTCTAGTAGAGCCCCAAAAAACGAAACTGAAAACGCCGAGTTCAGTTCACCGAAAACGCTGAGTTCTAACGAAATTCGCACTGGCGCAGAATAGAACCCGTAAAATGGAACTAAAAACAGGAATTCGAATTGGCGCGGGTAATTTGAGGTGATGCTCATAGTTTATAGATGATATCGATGCTCTTACATAGTTCATGCAATTGACATAATATTGGTACACCGACAACCTTAACCTAGCTAAATAAGCAAAATGCGGCCTATTTGGAGCTATGGCGCGCGCGGCGGTGCCGGTGCTGGCGGAGATGGTCGGCGGCGTGGAAGTATTCACGCGTCGTCCTTGTCAAGCTCGACTATTTCGAGCTTGACCTGGCGGACGCGGGCCGCCTCGTACTCCCGTACCTGGCGGACGGCGTCGGCCTCCTCCCGGCGGAAGCGCGCCCTCGCCTCGCTGATGGCGATGGTCTGCGCCATCACCGCCTCCTCCTCGTCGCTACCGTGGACGTAGTCCCCGACGGAGAAGGTAGGCGAACGAGCGAGGACGAGGTTTTCCTCCTCGCTGCTCGCCGCCACGGGCAGCCGCGGTGCGCGGCTCGACTGCCCGGAGGAGGAGCCCTCGCCCTGGTTGGCGAAGCGCGTGAGCTTCCCTGGGGCCGTGAGCCCCTAGTTGGTCCAGCGGCGAGCGCTCCTCTTGCGCGCGCCCTCGCTCTGCTTCCACTTCTGTCGCTCCGCCTCGGTGCGGAAGACGGGCGGATGCGGCGGCGGATCGCCGCCGCCCAATCCCGTGGCATGGCCCTCCGAACCTCGACGGGAGGCCATCGCCCGGCGGCGGGCGGAGGATCGGTGTCTGGCTAAGCGTGGATTGCTCGTCGGAGCGCGTGACTGACGACGGCAGAGGGAGAGGAGACGGCGGAGGGGAGTAGGGTTTGCGAACCAAACTCCCCTCCGCGAACCCTTTTAATAGGGGCCGTGCGAGGAGTTTCTCGAGCCCCTGAACTTCGTATTCGGGCCGGCCCACGTATTCGGTCACTGATATGCGCGTTTCGGCCCGAACCTGTAAATCCGCCGGAAAAGTTCGGTTCCGGCGGGATTTACGAACTCTGTTAGAGATGTTGTTAGAGCTGTCTCTTGCATAAGAGCCCACTCCTATTCTCTCTCTCCTTCAACTAAACAATAATATACTATTTTAATTCTTATAACCATCTGATTAGAATTTATTGTACATGCTCTTAGTGATGCACGGTGCACGTGGCTTGAATGCTTGATGCTTCCGCTCTAGCTCCTCGGGGTGGATTTGACGACCGCAACGATGCATCAGCTTTACTTTTTTTTTTTTTTTTTTTTGAACAAGGGTGATAGAATTATAGTTCCTGATAATTTTAGCCTCTGCACTGCTACAACTATAGGACATGCTAGATTGCTACGAGTTGTGCTCCTACAGGAACAGATTGACAATGCTCTGGAAGCTTGCATTACCTGTTGTGCACATGAGTGAGCTATCACATTGAGATTTCTGCTGATGTGTGCACATGAGTGAGCTATCACATTGAGATTTCTGCTGATGTGAATGGTCTTAGCCTTGAGAGCATGAGTGAGATTCTGGAATTGCAGTGAATGCCTCTTATTTCCTAAAGAACTGCTGGATCTTTTGCTCCTGATGCTGCTATCGCTTTTGCAAGTTCAAGGCAATCCATGAAGAAAATAGGTTCCTGCAAAATCAAAGAGGAAGTAATTTGTGCTGCCATGACTACTTGAAGTTGCGTCGAATATATGTGCCCTCTCCGCCCACAAAAAAATATTAAAAGTTTGTTTAAATTTAGATGACTTTGGACAAATCTCAACATCCTTTTATGAAAGGAGGGAGTATATGTTACGGTTGAATTTGATCAGTTGAATTTAATCATTGCACCAGATTATGTGTTGGAGTTAGATTCGGTTAAGTGAGACTAATAAAATAGCTCAACATAAGATCGGAGACGTTTGTAGGGGAGGGGCGCGTCTCCTAGAATGGGCTCCCCTTGGCTCGCATGTGTGGCACAAAAAACAGCCAATTTGATTGATTGGACTCACCCAGGTTGTTGCGCAACATGGTTTTTAAAGTGCCATTAGGCCTGCCACTACTACGAAAACCCTCATTTGTGGCGCATGCTTTTTTTGTTTTGTTTCTGTGGTGTATATTCCGTGCGCAACAGAAGTCACATCACTATTTTTTTTCCTGTGAGCATATCTACATGTGCCACAGAATTCTAAAACTTATGTGGCGCACCAGGCATGCATGCAGTTTTCTGTGGCGCACCTAGCGGTGGTGCACCACATAATTTTTTTTTGAATTTAAAAAAAATGGTGGCCAGATCTAGATCTGGGGCCGCCGGAATTTCGCCGTATTTTTATGAAATTTTCCGGAGGCCGTCGGGGTGGGTTGGTGGGGTGGGTGGAGGAGGAGGAGACCGAGGAGGAGGAGGCCGGCCGGAGGGGGTCGCCGGAGGGGAGAGGAGGAGAGGGTCGTCGGAGGTGGGTGAGGAGGGGGTCACTGGAGGAGGAGGAGGACGAGGACGAGGAGGAGGAGGTCGCCAGAGGAGGAGAAGGAGGTGGTCGCCGGAGGAGGAGGAGGTTGGGTGGTGGAGGTGGTCGCTGGGTGAAGGGAGAAGAAGGGGAAGTGGAAGTGGAGGAGAACTAGAGGAGATGAGGAGGGAGGAGGAGGAAAGAGAGAGGCAGAAGGGTGCCGCCGGATTTCAAATTTCGGCCTAACAATTCTGTGGCGCACATGCATATGGTGCACCACACATTTTTTTCTTCGAATTTTTAAATTTTTGGAGGAAAAAATCTCGACTTTGGCGTAACTTTTTACTATTTTCGAATTTGCTGATTCTGTAAACTTTCTCCCGGTAATTTTGATATATTATGCGTATTTTTTCGAATTCGTATGTAACCAGAAAAGCCATTTGAAGATTTCATGATTTTTTTTGCAAAATACATCAAAATTCATGTTTTTCAATCTTCCCTACAATTATACCACTTGATATAAGTACAGTTTAAAGGATTTTTTTTTGAAGTTTTTATAATTTTCTGCAACGTCCTCCTCCTTGAGCCGAAGCTGTGCGTCTCGGGCCGTCGTGGATGATGACACCGCCCGAAGGAGGCGCGTACTCGTCCGAGCGCGAGTGGCCCGATGCCGTCGTCCTTGCCGACTGCCTCCGTAGCGGCGACGCCTCCGGCGCCATGCTTTGCGCCTGGGGGTAGAAGGGGACACGCGCATGGGGTCGACATCGTGGATGCGTAGCCGGTAGCCGTACTCCGCTAGCGTCGCGTCAACGTCGTGTCCTTGCCACCAGGCCCGCGGGACAATGCGGTTGAAGCGGCCGGCCGAGCGCACGAGCTAGATGTCGCGCTCGTCTTGGAAACGCCGCGGCCACGCCGAGCTGTTCTGCGCGTCGGCTGGCTAGCTTCGCTCGATTGGCGTCATGTGCGCCCGCCGCTCGACGATGAGGGCACGTATCTACGGTCCAGGCGGCGGCACGACATTGCCGGTGTTGGAGAGGTGTCGGCAGCTTGAACTATAGCGGCACCGGGATGCGTTGCTAGTAGAGGACGTCGGCTTCGTCGTAACTCAGCTGCAACGACCGAAGCACGCCGCCGCTGCCGTCGGCTGAAAGTGCATGGAGCCCCCATGTGTAGTTTTGGTAATTAATGACAATCCCTATGGACTAATGTTTGCATTGAGTTATATTTGTAGGAGTTGTCCATAGGCAATGCTTGAACCATATGTTGGCTTCAAGGTTGCAATAAGAAGAAATTGATGAAGGATATCAAGTGTCAAGATTAAGTTTGCTCTTGATAGTGTTTCTTTCTCACCGGTCTCATGGTGTAGTTGGAGACCGGTTTATAGTTTAGTTGCCGTACTATCAAGAGGGCTCTCGAGTGAGTAACTCGATCGTATCCTTCGGAGAGCTCTAACCTTTGCATCCTTGCATCATCTTTCTTGGTGGTTATTGATACGTCCCGACGTATCCATAATTTCTGTCGTTCCATGCTTGTTTTATGACAATACTTACATGTTTTGCTTGCACTTTATAATGTTTTTATGCGTTTTCCGGAACTAACCTATTAACAAGATGCCACGGTGCCGGTTCTCGTTTTCTGCTGTTTTTGGTTCCGAGAAAGGCTGTTCGGGCAATATTCTCGGAATTCGACGAAACGAAGACCAAACCTCCTATTTTTCCCGGAAGCATGCGAACACCGAAGAAGAGTCGGAGAGGGGCCGAGAGGGCCACCACACCATAAGGCGGCGCGGCCTGGCCCGGGCCCGCGCCGGCCTATGGTGGGGAGCCCCGAGTGCCCCCTGCGCCGCCTCTTCGCCTATAAAATCCCTTTCGACCTAAAAACACCGTACCACTTGACGAAACTCCGGAAAGACTCCGGGGCGCCGCCACCGTCGCGAAACTCCAATTCGGGGGACAGAACTCTCGTTCCGGCACCTCGCCGGGACGGGGAAGTGCCCCGGAAGCCATCTCCATCAACGCCATCGCCTCCATCATGCTCCGTGAGTAGTTCCCCCATGAACTACGGGTTCTAGGCTGTAGCTAGTTGGTATTCTCTCCCCCATGTACTTCAATACAATGATCTCATGAGCTGCCTTACATGATTGAGATTCATCTGATGTAATCGGTGTTGTATTTGTCGGGATCCGATGGATTGTTACATTATGATTGTCTATCTACAAAGTTTATGAAGTTATCGTTGCTGCAATCTTGTTATGCTTAATGCTTGTCACTAGGGCCCGAGTGGCATGATCTTAGATTTGAGCTCTATACTTATTGCTTAGATTGTATCTACAAGTTGTATGCACATGTCACCGTCCGGAACCAAAGGCCCCGAAGTGACAGAAATCGGGACAACCGGAGGGGATGGCGGTGATGTGAGGGACACATGTTTTCACGGAGTGTTAATGCTTTGCTCCGGTGCTCTATTAAAAGGAGTACCTTAATATCCAGTAGTTTCCCTTGAGGCCCGGCTGCCACCGGCTGGTAGGACAAAAGATGTTGTGCAAGTTTCTCATTGCGAGCACGTACGACTATTATTGGAAAACATGCCTACATGATTAATGATCTTGATATTCTGTCTTAATGCTATTTCAATCCTATCAATTGCCCGACTGTAATTTGTTCACCCAACACTTGTTATTGGAGAGTTGCCACTAGTGTAGATAGCTGGGAACCCCGGTCCATCTTTCATCATCATATACTCGTTCTACATGTCATTGGAAGTAGTATCAACTATTTTCTGGTGCCATTGCTCTCATACTACTATTACTGCTGCTGTGTTACTTTTACTACTGCTCTCATATCACTGCCACTTTCACATCACCCCTGTTACTAGTGCTTTTCCAGGTGCAGCTGAATTGACAACTCAGTTGTTAAGGCTTATAAGTATTCTTTACCTCCCCTTGTGTCGAATCAATAAATTTGGGTTTTACTTCCCTCGAAGACTGTTGCGATCCCCTATACTTGTGGGTCATCAGTTATTTGGATCTTATCCATGTGATGTTTTAGAGCTTGTGCTTATTCTCATGACAAGCTCTAGTTCATTGAAAACGGATTTCACATAGATCACTTGTTGCGTTTTCGAGTTTGGTGATTTTCTCAGTTTCTCATGTTGAGGTGTTGCACCTCTAAAAATAATAGAAAATCACCCCCACTAGTTTCCATATTTTCACATTTTGTTGGGTAAGCTCTTGTCGTCCTCTTTCCAACAAAATTGGTTTCACTCTATTCGGAGCTACCAATCTTAAGTTTTGGATTTTACAAGGTAGCAGGTTTATATCACCAATTTTCCGGGCCGGATATTTGCAAAATATTCGGCCCTGAAATTTGGCTAAGGACTTTCGACGATGTCGCGCAGTACCCCTTGGATCCAGGCCGGACTTTTGCCCGGCCCTCACTTACACCGGGTTATCCGGCCCTGGATTTGCCCCCAACGGCTCGATTTTCTTGGGGGGTATGATACGTCCAAAACGTATCTACTTTCCCGAACACTTTTGCTATTGTTTTGCCTCTAATTTGTGTATTTTGGATGCAACTAACACGGACTAACGCTGTTTTCAGCAGAACTGCTCTGGTGTCTCGTTTTTGTGCAGAAATCCAACTTTCAGGAAAATCCTCGGAATTTATGCGGAAGGTCCTATTTTCCCGGAATATTGGCGGAGCCAGAAGGGCGAGCCAGGTGGGGGCCCGAGGGCCCCACACACTAGGCCGGCGCGGCCCAGGAGGGGCCCGCGCGGCCCTAGTGTGTGGCGGCCTCGGCTGGCCCCCGACGCCCTCCTTCGGACTACTTATTGCCTTCGACCTAAAAACGCACGGGGAGAAGTCGGAAATCGCCAGAAACCATCCAGTACGCCGCCACCGTCGCGAAACTCCGTCTCGGGACCAGAAACTCCATTCTGGCACTCCGCCGGGACGGGGAATTGGAGGAGATCATCGCCATCATCATCACCGACGCCTCTCCATCAACCAGCCATGTTTCCCCCATCCATGTGTGAGTAATTCCCTCGATGTAGGCTGAAGGGGATGGTAGGATTGGATGAGATTGGTCATGTAATAGCATAAGATTGTTAGGGCATAGTGCCTAGTGTCCGTAATTGGTACTTTTATGATATTGTTGCAACTTGTTATGCTTAATGCTTGTCACTAGGGACCGAGTGCCATGATCTCAGATTTGAACATGTTATCGATTCATTATGATATTCATTGCTTTATGATCTGACCTGCAAGTTGTATACACGTATTGCTGTCCGGAACCCGAGGCCCCAAAGTGACAGAAACTGGGACAACCGAAGGGGATGGCGGTGATATGAGGATCACATGTGTTCATGGAGTGTTAATGCTTTGCTCCGGTGCTCTATTAAAAGGAGTGCCTTAATTTCCGTAGATTCCCTAGAGGCCCGGCTACCTACCAGCTGGTAGGACAAAAGATGTTGTGCAAGTTTCTCATTGCGAGCACGTACGACTATATATGGAACACATGCCTATTGATTGATTAGTACTTGGATACCGTTTTATTATTATCCGCAAATGCCCCGCTTTGATTGTTACATGAGTTTCTCTCATCCATGCAACGCCCGTTCATCCATCCATGTGCCTACGGTATTTTAATCCTGCTCGTTTACTATAATCACTACTCGCTGTCTTTGTTACTCTGCTTGTTGTTATTTCACTATCGCTACTCGTTATAAAAGCTGTTACTACTCGATAAACTCTTGCGAGCAAGTCCGTTTCCAGTGCGACTGAATTGACAACTCCGCTGTTAAGGCTTTCAAGTATTCTTTGTCTCCCCTTGTGTCGAATCAATAAATTGGGTTTTATTTCCCGCGAAGACTCATTGCGATCCCCTGTACTTGTGAGTCATCAAGACTATTTTACGGCGCCGTTGCCGGGAGCATAGCTTTATTTGGAAGTTCACTTGGATTGATATTGTTCGCTGCAAATTCTCCATCATGGGTAAACCTCGCGATCTTAAAGTCGCCATATTACCATCCACTACAAGAAAAGGTACAACTTTGAGTACCTCTGCTGCTCTTGATTCACCATCTGTGATTGATAAACTTGTTTCACCACCACATGCTTCACATGCTGGTACTTCTGCTAGATCTGAAAATTGTTATAATATTGATGATGCTTCTGCTGTGCTTGATGATAGTGGTTCATTGGGATCTTTTCTAGATGTTACAATTGCTAGGTCTAGACAAATTGAAAATGCTGAAACTCCTAATGAAAATGCTGCTACACCGTGTTGACGTCGAAACCCCCGGCGGGCGAGAGACGGTCAACACGGTAGAGCCGGGAACAACTAGGGCTGCGGCTGGCCCCGATCCCTCGGAGCGACGGCCCGCAAAGCTTCCTGGTCGCACGCGCCGATGTTTATCACAAGGGCGTGCCACCGACCTATACCGGTCGGGAAGGTGTGGATGATGCCTCGCTTAGTTTCTGCGGGGCACACACGTAAACATTAAATACGAGCCTCGATCGGCTCTCGAGTTATCCCGTGAATCGGCTCAAAGAGCCGATCCACCCATGATTCGGACGAGGTGTCCGAATATATGGTGGTCCTGCTTGATCAAGGTAAAGCTAATGAGATCTACGACGATTTAGGGTTTTCACCGCATAATCGGATCATCCTACTCCGAGGTTGGGCCTCGCGCTCGCGCACGGTGATCATAAGCCGATCCTAGACAGGGCCTAAAAACCAACACGAGGTTGATCCCCGGAACATCCTTTCTAGGGCTAGCAAACGTCACCCTACACGCCGCCTGGATCCTCCCCCCTTTGTAAGGCCTAACTATTGCGGATATTAAACTAATCCTTGTAGAACAAGGAGCAACCGTAACGGATCAGATCTACTAAACTATGATCAAGCGGGGTGCCGCCCCTACACCTAAGATAGGTGTAAGGGCGGCTAGACATGCAAGGGTTGCACTACGAAAGCATGTAATATGAAGAACAATGCTAACCCTAACATGTCTAAGATAACTACGTTGCTCGCCATCAAAAGGCTTCGAGTACGAGCAACGCATGAACAACGTAGGCAGGCTTGTGCTGCCTAGATCGCAAGATGCGATCTAGGCAGCATGATGCTACCGGTAGAAACCCTCGAGACGAAGGAGTTGGCGATGCGCCGAGATTTGTTTGTGGTTGAACGTTGGTTGTTGTTTATTCCATAAACCCTAGATACATATTTATAGTCCAGACGGACTTTCTAATGTGGGCGTGCACTAAACCGTGCACGAGATAAACTCTAACTTTTAATCTAGATACAATCTACTATAATTAAAGATACATGGGCAATCTGGCCCAACTTCACCGAGCAAGGCCGCTTCAGAGATCTTCCACGTGTAATCTTCCAAGCCTATCCTGATCGCGGCCCACCTCCTGATTTAGTCAAATTCTGGTGATAACACATGCCCCCCTGGTTTTGGAAATGACATTTCCAAAATCATTACGCCTTCTTTCGTCGGGTCATGTCGTGGCAGAGCAGAACTGCCGCAGAATCTTCCATCATTACGCCTCGCCTCCCGGGCTTCTCCGTATGAACTCGTCAATTTCGGCCTCACGTCCTCGAGAACCGTCATGGCATTAAATCTCCACTACACTCTCTTTATTTATCTCGTGCCAAACGGTTCACCACTCCATCGCCTTGCTCGCTCTCGTTCACCAAACCAAAAAACCCTTCTCTCCTGCAGCCATGTCTTCCTCTTCCTCCTCCGCTTCGGGCACCTCTCTCCAACCGTTGCCGAAGAACAAAGAAGAGGACGATCTCCGCTCCGGGCGCACCCCATCTCCTCTGACAAGGAGAAGAAGGGAGGAGAAGCGGAGAAGACCAAGGCCTCCCCCTCCGCCAGGCTCCCGCCGAAGAAGCGCTCACGCATGTGGGCGGACAGCGAGGACGACGATGATGACGAGGAAGAAGAAGATGAGGAGGAGGAAGATGATTCCTCCGCCTCCATTGGGTATCCTCCAACGAAGCGCTTCCGCGGCCGGGCGGATAGCGAGGACGATGATGATGACGAGGAGGAGGAGGAGGCTCCGGCCGACGGGCGGGGCAGCGAGCGGCGAGGAGCTTTCGGGAGCAGCGCCGACGACTTCGACGACGGCGACGATGAGGACAGCGACGACCAGTAGAATAGGACTAGCAGTAGCAGTGCACTAGGCACTAGATCCCTCTTTTGAGAGCCATCGGCTCTTCTTGTAAAGCTGCTCCTTTGAATTAATGAGAATTGTTCTTCCAATTTCTCCTTTCATTAATCCAATTTCCATCCTCCCGCTTGCCACACCAAGACCGATAGTGACGAATCGGGCTATTATTGTTTTTCTCGACCGTGGCGTTTTGCGGTCCGCGGCCGATGACTATTCATCGGCTAATTTGAGGAACCAATCTCTTCTTTTCTTGCAGCACCAGCACGGTCCAAACCTCGTACCAGACGACGGCTTTTCCTTCCCAGTTCCTCCCTGCGACGATCATGATGCAATAACAACCGAGGTAACCCCAATCGGCTCTTAAAAACAGGGCACCTATAGGCCTGTTGCCCCCCGAGTCTCAGCCAAAACAAAACAGAGACGAGGATACGCGAATTAGCTGTATGGACCTGGGCTTGATCATGTCTGAGGGAGCTTCTTATGCAGAGCCAGCCGATTTGAACATAAATCGGCTTCTCAAGCGAGAGAGCCTTCAAGGTGAGCTGCCCCCCGAGCTTTCTTCAGTTCTTGCCGGCCAGATCGGCTCCTTTCCTTTGGTGGATCTGATGCGCTCCATCCTTTGACCTGATCTGCACGTCCAGGCTGCTCTTGGCCTTGTCCTCGAAGAGAAGATCCGAGCTCTTAAACTACTCCATTGAGGAGTTCTTTCATTAAAACCCTCTTCGTGCTTCATTGACCCTCTGAAGGCCTCTTGAGTCGATGGCCATGCATCGGCTTTGTATCCTTAAGTCGATGTCTGCTGCATCGGCTGTGCTCGAAAATTTTCGAATTTTCAGAATTTAATTTTTTACGGCCGACTAGCGCATCGGCCCCCATATTCCGATACCCATCACCAAAAGATGAGACGCTTCAGTTGCATATCCTCGTATTTTATCCACCTGGGTGCCCCCCCGAGCCGATTCTGTCAAGAGAATTGATGATATCGGCTTTGTTGGATAACATGTCGAACCCAGGCAGAATGGATGGTGAGGATAATTTTGGCCGATTGCTGGAATCGGCCTCCATGTTGCTTGTTCGAGGAAAGGTTTTGTAATGTCCCTTCATAAAATTTTTGGGGCCGATCACAAGGATCAGCCTCGCCATGTTTGCTCATTGACGTGTTCTTGTTACTCGTTCAGGCCGGTAGATAAGACCAGCCCAATCTCTGACTTTATCATGTTGGTGCGCTTGCTGTCGCCCACCTTGAGTGCATCGTGTAATCGTGGAGCACTAAGTGTCGTCGGAAGAACGAGCACCATGTTTGTGCCGGCCGATGTTTCATCATCGGCTTTCCTTGCTTGGGGCGCCACTCCATTTTCCGTGGACGACCCTCTTCATCCAGGGTTCGTCGAACCTTCGCAGCCGGATCGGGCCTTGCTTTCCTCAATGTATGCAAGTATAACCTCTCGGCTTCTTCCGGAGCCGCGCAATCGTTGAACCTCGCGTTTACGGGAACGGCTGAGTCCATCGGGGCACCACCTTGGCCGGTGATACTGTCTTCTTCTTCTCCCTCGTCTTCTGAATCTTCGAGATCCTTCAAGTGAGGGGACTCAGCTCGTTTGCTCTGTGGCGGGAGAGGTCCCAAGCGCTCGAACACGGACACGTTGGCTGCCTCCTTCTTTTTCCGGTTGCATTCTGGGCAATTGCCGACTGTTGGCAATCGGATCATTCCTGAATCCCAGCAGTGCCTGAAGAAGGGACAGTCCCAGTGCCTGTCCTCGTCGTCTTGCTCCCTTGCCTTTCCCTTGGCACAACGCTCGTGCTCCTCCTCATCGCGATTCTGCCGACGATGTCTTCTGGCTTCTCTAGCCAGACGATCTCTTTCATCATCATCGCTGGACCGTCGGCGTTGGTCGTGCTTGACTCACATACTTGTTGAGGAGGTGATCGGAGAGAGGTCGCCGATATCTTATGTTCTTCACTTCTCCCTCCGTTACGTAGCGCTTGCCGTCTTGGCGGAGCCGATCGCGTGGAGCGGCTTCCTCTGTTTCTTTGCTATGAGAGCAGCTGCCCTCATCTCCATCCTTGCCGGCGTGGTGTCCAAGATCTACCATGTTGATATTGCACAGGAAACCCGGCTGGCACCCTCCATGGCAAGCATACTCCACCATGTTTACGGCGGGGAAAGGGTGTGTGTCGACCTTCATGGCGTATCGGTTAAAAATCAACCGTCCATTTTCTATCGCCATTTGGATCTGCTGCCGCCACACCCTGCGGTCGTTGGTGGTGTGGGAGAACGTGTTATGCCATTTGCAGTATGGCCTTCCGTTCAGCTCTTGCACCGTGGGGAACTTGTGGCCTTCGGGTACCTTTATATGCTTCTCCGCGAGTAAGAGGTCAAAAATCCGCTCCGTCTTAGTCACGTCGAAGTCGAACCCTTTTGGAGGGCCTTGTGGCTTCACCCATTTGCAGGTCACGGGGCACGTCGCTCGAGTCCATTCAGCCACCTTGCTACCTCCCGATCTCCCATGGCACCTTCATCTTCGTCTGCCTCAACCACGGTCACCACCCGCTTGAATTTGTCCTGGTAAACATGCGGGTGGCGGCTTGTTCATATGCTTGTCGGCTACGCACCATGTGCGCTAACGAAGGGTAGTCCGCTTGGGAGGCCACGTCCTTGATTGATGATGAGAGACCCACCACCGCCAACTCGGCTGCTTCTTTTTCACTTATACGAGCCGAAAAGCATCGGTTCCTAATGGTCTCGAAGCGGCGGACGTATTCTGCCACTTGTCTCCCCGCGCTTCGTCGTACTTGCGCTAGATCGGCAAAACCAAGATCGGAAGCCTCCGAGTGATACTTGCTCATGGAGCTGCTCTTCCAAGCTGCTTCCAAGTTTGGATGGAGTTCGGTGGTAGCGATGGGTACCACCCGAAAGCCGATCCTGTGAGGGGCTGTGAGAAGAACCTCACGCGCAACTCATCCGACGCCGAGATCGTGCCCGAGCTGTGCCAAATATCGGCTCACATGCTCGATGGAGCTGGACCCATCTGATCCACTAAACTTGGTGAAGTCCGGGAGCCGATATTTGGGTGGCAGCGGGATCGGTTCGTAGGCTGTTGGGGTACGGCTTGGTGTAGTCGAACGCCTTCCTTTTCGGCATCATACCGAGCCGATCTTTCAGAATTGTACAAATCTGATCCGCTGTGATGGTCGAAGGTGTCGAACCACGAAGATTCGCCGGGGTGGCATACTTAACCAGCCATGCTTGCTTTTCCGGTTCTAAGCCAAGCTGCGGGAGCTGGGCTTTGGAGGTTCGTCGGGGTGGCGTACTTAGCCAGCCACGATTGCTTCTCGGGATCGGCTCTCGACGTTCCTCCTGCCGTTCCGAGAGGCCCACGATATTGCCGCCTGGTTCGAGAGTGCCCAGGCGTTGCAGTCCGGTACGTATGCGCACGTGTATCCGTGCGGGATCTCCTTAGGTGGCTCAGGTAGGAATTGGTAGTCACTAGGATCACCACCAACCTTGTAGACGACGTATGCCGATGAGTTCGGCAGTTCCGGTGCTGCCCATGCGAACGGCTGGGGCTGGAGCGGCATCTCTCCTTTGAAAGTCCCCAGAGCCGGTCCCGACGGGGAGTACCGGTGACTCATGATTTCCTTGACGACGCGCAGAGCGACACGCTCCAAGGTGTTCACCTGGCTCTCAGAGTGGCGGTGCAGCGAATGAGCCACCATGTAGTTGATTTCCTGCCGCAGCGACCTAGTGCGTTCTTCCGACGGGGCGGAAAGGTCCACTCCATCGAGTGCGCCTTCAGGTGTGAAACCCTTCCACCTGACGCCATGGGAGCGGGTTCGGTGGAAGGAGCCGATGAGTTCGGCTTCGAGGGTTGCCTTGATCTCGTCATGTTTCTTCTTGAGCTCATCAGGCGGATCCTCGTACGTGACCGGAGTGTCTTCCGCCATCTCGGATGTAGATGGCGATGTTGCGGATGTCGAAGGCTGTCCCAACGGGCGTGCCAGAATGTGTTGACGTCAGAAAACCCCTGGCGGGCAGAGACGGTCAACACGGTAGAGCCGGGAACAACTAGGGCTGCGGCTGGCCCCAGTCCCTCAGAGCGACGGCCCGCAAAGCCTCCTGGTCGCACGCGCCGATGTTTATCACAAGGGCGTGCCACCTGACCTATACCGGGTCAGGAAGGTGTGGATGATGCCTCGCTTAGTTTCTGCGAGGCACACACGTAAACATTAAATACGAGCCTCGATCGGCTCTCGGGTTATCTGTGAATCGGCTCAAAGAGCCGATCCACCCATGATTCGAGACGAGGTGTCCGAATATATGGTGGTCCTGCTTGATCAAGGTAAAGCTAATGAGATCTATGACGATTTAGGGTTTTCACCGCATAATCGGATCATCCTACTCCGGAGTTGGGCCTCGCGCTCGCGCACGGTGATCATAAGCCGATCCTAGACGGGGCCTAAAAACCAACACGAGGTTGATCCCCGGAACATCCTTTCTAGGGCTAGCAAACGTCACCCTACACGCCGTCTGGATCCTCCCCCCTTTGTAAGGCCTAACTATTGCGGATATTAAACTAATCCTTGTAGAACAAGGAGCAACCGTAACGGATCGGATCTACTAAACTATGATCAAGCGGGGTGCCGCCCCTACACCTAAGATAGGTGTAAGGGCGGCTAGACATGCAAGGATTGCACTACGAAAGCATGTAATATGAAGAACAATGCTAACCCTAACATGTCTAAGATAACTACGTTGCTCGCCATCAAAAAGGCTTCAGTACGAGCAACGCATGAATAACGTAGGCAGGCTTGTGCTGCCTAGATCGCAAGATGCGATCTAGGCAGCATGATGCTACCGGTAGAAACCCTCGAGACGAAGGAGTTGGCGATGCGCCGAGATTTGTTTGTGGTTGAACGTTGGTTGTTGTTTATTCCATAAACCCTAGATACATATTTATAGTCCAGCGGACTTTCTAATGTGGGCGTGCACTAAACCGTGCACGAGATAAACTCTAACTTTTAATCTAGATACAATCTACTATAATTAAAGATACATGGGCAATCTGGCCCAACTTCACCGAGCAAGGCCGCTTCGAGAGATCTTCCACGTGTAATCTTCCAAGCCTATC
>NC_061513.1:187028621-187164110 GCF_022539505.1 Lolium rigidum | reverse complement strand
TGCTTTGTGCTTAAACATGTGCCTTTATTGCATTGCATCTTGTTGCTTTGCATAGTTGAATATTTAGAGAAAACTCCACTAGGCTTTGAATATCAATGTATGCCCTTGCACATATTATGGGGGAGTTTGCTCTAGGTATTCAACTTGTTTGTTACTTAAATTCCTTATATAAACCCTCTCAAAGAGATTGTCATCAATTGCCAAAATGGGGGAGATTGAAAGTGCATGGAGCCCCCATGTGTAGTTTTAGTAATTAATGACAATCCCTATGGACTAATGTTTGCATTGAGTTATATTTGTAGGAGTTGTCCATAGGCAATGCTTGAACCATATGTTGGCTTCAAGGTTGCAATAAGAAGAAATTGATGAAGGATATCAAGTGTCAAGTATGTCTTGAAGATGAAGATGAAGTGAGCCCTCAAGTTACTTCAAGACATCAACATGATGAAGAATGAAGAAATGAAGTGAAAGTTCAAGATGAGCCAACTCGAAGAGATCATATGCTTGAAGCTTGCCATCCATATGGTGATCATGGATATGTGAAGACGCGCCGAAGAAGAAGCTCTCCCATAGTGGAGTATGGGGGAGCATTTCGCATGACTTCATCTAGCAAGCACAATCAAGAAAAGCGTTCCATCTTGTTGCGGCCAAGATCATCATCATCAAGCTCAAGTGGAATGTGCAAGATTAAGGTTTGCTCTTGATAGGGTTTCTTTCTCACCGGTCTCATGGTGTAGTTGGATACCGGTTTATAGTTTAGTTGCCGTACTATCAAGAGGGCTCTCGAGTGAGTAACTCGATCGTATCCTTCGGAGAGCTCTAACCTTTGCATCCTTGCATCATCTTTCTTGGTGGTTATTTGGATCTTATCCATGTGATGTTTTAGAGCTTGTGCTTATTCTCATGACAAGCTCTAGTTCATTGAAAACGGATTTCACATAGATCACTTGTTGCGTTTCCGAGTTTGGTGATTTTCTCGGTTTATCATGTTGAGGTGTTTCACCTCTAAAAATAATAGAAAATCACCCCCACTAGTTTCCATATTTTTACATTTTGTTGGGTAAGCTCTTGTCGTCCTCTTTCCAACAAAATTGGTTTCACTCTATTCGGAGCTACCAATCTTAAGTTTTGGATTTTACAAGGTAGCATGTTTATATCACCAGGCCGGATTTTCCGGGCCGGATATTTGCAAAATATCCGGCCCTTGAAATTTGGCTAAGGACTTTCGACGATGTCGCGCAGTACCCCCTGGATCCAGGCCGGACTTTTGCCCGGATTTTCCCAAAGGCTGGATTTTCCGGGGGGGGGGGGATTATCCGGCTCTCACTTACACCGGATTATCCGGCCCTGGATTTGCCCCAACGGCTCGATTTTCTTGGGGGGTATAAATACCCCCCTTCTTCCTCATTGAGCTGTTGCTTCTTCCACTCTCTCTCTCCTCCATTGTTGATCTTGAGAAGCTTGCCCTATCTCTCTATCCCTCCATGATTCTTGCCCCCTTTTGAGGGAAAAGAGAGAGGAGATCTAGATCCACACTTTGACCAAACCTATCATCTCTTTGCGAGTGAATCTTTGGGATCTAGATCTTGGAGAATTTTGTGTTCTCCTCTTTGTTCTTCCTCTCTTATTCCCCCAATAGCTTTTGTAGCATTGTTGGAATTTGAGAGAGAAGGACTTGAGCATCTTTGTGGTGTTCTTGCCATTGCATTTGGTGCATAGGTTTGAGTTCTCCACGGTGATTCGTGGAAGTGAAAGCAAGAAGGTTGTTACTCTTGGGTTCTTGGAACCCTAGACGGATTCTAGGCCTTTGTGGCGATTTGTTGGGAGCCTCCAATTAAGTTGTGGATATGCCCCAATCTTTGTGTAAGGCCCGGTTTCCGCCTCGAAGGAAATCCCTTAGTGGAACCGTGACCTAGGCCTTTGTGGCGAGGGTCACCGGAGAATAAGGTGAGGCGCCTTCGTGGCGTTCTGTGTGTGGTGTGAGTACCGCATCTTGGGGTGAGGCCTTTGTGGTGTTGGTGTGCATCGAGCAACCACACCTCAAGGTGAGCCTCTTGTGGCGTTCGGGAGCACTAAGCCACCGCACCTCTCCAACGGAGATTAGCACTCGCAAGAGTGTGAACTTCGGGATAAATCTTCGTCTCCCGCGTGCCTCGGTTATCTCTATACCCGAGCTCCTTACTTATGCACTTTACCTTGTGATAGCCATCGTGTTTGAAGTTATATATCTTGCTATCACATAGTTGCTTGTATTGCTTAGCATAAGTTGTTGGTGCACATAGGTGAACCATAGTATAGGCTTTGGGCTTGACAAAGTAAACGCTAGTTTTATTCCGCATTTGTTAAGCCCATCTCGTAAAGTTTTAAATCACCTATTCACCTCCCCCCTCTAGGCGACATCCGTGTCCTTTCACCGGCCTCGGCATTATGCGCCATCGCGTGGTGGTGGTGTGGTGGTGGGTGTGTCACGCGGCGTCTGAGAGAGTGGTGGCGGCAGCTAGGGTTGGAGGACGGGGGAGAAGAGCAGCGGGGTTTTAAGGGCGGCGACAGACGTGCACTGAAGGCGTGTGGGGAAGGAGGGTGGACGCCGCGTGGCCAGTCGCCTCCTCATCGCCACCGCCGTCCTCATCGCTGCCTCGGTTCCCAAGAGATGCAATTGACGCCGACGACCATCCAGTACGCGTCGTTTTTAATGCGACCCGTCGCCTCCTGTCACTGCCAAGGCGGCCTACCCGCGAAAACCCACGTGGCGTGAGGCGCCGACGCGTCCGATTCGTGCCCTTTGTGAACGGGCCGGCACGGAGTTGCCAACGCTTTTATTGGGCCCGACAACACGCCAACACTTTATTGGGTGCGCTGGTGTGAGCCCAAAAATAGTGTCGGCCCCCAAATCGCTATGAGGATCGCCGGTGTAGATGCTCTAAGCTTTGAGTTGCATAAAATATGATAAACTTAAAGGTTTTTCTCATGAGCATCAAGTAAGTCAATAAGTTCTCTCAAATTGCTATGGTAAGGCTTTCTTAGGATGCATTTGAGCACGATTTAGTCGTAACCAACTAGATGCCCACTCACTTTAACAACCAAACTTCATCACTCTAAAAATAATACAGTACATATACTCTTTTTCACTTTAAAACTTTAACAACCAAACTAGTCTCCTCAAGCTAAGAGCATCTCCAGCAGGCGCGCTATATCGCGGCGTGCTAAACCTCAGATTCTGCGCGCTGTAAACCGTTGCCGCGCGCCGGAGCGATTTCTCCCCCGTCGGGTGCGCCATTTTGCAGCGCGCGTTGGCGCGGTAAAATAGCACCTCCGCCGGACGCGCCATTTTGCAGCGCGCGGGCGCGGCGCAAACAACAAACACACACAAGTATGCATCCAACAAGATCAAACAATATATAAAAATTCACAAATAAATTGTACCATCCAAATACAATACATTGTTCACAACAATACTTCACACCAAATACAACACGTCCAACATACAACAATACAACATGGTTTTCAGACAATACAACACATAGTTTTCAAACAAATACAACAAATATGCAACTATTGTTGTCCATTCCAATTCCACCATTCTTCCATGAGATCTTTTTGAAGCTCATCATGTGTGTCGTTGCACCGAATGGCATGGTATGAGGCAATGAATCGGGCAATCCTATGTGCGGATCTCCTCACTTGCACGGGAACCCCCATCAAGTCGTAGTGGGTATGATCCACATCTTTTCCGCGATCATCCTCTATAATCATGTTGTGCATGATTACACACGCGGTCATGATATACCAAAGGCATTCTTGATCCCAAAATCTAGCCGGTCCTCTAACAATGGCAAATTGGGCTTGCAAAATCCCAAATGCTCTCTCTACATCTTTCCTAGCCGCCGCTTGTGCATTGTGGAATTGGGTTTGCTTCTTACCTCTTGGTTGAATAATTGGCTTCACAAATGTTTGCCACCTTGGATATATGCCGTCGGCGAGGAAGTAGCCATAGTTGTACTTGTGGCCATTTGCTTCAAACTCCACCAATGGACCTTCCCGCATTGCAAGTCTTGTCATTAGTGGTGACCGTTGAAGAACATTGATGTCATTGCAAGATCCGGGCATTCCAAAGAAAGCATGCCATATCCAAGTCTCTTGGTCGGCCACCGCTTCAAGTACTATGGTGGCATCCTTCTTGTAGCCTTTGAATTGTCCATGCCATGCCGCTGGACAATTCTTCCAACTCCAATGCATACAATCAATGGAACCAAGCATACCGGGAAACCCCGGTTGGCGTTGATCTCCAAAATTCTTGCCGTGTCTTGAGCATTGGGGGCTCTCAAGTATGTGGAGCCAAAGACATTGACAATTGCAACGACAAAGCGCTTCACACACAAGATAGAAGTGCTCTCTCCCATGGCCAAATGATCATCAATAAGATCCGCCGGTATACCATATGCCAACATACGCAAGGCGGCGGTCACCTTTTGATATGTGCTATGACCAAGTTCTCCGGCGGCATTCCTCCTTTGCTCAAAGAAGCGATCATATTTGGTGACCTCCGTTGCAATGTGCTTGAACAAGTTGAGACTCATCCGGAAACGCCGCCGAAAATAGCTTTCGGGGAAAATCGGATTCTCATTGAAATACGACCGCATCAACTTCTCATGCCCTTCAATCCTTTCTCTCCACAACTTCGTCTACCGAACACCGATCCACCAAATTTTGGCCTCTTAACGGCGCGGTATGCTAATAGTATCGATATGTTCTCCTCTTCTTCTTGGTCGAACTCGTCATCCGATGAATCATATGATGAACTCTACAAACATATGTATAAAATTACTTCACTATGAACTATTGTAGATAATTGGCGAGTAATAGAGGCCGACCGGCGGAGGTTCATACCTTGCGAGCAAATGGGCGAGCACCATGGGCGCGCCATGTTGCTAGCAAGCTCGAGGACGACGAGGACGACATGTCGACGCCTGCGCGGAGGAGAACGCGACGGTGGCGCGAAGGGGGCCGCGGAGAAGGAGCGCCGACTACAACTCGTCGCTGGCGGCGGCGCGAGCGACACAGTGCGGCGGAGCGTCCGCCGCTGCCAGGAGGAGGTGCGGGCGACGCGGATCTACGACGGCGGCGCGCGGGAAGCGGGGCGGCGGCGGGAGTCGACCGGCGGCGACCGGATTTCGCGCCGGCGGTAGGTGGGGAAATGAGGGCGCGGGCGCGGGGAGGAAATTTCCAGCCGTTGGCTTTTCGCGCTTGGACGAGCGTTGCCGCGCGGCCGTAGCCGACGCGCCGGATATGCCGCTCCGGTTTGTGCAAAACGCCGCGCGCCCTAAATTTTTACGACACCGCCCGTTCACCGCGCTCTGCCGGAGCGCCACATTCCCTCCGCGCGCGCTATATCGGACGTTTTTATACCGCGCGGCCTATATAGCGCGTCTGTTGGAGATGCTCTAATCCAATATATCATCACACCAGAAAGCCAATCCAGCATAAAAATAGAAAATTAACAGGCGTCTGGAAACAAAAGACTACCCAAAAAGGATAGAGGAAAAGGAACCAAAAAAAAAATGCAGAAATGAAACCAAACCAAGCTCAAGTGGGGCAGAAGAGGCCTAGCCCACGTCACTCGTGCGTGCTTCGCCTGATGGATGATACTCCAAACAACAAGGGTCCAAACTAACAAAAGCCGAGAACACCACGGCGGAACTCATTTACTGTTGGCCATGACCGCGGGTGCTTCGCCTCTCATGCTGCTGCTGCGCGCCGCCCTCCTCCTCGCCGCCATGGCGGCGAGCTGCGGAGCGGCGCTAGATGACCCGGCGGCGCTCCTGCGCCGGGCCAAGGAGGCGGAGTTCATGGACTGGATGGTTGGGGTGCGGCGGCGGATCCACGAGAACCCGGAGCTGGGCTACGAGGAGTTCGCCACTAGCGAGCTCGTGCGAAGGGAGCTCGACGCCATGGGGATCCCCTACAGACACCCCTTTGCCGTCACCGGCGTCGTCGCCACCGTCGGTACAGGCGGCCCGCCCTTTGTCGCGCTCCGGGCCGACATGGACGCCCTCCCCATGCAGGTTACTAACTTGTCCTTTGCTTTCTCCTGTCCTTTCTTGCTACTGCTTTATGGTTAGGAAGGAATTTAGGATAGCACCTGAATTTGATGTTTGTATTGACTCATCGTGTTTCAGCTTTGCTGGGGTGTGTAGGGGGAAATTTCTTGGTTCGGCTGCCGATCCATTTTTATATTTTTATCCGCGAGCGCGAAATTGTAGAATTTCAGCACCCTTTGTTAATCTTACTAGAGGAAGTGGTCTTGATGACGCTTGGCACCTATTTCAATATATAAGCGCAGTAAGATTGCAACCATTTTTCAGAAAAAAACCCTAAACGAAACCTGATATTTTGAATACGCCTCTCAGTTACTAGTGTCCGAGTGGTCATATTCTACTAATTCGGAATATGGAGATAATTTTATGGAAATCTTAAAGCCAGGAGGATGCATATCTCTGAAATTGACAGCAGGGAAATGTGAAGTTTAATTGTTATCAGTTCTGATACAAAAACGGTAGTATATCAAACATTTTTAGTCTAGACAGATGGTTGAGGCAAACTATTCTTTTGTATTCAAAAAGAGGGACATAAACTAACCTAATCCTGGCTAGTTTCCTATCCTTTTGACTAGGATCATACAAGAGTAGGTTCATGCTTATTGTGGGAATGAATCACGTGAGTAGCCTATGCGCACCTATAAAGTAAAGCTAGTATTCAACCTTGTCCCATATTGTGATGAAACAGTTAGGGCATCTCCAATGGGGCGACGCAAACGGACGCTGAGCGACCGTTTGCGTCCACGGAGACCGAAAATGCGTCTGGGCCCTGCTCCAGCGAGGCGGCGCAAAGTGACCGGAGCTATCCGCGGCGACGCAAACCTGGCCCATATATGCGCCAGGTTTGCGTCTCCGCGGACGGCTGCGCGGTCACGGCCGAGCGTCCTCCTTTTCTTACCCGGTCCCGCACGTTAGGGACAGCGAAATCGACCGCTTCGATTTGCTTATTTTTCTCCTTCTTTGCTGTCCTAGTGCGACGCCACCTCCCCAACCTCACCCGCCGCCGCCACGCCGCACCGCCGCAGTACACGCCGTCGGCTCGGTCCTCGCCGCGCACCTATCAAGGGACCTGTTCATGGTCATTCTACGGGGTGTCAGAAACTACGACCCCTACTTTAAAAGTAGGTCCGATGCAACACGTGCGCTAGGCTTCACCTCCTACCAAAAATGCTCCGCAGCTATTCGCGTGCTATCATATGGAATGGCTGCTGATATATTCGATGAGTATCTTCGAATGGGTGAGAGCACCTGCCTTGAGTCCATGTACAGGTTTTGCCGAGCCGTGATTGCCGTGTTCGGACAACATTACTGTAGGAAGCCAACTGTTGAGGATACAAGGCGGCCGTTGTCTATCAACGAGTCTAGAGGGTTCCCGGGAATGATTGGCAGCATAGATTGCATGCACTGGGAGTGGAAGAACTATCCATTTGGATGGCAGGGTCAGTACAACGGGCATGCGGAGGGACGGACTGTCATTCTTGAAGCTGTCATATCTCAAGATTTATGGATTTGGCATTCATTCTTTGGCATGGCCGGTTCCAACAACGACATCAATGTGTTGCACCGATCACCGGTTTTCAACTGGCTTATGCAAGGCAAAGCTGCCGGGTGAGCTACGAGGTCAATGGAAATGCATATGACAAGCCATATTATCTTGCTTGATGGCATCTACCACGACCGGGCCACACCTGGTGAAGACCGTCCGTAATCCAAACTCGGAGAAGACGAGGAGGTTTGCCAAGATGCAAGAGGCTTGCCGGAAAGATGTGGAGCGAGGATTTGGTGTGCTCCAAGCTCGGTGGGCAATTGTCCAGTCACCCGGCAAGAACATGGTCGCTCAAGACCATGCATGAGGTGATGACATGCTGAGTGATCATGCACAACATGGTCGTTGAGAACGAGCGTCCTGATGGCCTCAATGAGCACCACTGGGATTTCCAAGGTTAGCTGGTTGCGCCAATCCCTGGGGCATTATCTTGGGAGGACTATCTGCATATGAATGTAGAAGTCACTGACGAGGCCGTGTGCAAAATGGATCTGATTGAGCATCAGTGGGCATTGGCTGGCCATGAAGACATTGCCTAGAGGATACCGTCTTATTTTCATGGACACTTTTAAAAATTTGGACTTGTTGAAACTGTTTATTTTGTTGTTTTCAAACATCCCAACTCATGCCGACGCGCAAATGCGTCGGGCCGCTGGAGGCACCCCCGAGCGCAAACGGACGCGCGGACAAAAACAGTCATTTCGCGTCCGCGGGGCGACGGAAACGGACGCACGCGGACAATTTGGGCGTCCGATTTGCGTCGCCCCGTTGGAGATGCCCTTATGCCATATTGTTATACAAGCTCGTAGTCCCATGATTTACTATCTGATTATATCTGAACTTAGTCGCTGTAATTTGATTATCTACATGCCATCTTGTTTCGTTTCTTCCAACGGTTGGTGTAGAAACGCATATTTCTTATACTAGAACTGCAGAATTTCTGTCAACCTGCTTTTAGTTTTTACCCTGCGCATTATCTTGAAGAGCCATCTTGTTCCAACGGTTGGTGTATAAACACATAATTGCTATTCCGGATATTTGTTTGTATTATCTGTTGGTGCTAAATTTTGTAAGCATCCCTGTGCCCACATTGAAGTAAGGCTGTATGTTACTTAAGTTACCCTTATGCATCTTCAGGAAAGCGTGGAATGGGAACATAAGAGCAAAGTGCCTGGGAAGATGCATGGATGTGGCCATGATGCTCATGTTGCTATGCTATTGGGTTCTGCCAAGATTCTTCAGGAGCTCCGTGATGAGTTGCAGGTTGGTTAATAATTCTGTATGTATTGTAAAAGATTGCGACTTCTCATTTTAAGATGAAAACTTGCAAGCTGATTTGATTTTTTTTTTATGCCGATAGAGTGTTTAGAGATTGACACTTAAATATAGGTTTCATCATTTTATTGTTGCTTTCGAATTGTTCACATGAAAAGGCAGTCAACCTCTAAAAAATAATACTCTGAAAATTTTGTCAGAATATTATTCCTACCCATGTGCTTGATGTTTCACGTTTTTTTTAAAGTTTCTTGTACAAATGTTACTCCCTCCGTTCACAATTAGGTTGCATTCTGGGTTTAGTCAAAGTCAAAATTAGTAAACTTTGGCTAAATATTTAGAAAGGAATATTAACATCTATAATGTAAAATATATATTATTAAAATCATCATAAACTCTATTTTCGTATTATATGCATTTGGCATTATGGTTATTGATATTTTTTCCATATTCTAGATCAAACTTAACAAAGTTTGACTTTGACTAAACCCAGAGCACGAACTAAATAATAACGGAGGGAGTATGAAATTTGATGGAACCAAATTGCAACGGTTTGATGCTCATGTCAAAGAATGCGGTGACATGCTACTTTGGTGTATATACGGACTTTCATGATTCAGATATAACCTGATTCTGTATGCTGGTTATGATAATTTTGTTTTGTTTGATTAACTATAGCCGATAGGATTTTGGTATTTGCTTTGTCCACTCCACCATTGAGTTTTCCTGAACTGCTTTGGAGATTTTGGCAGTTGACAAGTGCAATGATTTTGGTTTCGTATGTCCTCAATTATTTTCAAGAGATGTGCAGTTTTGGTGATTCACTGTTTCATATTTCAGAAAGCCTTCCTGTTAGGAATTTCGTATGACACTATGTGGAAAATGTGCATGTGCATTTGGTTGTTCAATAATTGATATGTTGCTTTGGTCAGACAGCATACAGCTAGTCCAAGAATTGTTTGGTCCCCACTCCCTAGTTAGGTCTCAGTTCAGTGATGTACAAACTGAACCATGTGACTGCCTATGTTTAATTATGTCAACATCTTGCTATTCATGGAAAAAGAATCTCATAGACATGGAATTTTTTACCTGCATTTATTTTACATTTGTCTTCTTTTTTACCGCAGGGTACTGTAGTTCTCCTTTTCCAACCAGCTGAGGAAGGTGGTGGTGGGGCAAAGAAAATGTTAGAAGCTGGAGCTGTGGAAAACATAGAGGCCATGTTTGGGATTCATGTAGCTGACATTGTGCCCATTGGTGTGGTGGCATCTAGGCCCGGACCTATAATGGCAGGGAGTGGATTTTTTGAGGCAGTAATAAGTGGAAAGGGAGGGCATGCTGCACTTCCTCATCACACTATCGATCCAATTCTGGCTGCTTCCAGTGTTATTGTAAGCCTTCAACAGCTTGTTTCCCGAGAAGCTGACCCCTTGGATTCACAGGTGCTATTCAATCCTTGAGCTACTTAATTTATTTAACGTTTTTATATGATTCACATAGTTCTTTGACCATGATTACGTGATTTACATTTTCGTGGAGTTCGCATTGATGATAGATCAGTTATGTAGTGTTTTATGGGTCCAACTACCAAACAAGGAATGTACTTGGGTTTTAATTGTTCCAGTCACCACCAGGTTAATTATGATGTGCGAATTTCATTATCTTCCCGAGTTAGTAATAATCAGCCATGCCAAAAAGTACCGTAGTTCTAAGCATTTGGAGACGTTAAAGGCAAAGTTATGCCAAAAGAACCCGTAAATATAGCCATGGATGTGCAATAGAATGCTATGCTATAGCTAAAATAGGATTTGTACTAGTTCAAATGCCCGTGCATTGCCACGGGTACTCAAGTTTCATTTCTCAATGCACATATTAATTTACAACTCACCGAAAAAGAAAGTAATAACAGAAAAAATCAAAGCAAGAAAAGAAAAATGAAAAAAGGAAACGACCGAGCCAGGCCGGAAGCCAACCCAGCTCAGCACCTTCGCGGCCGAGCGTGCACGAGAGCCACACACACACGAGGCTAAACCAACTCTGTGCCATCCTTCAATCCCCAAAATCCACATTGCCAACACAGACCCTAGCTACCGCGGAGCGTGGCGACTGATGGCGGAGGACAAAGTGCGGACTTCCATGGAGAATACGGGCAGGTCACCCGCACCTGTCGGGGTGCAGCCAACACGCGCCCAATGACGCCTCCGGCGGCGAAGGCGGCAAGGTCCAATGCACCGCGTCGTGGGTCCGCCCAGCCGATGCCAAGCAATGAACTCGATGCCCTCGCGTTGGGAAGGCAACGAGGTTCCATGCACCTGATCACGGAGGAAGGGCGCAGGTGGTGGTGTTGATTCCAACGCATCCATGGGCGGTGGAGGAACGCCACCTCGTCTAGAGGCGCCGGAGGAGAAATCTGGTAAGAAAACTCGTTCTTTTATCCACGCAACATGTTTTATTTTGTTTCGATCAGTGCTCGTCTAGGTTGGATGTTGGTAAAAGTTGAGAGCGATTTGTCTTTAAATTTACTTTTTCCATAGTGGCATATAGGAAGGTTGGCCTTCGGGTCTCTCATTGAAAAGATAAGCAATCTAAATCATAACACTTATAGTAAGCTTACACGTGCAATGCAAGCTGACTAATATAAATATCATCAAACATATTTGCAACCCTAAATTTCAAATTCTTGTATGTCAAACATCATAGCTCTTTTGTCAAGTACCAAAAATATATACATTATAAAACAATATATCCTTAACTTCAAAGTCGAAATACACATTTTTGTATTACACCAAATGCTAGACAGCTGCATATGTCACATACTTTATGCAGCAAATAAAAAATAAACATTATCAGGGTAAGATGCCAAAGCACTTGAACACATCCAGAAGTTTCAGCCGAGAGAAAAAACGCCAGACACATTGACAAGTTATACATAGAAATAAGCCAGAAAAAATAGTAATATACAAAATTTTGACATGACAGCTATGCTTTAACATCTATAGCAAAACAACGGTGCGGAATACAATAGTTCTTTTCAAAGTATCATTCTTCAAATTGTTCGTTCATCTATAGAAGCCAATAGAAATGCTCAATTGACTAAATTATTAGTTGGGTATGGTTGATATCAAGAGAATCTCTTTAATACATTGCAGCTCCTAGGTATATTACCAACACATGGACAATTCACGGTTCGTTTCTGAAGTAGTGAAAAATCTTCCTCATGTATCTATAAAATAAATCAAGTCATCTAACTATTAGGTAATGAGAAGCTCACGGCTTTATATTGGTGCTCCCATGACATCTCACTCCTCTATTCTCCTTCCCACCAAACTTTCTTTTCTCCAATGAAGTCCTCCTATTTGTGACTTTAAATATCATGAGAGTTCACAACAAATTAAAGAAATTAGTATATTGATGATATATATACCGTTGTTGATCCATATTGATGATATAGAAATAATGCATTTGTTCAGGATGAAAGATAATTAATAAACTATCAGTTGAATATTAAAAAGGTTCCCAGATTATGTAGTATGTACGTATAATCAATTTTCCTTTCAAAGTGTTGCAAATTCAAACCGAACCGTGAATGGTTCTTTATCAGCCAGACGTAAGTTTCTGGATAATAGAAGGTTCATCTTCAAGACAATATAAATAACTACAGTCGGGTAGCTATTAAAAGTATAAACTAATATTAACAATGTATGTCAACGAGTGCAATGAACTGGAACTTTAGTTGGGGAATACAAAGAAAATTCATCTGTAATTTGTAGTTGTATATGAAAATTACGGGATACCTCACAAATGGTAGAAAATTTGAGCACACACGCAAACATTATAGACAAGCTAAAAGGGGTTCTACTTTTCATCAAAGATGCAACAGCTAAAACAGAATGAGCTGCTTAATTTACCTTTGACAGAAGTGAAGAGGTAGGACCAAAACAGAAAGAGACATAACCTGAGAACATGCATCCGGAAAATAAATGAGAGCTATCTTAGAAAAGCATATAACGCTGCTACTGGCTGGCTTCTCCAGTATCTCATAGATTAAAGGCTTCCCTATACTTCCCAAACAAACTTCGTAGGATTGTAGACTTTAGTTTCTCAATATCAGTACTCTTCCAGCATGGGTGGATCAGGAGCAAAAAAAGGTCCGGCAGCGCTTAGGAGATGGACAATTTCTCGCTGACCACGAGAGGATACCAGACAACTCTATTTGCAATCAAGAAATGAAGAAAAATAGAACATGATTCTCATGATGCTCTAAAAGGAAATGCACACGAATAAGCGAGAAAGTGCATTTGGCAAGCTAGCAAAAGTTCTGTCTCACTCACCTGTAACTTGCCAATTTGATCTTGCATGGACTGATTCATATTTGTACCCCAGATTGACTAAGTAGTCATTGTATTGAAATGGTTCTAACCTTCAGAAAGGTGCCATCTAATGCTTGACATTTGAGTATCATGCTCCAGGAATGATTCCTTTGGCTTATCCTCAATTACTGAAATTGAGAGTAGATGCAAAAGAAAATTAAGCTATGTAAACGCCTATGCTCAAGAGCTAAACAAAGAAATAACAGCGTTTCAGAACAACTGAGATTGTACCAGCTACAATAATGTTTGCACCATACCTCTTTGCTAGTAGAACATGTTTAACCATGGAGAGAGCATCAACCGCTAAAGCACTTCCAGATTCAAAGCACTTCCAGATTCACTAACTTCACGCCTAACGGCTACGGAACAACAGAAAATAAACATCAAACAATAGATCTAGCTCAACCAGCCATAGTATCGCTTAATAATTAATTTGTCCCTGCTAGCTACAGAGCCAAACATGTTCAACAACCACTGTTTGGAATGCAGCAAACAAAGACTAATACATTCCCAAGATACACAAAAATTCGAACATCACGGAAAAATTAATAGTGGAAACCTAAATCCACTCTACCCTACTCTAAATCAGAATGAAAGAACTAATCCTACTTCATGAGTACAAGTAGCAATTAGCACCCACATCTTAGATGGGTGTAAAGTGTAAACCATATGACATTAAGCATGAGCTGGGCGAAGCATAGATACCTCTGAGTTTGGCTAAAACTACCTTGGCTAACTGAATAACTTGAACTGAAACTACCTGGTCTATTTTAGTCAATGGAGTACAACATGTCAATCATCCCATATGCAGTAGTGGAAACAAGATGGCCACGCAGATTTGATGCCGACTAACCGTGGAAGAGGAGAAGAGCCTTCTTCCGGGCCAAGGAGAAGCAGCTCGGAGCGCCACCACGCACGGGTGCCGAACACGCCCAAGCTCCTTTGTCAGCTGATAGCACCTGCTTCTTGTGATCCCTTGGCCTCTCGGTCGTGAAATCTACGAAGGTAATTTACCCAAAATTCCTCATCTGCTAAATCGAACATGAATTTTAATCATCACTGCAACTACTCTTGCTAACAGACCACTGCTTCACAACTCAAAGATGGTGACTATAAGACAGCAAGAGCAGATAAAACAATGATTATCTATATAAAAAAATCCATGCCACGAGTGGTCAATAGACTGCCCTCCTTAAAAAACATCAAGTACAAAGGATGCAAAATCTGCAATTATTGATCATATGCAGATTATAGTGAGTAAACAGTGTATATATACCCAAGGAAAATGGACACACTTTGTTTAAGAATTCATACACAAGAAATTATTACTTCAACATTGGTTGCCTAACTACATTTCAATACTCGAAAGGCTTTGGTATCTACCCTCTTTATTGTAAATAATATCTAAGAATAAGTTCAAATATGTGAGCACCAATATCAGTTGAAGTCCTTGTAAATAAAAATTATCTGAGGATATTCTTACTAACCTCTTTATTTACTACATACTGTAGTATCATTGGATGAGTTTCATCCTGAAAATTGAGCAGATCGGCCAAGTCGGTAACATCCAAGTACATCGATAAGTGCTCCACGTAATTCCCCTTATGGATAATAAGAACATGTTTGCATCAAAGACATGGAAGTTACATAGATAAAACATTGTAAAAACATCCTGCACCTGCTAGTCTGATAAGTGAAGAAGCCAAGGGCTCACCATTTATACCCACCCACGACAAACTCATCCGAGTAGTGTTTCTTCCCAATAAGCCTGGTGAAAAAAATCAAGTACAATGAGCATCTTATCACGGTCTCATCAAGCAAAACCTGAACCAACTCTGTTAAAATTCCCTTTATGTCAACTAACTGAGAGAGAACGATGTTCACAAGGCATCATCATAAATTAACTTAAGCAGAGTAGCGATTTCCCTAAGCCACTGAGTAAATTGGTTTAGCCATTCAACATTAGCCTTATTATTGTAGTAAATACGTTTAGTCATCCACCATTAGGAGAACCACAACCATATATAAAGTAATAAATTAGCATGATTTGCTAGCAAATATGTAGGTGTTTTCTTTGTTCCCTATAAAATTTCACCACTGATCAAAAAGCATGTGAAAACCAAAACAGGCTGAGGAAGGTGAATAGAAGTCATACCTAACCTTACTGTTTTTATTGGGAGGACTAAGAAAGCAAGCGATGCTACTTGATCTATTGATCTTTTCTTCTTCTTGAGTTAATTATCTATTGATCTCTTGGATGTACTTTAGCTTGGTCTGTTGCTCAGTCATAGTAACAATAGTGTTTTCCAGGATAAAAAATATGGCTCCAACTGCAGTGCAAACATCGACACAGATCTGTAGAGATTTCTCCCATTGTCCTGCATCAACAATGATCTGTCAAATATAGATATGCAGTAAAGCATTTAAATAAAATACAAATTATGTAAATACTCCTTGCATGCATACATTACCTGCATGTGTTTCTTTCAATTCATTAGAAGGTAGGAGCATTTCAGCATAGAATTAAAGCAGTCTAGTAGACATTCCTGAAAAGAGGATGAAAATAGGGACAATGAGGTGTCAGGGAGGAAGGAGCGAAGCAGCATAGCAGCGCCCAAGCTTGGACTAAACAAAGTTCAGGAACGAAAAGAAAATCTTTAATGAAGTACTGAATTCAATAGTTAGGATACTCATTGAATATCGCTCTTTGCCAACTGCGAAAACAAACTGAATTGTAGAACTGGAAATTAGAGAAAAGTGCATATCAAATTATCAATCGAACTTCATACACAAGGTTTTTGTATAGATGAACTATAAAAGAATTTCATGAGACATCATAATCCAAGAGAAAAATCCAGGTGGAATTTGGAGCACCCTGGTATATTCTCACATGACCTAAAATTACCTAAAAACTATGTCCATGATATTGTTGCTGATAAGCCGAATCCAACCATATTTAGCCACATTGAGTAACTCATAACGATTACTACTTTTGATTTTGAAATAGCTGCTACTGCGGGCATAAGGGTGTCGTGTAAATGTAAAACACACGCAAAACAGCGGTCAAGCAGGTTGATATAGAACAAAACCAACACGCAGATATAGAATTATCTTCTAAAATATAATAGTTGTTGTTTATGATAGAGGTATTTACCCATCAGCATGATGAACATCTTCCCGAGAGCTGGGATGACTATCCTTCTCCCTGCATATCTTCTCTCACAACATTGCAAGAATCCAACATATACTTATAGATGCAAAAAAACAATCATATCACTGTTTGTATTTTTCTAAAACAAGATTTATTATTTGTTAAGTGGCAAATGGTGAGCACATAGTCCCTTGCTCAGCCAAATTTTTTTGAATATATATTGTGTACATGAGTGATTAACTGCATAAGAAAGAATTCACGAAACTGAATTGAAGAATTAAATTACAGCGTACCGTATGCCAGGAGTGCCATGTGCTGCCATAATCTGAATGAGCTGATGCACCATTTGCTTCACTGCAGTTTTTTGATATTATTTTCCATTCTATTTTCTCTTACAACTACATAAGGAAATAAGAAAGAATTTACTCAATTGGCTGTCCGTGGGAGGATTGTTAACATCATTTACCTGGAGAAGGCGCCGTAGTGGTGGAATCACATCGCGGAAGCGGTTCTGGCACATCATGCCGATAGCAAGACTCACGGTGATCGCTGGATCGAAGAGGTTGTCCTCCTCCTCCTCCGCATCCTCCTTCAAATTCATCGCCCTCTTCTTCTCCCACCTTGACACCACCATCACACCGGCAAGTCCACCTCGTCCGCTCCTCCCCGAGGCCACCAACACCCGCCAGCCCCGCTTCCTCGACCCGGATTCGCGCGTCCATGGAGCAATACACCTCAACATTGAACTCCCGGGGAATCCCGGTCTTCCCCCACTACCTCCCCCCGTGCACACCTCCCAACGGCGAACCAAGGGTTTCGGCGGAGTTCGATTGGGGGCACCACCGCAGCGAAGTGCGGCAAGGGCTCGGGCCGAGTGGGGGCTGCCGGCGGGGAAGGCTGGATCTGAACGCCGTCTCCGGCAGAGCGGCGGTGGTGGCCATGGATTCTCGCGAGGAGCCGTCCGCCATGGGGAGTGCCGTCTCCGGCGGAGCGGCGGTGGCCAGGGACGCTCATCCTATTTTGTGTACGACTTGAGGATGGCGGCGGCCACGCTTGAGGAAAGTGGAAGCACATGCGTGCAAGGTGGAGGTGTGACTGAATTAGGGCGACGGCCCATGTTGGCCCAGCCCGGGTAGGCGCGTGAGGAGCATACGAAACGGGAGGACGACCAAACTGGGGGAGAAGGGGGAACACGTTTGTTCTTTTTAAGTAGTAGAGAAGATATCCTAAAATGACTCCTTTGCAACTAAGATGGGCATATTATACAAGATTTTAGTGACCACCCAAATTAAATGTCTAAAGTTTATGGCCTGGAAATGATAACCCTACAATGTGTGGGAGCTTTCAGCACTGGGTACGCCCTTTTTTGTGTTGTACATATTATATCTGGTACAATATGGTTATCTTGTTCATGCATAGTTATAGTACAGATAGTGCTTAGCTATGATTTATAAGACTGAGATTATTTGTTATACTCAATTAATAAGCCTGAGACATTGTTAGAATCAATTTACAAACCCAGATTTTTTAATGTTTGAGCAACATTATTTAGTTTTCCACAACATTAACTATGGCTTCAGCGATAGTTTTTCCAGTACCCCACCACAAAGTAACTTACCTGGAGAATTTCACCAGGAAAATAAATGTTGTGTCGGCAGACCCATTATTTGATAATCAAAACTGCCAGGATTTTTAGGATTAACAAGCCCATAAAAAACTTTTAGTTTTGATTTATTGCAGGCCAAGGAAGCTGTCTGCTCCTAATATACCCTCTAACTACCATAAAATGCTTAGCTGTCTATTATGTAAATTCATAACTGTTTTGACTTGGACTCCTGAACTGTTTGTTGATGAAACGATATTCTGCACATGACAGTCCTATAAATATAGATCATCTATTAACAATGTTCCCTGGTTATGTTTCATAAGTTTTTCCAGTGGCTGCCTATAGGTATTTATTATTTTATAATTGGTGATAAACTGATAGCCCTAATCATTCTGTTAGTATCCCTAGTCATTCATGTGTACTCCAACATCCAATTTCCCCTTCTTTTGTTGGATTTGTTCTGCAGGTAGTAACAGTTGGAAAATTTCAAGGTGGTGGAGCCTTCAATGTCATCCCTGATTCTGTCACAATAGGTGGTACCTTCCGAGCCTTTTTGAAGGAGAGTTTTGATCAGTTGAAGCAGCGGATCGAAGAGGTAACAGTATTGTAACTTCGGGAATTTTCTGTCGGTTATCTGGTCATTCAGTTCCGAATTATTGGCTCTTGAAAAAAATAAAGAAACAATGAAACAAAATCGACTTAAATATTACTGTTGGGGCTTGAATTCTTGGATTAAATGTTTTATAATTAAAATATCAAGTTGATGATTAAACATGGCAGTTTGTGCACAGATTTACAACAGCTCCGCTTTAAATAATTAATCAGTTAACAATGAGCTTGTGATCAGTCTGTCCCCCGGTTACTATGTTTTTTTTCATTTAGAAAGCTGCACCATTCGGCGTTTGTAGAGAGGACGTATCTTTCGGTGTTGGTTTTATCATGAATGATTATGCCGACAAAATACTTATAGAACTGTAATATAATAACAAAATAATGTGATTTAGATAATATTTTCTATTTTAAAGAGGATTCACATTATAGTACTACGCATTAAAAATCACGTTAGTTTTTTTCTATTTAAAGAAGATTCACATTGCTCGGCCATGCCCGCTGAGTGTGAGACTTTGCATTTTGAATTCGTCGATAAATCCTAATGCATGTGGCATCCTTCTTGTCTCAGGTCATAGTGTCACAGGCATCTGTCCAGCGTTGCAGCGCTGTGGTGGACTTCATGAACAAAGATAAACCTTTCTTCCCCCCAACGATCAATGACCCAGAGCTCCATGATTTCTTTGCGAAGGTGGCTGGCGAGATGGTTGGCCCCAGCAACGTGATAGACAGGCAGCCACTGATGGGTTCCGAGGACTTCGCCTTCTATGCTGAGGCCGTTCCCAGAACATACTACTACTTTTTGGGAATGCTCAACGAAACCCGCGGCCCGCAGGCACCGCATCACTCACCCTACTTCACCATCAATGAGGATGTTCTACCTTACGGTGCGGCCATGCAGGCGTCACTCGTTTGTCGCTACCTGCTTGAGCACCAGCATGCTATGGCTGCTAAGGCAGTACCCCGCGACGAGCTGTAGATGATGCCTTTCTTGAATGAAACTCTGGTTAAACGTGAACTGCGATTGATAAAAAGGATGTTCTGCGTGGAGTCAACCTTTTTTAGCGCGGAGTCAACCTGACTTACTAGACGGCCATCTCTGTATCGCCAGGTGATTATGCAACACTTTGTACATAATTCCTGATTACAGCGTGTTCAAAAGCAGCATTTGACTGCATTGAAGCAGTATTCTGGTAGATGCTATAAAGTCTCTGTTCTGCTTAACTGTAGCATGTGATTTCGTGGTAGGTCTGGTTAGTTTTGTGGCCTTTATATGCCGTCCTTCGTAGAGTAACGTTTGTTGATGCCATCTGCACTTAGCTGCGGTCATGTGTAATCATGAATTAGACGTGGACTACAAGTTCCCCAGCCCTCCGTGCAAGGGCGGAGTTTACCCAGCCACAGTTTGGTCACTAACGTTCCACGTCTTTTGGTGCTTGGGTACATGCCGTCTCTATGATACTAGCGTTCAGCATTCGACTTTCGACACCTGTTGTTGTGGATTGGATTCAAAGCACCGCCCATGTGTTCTCGAAGTATGACGTTGTACGTCCTCTATTAAGTGAATAGATAATTCTTCTATCGTAATGCATAGAGTCGATGCTTTCAACCATCCTAGTCTCTTTGCCTTGTGTTTAGGTTGGGTGAGTGTGAGGCTGCCGGACAGAGATTCTGATGCAGCCAATGCGATAATGACTTGCGAGGGCCAATGGAAGCCCCCTTTTTGAGTGGGCGCTCCGAAAAACCACTGAGGCGGCATTCGGGGCGGTGGATGCTCTAAGAGCAATGGCCATGTGTCAGGTGGTCACAAGGAACCTTGCACAAACATTGCAAAAGAAATGTTGGGAGCGTTGCGAACCTCTTCTGGTCTGTGGCTATCACGGTCGTCACATCGCCACTAGTCTATGTGATTCTTTCAGTTGCCAGCAAAGGCCATGTGTCAGGTGGTCACAACGATCGTCAACTGCTGCCCATGTGAAACAAGGACCGCCACTCACACGTACAGCGTGTGCTCGCTTTGAAAGCTGGACTCGCATTTGTACAAGAAAAGTCTGGTCTGAACTCGTGCAGCTCCTCACGCTCTCGCTTTCGTGTCGGGACACCAAATAAGCCACACGCACCAGACACGACACGACACTACATTCGGAAGATGAAAGAGAGACAATTCCGAAACCTCGGCAGCACAATTGACTCAAGATGTTGATACACGATCGACGGCCACAATAGATCAATCCATTTCGAACCTGGCTTCATACACAGGGGTGGAGCCAGACTTCGAAAAATGGGTGCACATGAACCCAGAAATTTGTCAAACATTCTAATTTACAATCAGTCAACTACATATGCACTGTATAGAGGTAAAACATTCCCTCAAATATTATGGGCGCGTTTATTGTCTGGTCTCATCTTGGCTCGCATCAATCCAGCAATTTTCGATCCGTTTGGTTGTCTGGTGATGGGATCTAAGATCTAGGGTGTGGCCCGATCTCGCGATTGACCCAAATCCAAAGGGGGAAAAGAGGGAGAGGATGAAGAACGCGAAGAACACAAGAACGAACACACGCACACCAACCCGATATAGTCGAATCTTACTCTCGTGGTTCGACGGACCACGTCAATAGAATCACCCGGAAGAGACACGAGGTAGAATTCTGGAAGAGAGATCGGTGTTGGGAACGGAGACCGGTGAGGGAGAGAGAGTGGATAGCACTAGAATCTCACTCACAAATATCCAAATCCACAACAAGAGTTGCCTTGGTTACAAAGGGGATCTAACCCTAGGGAGACAAAGCTCAAAAGTAGTTTTAAGCTCAAATTGATGCGGGGTGGCCTTCGGACACCTCCACCTCAAGACCGTCAAGTGCAACCCCGCCTATCGTCGATGCTACACCATGGCCAAGGTGTCCCTCAAGTGGACCAACAACCCGAACCGAAGCCATACACGACAAGGTGAACTCCTTCCTCTCGACACTCGACCTCGTCAATACCTTGGATGGAGTGCTACCTCATTCCGATATGTCATGTGTTACTAGGTACAAGCCTCGTCAAGGATCCGAAGAGGAGGAGCCACTCACTTGGAAGAAGAGAGGAACAAAGGAAGAGCAAAGGAGAAGAAAGGAGAAGAAGGGAAGAAGAGGAGAGGTGGCCGGAGCCTCCACCAAGGAGGGAGGCCGGAGCCTCCAGGCTGCCCAGGCCGGCCACCATGCGGGGCCGGTACCTCCGTGGCCGGAGCCTCCGGGCTCCCCGGCCGGAGCCTCCGGAGCTCCCTTGGCCGGCACCACTTCGGGAGGAGGCGGCCACGCGCGGAAGGCCGAGGCCGGTACTACCGGCCATGCATGGCCGGTACTACCGCCCAAACCTGGCCGGTACCTCCAGGCCTTGTACCGGTCCGGGTACCGCTCATGCGCCCAGCCTTACGGTACATGCGTAGCTCCATTTGCTTGCGTTTCCGGTACCATGGCCGGTACCTCCGGTCGAGGTACCGCTCGCCCCCCTTTTCAGCCCAATCTGAACCGTTGAGTGCTATCGTGTGGCTGTAACTTAATTAGCCTCTTTCCCAAACTACCCCTTCATGAATCTGAGCTATATGTATCCACGTATTCCCCATTTGCTAGGGTTAGACAAGATTTGGCTTAGAATAGGATTTGAGCTATGTCTCCCTAGGGTATCATCCTCTGTAATCAAGGCCACCCTTGTTGTTGATTGAGTTTGTGAGTGAGATTCTAGTGTGTGCACTCTCTCTCCCTCACCGATTCCGTCTCCAACACCGTATCTCTCACCTCGGAATTCTACCGCGGTCTCTTCCGTGGGTGATTCTATTCGGCGTGGTCCATCGAGCCACGGGGGTAAGCATCGGTTGTATCGGGTCGGTGTGCGTACGTGTGTCCCCGTGTTCATCGTGTTCATCGCGTTCGTCGTGTTCTTCGTGTTCTTCCTCTTTTCCCCTTTCGATTCCGGGTCAATTCGCAAGATCGGGCCACAAACGGGGTCTTAGTCCACATCATATGGTATCAGCAGCCTTTGGTTTCCGCGAATTTGACCCCCCACCCACCCAATTTCACCTCTGAAAAATTTCCCAAAAAATTCCCCAAAAACAGCCCTAATTTGCCTTTTGATGGATCTGCGATTTTGTTGCGTTTTGAGTGGTTTTGGTCCATGGATTTGGTGTCTCTAGTGTTGATCTACTATTTCCCCCACTTTCTATCCACAAATTCCTTCGATTTTCGAGTTTTGGGTCAATTGGATTTGGATTTGGGGAAGAACAGGAGAGAGAAAGTGTGTGCGTGCACGTGAGGAAGAAGGAGCAGCACTCACGAGCGGTACCTCCGGGTGGAGCCTCCACCCGTGCACGAGCGGTACCTCCGGGTGGAGGCTCCACCCTCCACTACCGCCCCTCCTTCCCCACGGCCGGCCACCACCACCATCTCCACCCACCACCGCCGACCACCACCACTCCTCTCCACAACCGGCAAGCACCGCCACCCCCTCTTAATCATCGGCAAACACCGCCACCCCCCTTCATCACCGGCAAACACCGCCAACCCCCCAAACGATCGGTAAACACCGCCGCGGCACCACGACCACCACCGCCGCCACCGCAAGCTCACCGATACCGCCATCGGCATACCACCGGCAAACACCGCCGCTACCCCACCACCACCACCGCCGCCGCAAGCTCACCGATATCACCACCGGCATACCACCGCCATCGACGCCAAGCTACTTTGACCCGACTTTTCTCCTAACTTGTGTTTGCTTGTTCCGGTTTGAGTGCCTTGTTTGTGAAACTAACCCGCAGCTCCGAAGCAAGCGAAGACATCCTCGGCACCCCGAACTTGCAACCGTACTCTTGACACCACCGCCATCATCGCAAGTTGTGTGTTCCGACACCGCCTAACATTTTCATCTAGGTATAACTTGCTCCCCACCTTGTAACCCCTCTTCTTTTGCGATCTATCCTATCGAGCATTGCTTATTGAGTGTTGCGAGACATTGCACGTGGCCCCGATTGTGAGGTGTGTGTGTAGTGTGGAGTCAAGCTTCTAAGCAAAACTCGTGTGGCAAAATAGCAAAAGCGAGGCTAACGCTAACATAGTGCGTGAAAAAGCCCCAAAAACACAAAAAGAGTGCGAGTAGCACCATACATCCATACATCCATACATCCATATACCCATACATACAAAAGTGTGCAAGTGCCACCAAAGATACAAAAGAGTGCAAGTGCCACCAAATACAAAAGAGAAAAAGCTTTTAAGCAAAAGAGAGAAAAGAGAAGAGAGGCTACGTGTGAATCTTGTTGTCTCTTCATTTGCAACCAAAGCTTTGCCTCTCCTTGTGTTAGTGTGACACCGAGCACCCTTGCTTACACTTTTCCGCTCACTTTTTGGTTGCACTAACCCCATTCATCTCGTGTGTGAGTTCCACATCTTTTCCGTGTTTCTAGTGATCATCACTTTGACATTTGATTTTTGGATTTCACCCACTCTTGACAATACACTTGATTTCGGATTTCGTCTTTTGGCTTTCCACCATACTCACCTAACACCATATTTGCTAGCTTTTGCGTGTGTTTTTGTGTGAGTTCCCGATACAATTGATTTTGACCTCGGTTTGTTGGATCACCCCGATCTTATCATACCACGGTAAGGTTGCGAGGTAGTGTTCTTCCACTAACATACACCATATAGATCTTGTCGTGCTAACATGGATAGCGAAGAAGAAGATATGGAGGAGTACACGGAGCACTTCGAGGAGGATACCTCTTCAAGCACCGCGGATGTGGAGGAACATGTGGAGCTCTACTCCGACTATGGCTCCGAAAGCATCACCGACATCTCCGACATCGAGGAGCTCGACAACGACCATGGCTCCCCAAGCATCATCGACATGGACGACATGGTGGAGCGCCACCTTGAGGACGACATCGAGGAGCTCTACTTCGACAATGGCTCAACAAGCATGGACGACTTCGACGAGCTCTACATCGACAATGGCTCACCACACATGGATGACATGGTGGAGCAACACCACGACTACGACATCGACGACATGGTGGAGCAACGCCACTCCTACGACATCGACACCGTGACGGAGCCTCACCTCAACCCCACCATGAGCAACGTTGGTGCTCCCACATACCCCTACTTGGCCAATGGAGCTACATATGAAGATGGAGGACCTCCACGATGGCACCATCGTATGGATCATCAAGAGCGTCCCCAACATGATCGTCATCGACACACTTCTCCGAGCTCCACAAGGCGCCACCATGCGAGTGCTTATGCACAAGATCGTCGACTTCAAGTAGACCATATGGAGCATCAAGAGCGTCCTCAACATGATCGTCATCGACCCTCTTCTCCAAGCTCCACAAGGCGCCGCAAGCAACATGCCAAGTCGCATGAGCCATCATCTAGGCATGGCAAGGACCGTCATCGACTCACACCATCTCATGATAGTCGTCGACCACTACCACCTCATGGTCTACATCGACATACGTCACCACATGAGCCTCGCCGCCACAAGCTACTTCATGATCGCCTTCGACCAACATCTTCCACGAGTCTTCGACGACACCACTCAAGCCATGGTGATGATGCACGAAGACGAGAGCCTCGACATGAAGGCGACAAACACCATGATAGGGTGTCTACCACTCCAAGGATGGCAAGTGCACATCGCGCATACCTTCCTCATGAGGCGACTTCCACCTCTTGTGCCACCACCACAATGGCCTCTAGCTCGTCATATGCCTATGGACTCCGATGCTACAAGTGCAAGCAACAAGGCCACCGCCCACGGGAATGTCCCAATCTCCTATGTGAGGTATGCAAGGCCAAGGGTCACGAGGCATGGCAATGCACAAAACCAAGCGCCAAGACGCTCCACTTCGACGAGCTACAAGGCCAAGCCACCAAGAAGCCTACGGCGCCCACACTTCAAGATGAAGACCTCCAAGTCCATCGCAAGGATGATGTGGATCCGAGCCTAGCTCTCCACGACACTACGGCGCCACCGATGGAGGACGACTTGGGAGGCGATGGAGTTGAGATGGTTGAGCATGGGAACTTCCCTTCAACCAAGGAGGCGCATGGAGATGAGAAAGTCGAGCCTACTCCTATATGCTTGATTGATGAGTTGGTACCAATCCCATGTGAGCATGAGAGCCACTTAGCCCACTTGAGTGAGAGTGATAGTGAGTTGAGTGACTTCCACCCCATATGTGAGTTTGAGTGCTTCCGTTTGGAGGACATGAGTGATACACAAAGTGAGTTGAGAGAGGTAGATGATAGGTCCATGGAGGACATCGCTTTGACTAACACATTAACCTCTCCCTCGTTCGTGTCTTCTTATGTTGCACTAGGTTCCACGGAGGATGAGTTTCCGCTCATGGAGACGATGTACATGGTGCATGAAGATGATGATATCTCACCATGCTTGCTTCAAGACGGACATGTCGACCACATGGATCCTCCTACTTCCACAACACCTACCTCAAATGAGTCGACCTACAAAGGTAACAACATAGGTGTTGATGATGCCATGATCCCACTAGTGGACATGATGACTTATGAGTGCATGCATGATCTTGATGATACATTTTCTACGTCACATGCTACTTTCATTTTCCCATGCGATACTTTGCTTGATAACATTGTTGATCATGTGGAAGTGAATGTTTGTGATACCATGACCATGCCATGCTATGAGAGCTTCAAATTTTCCACCATTGCTTGCAATATGCCGACCACTTGCTCTTTACCATGTATTGCTTGCAATGATAATGACAAGGATGACATTAGCTTCCGCATGCTTTGCCCCAAATGTTTACACTCTTCCATGATCCTTGCATCCAAGATTGCGAACAATTGCTCTTTCTTATGCTTGGTATGCAAGAATGCTTATTTCATTGTCCACGAGATGGCCCCCATAGCCTTCTCACTTTTTGATGATCATGAGTTACCACATGCCATGAATGCACCTACTTGCCATTTGCACCATCGCCATGCATTCCATACTATGTTGATTGACACTAATGGTGATGTGCACAAGACTTGGACCATCATGATGGATGATGTGTTCATCTACCATGCACACACGCTCTTTGTCGTGTTTATCCCATGTGTAGGTACACGGACGACCACTTCCACCGCTACGGAGCATGAGCTCACGAAACGTGCAATTGAGAGCTACCCCATCAAGGACCTAACCCGCGGGAATCACACCAAAGGGTATGTTCCCACAAGCCTTCGCCCTCATGTGTTTCCGACTTGGTTTGTCGAGCTTCCGGTTTGGTCCAATTCCTCGTCACCCCTTTTGCTTCTTATGCAACATATCTTGAAAAATCTTGTTGGCACAATGGTTGTTGTATGTATTGATGATATCATCATACACTCCGCGAACCTCAAGGATCATGTCATACATGTGAGAGACACCTTATGCACCTTGTGCCACATGTCACACCAAAAGTTGCTCTCCTTTGGATTTCTCATTTCATCTTTGGCATTTGCAATGGACTCTTTGACACTTGAGGAAACCCATAATCGGCTCACGCCAACCATACTTTCCCAAGCTAGAGGTCTCCATAGCTTTGCCATTGCACATAACAATTTTGCCCCAAATTTTGCCGCCGCTACTTGCCTTTTTATTGTTCCATTTGTGTGGGACAATGCTACACATCACATTTTTGACACTTTACAAACCAAACTTTTACATGCACAAACTTTTGCCCCACCAAATTTTGGATACATCGACACTCTTTTGGTTCCCATTTTTGCCAAATGCCTCTTGGAGAAACGACTTGAAGCTTCGTATTTGATTGAGAGCCTCTTGTTCGCCGACTACCAACATGGCATCCACAAGCTTTCCCTTCGCAAGTTGTTTTTCCCCAAGTTCTTCTTCGACCACGACTTCGTCCATCCATTACTACATGGGCGAACCATCATGGCCTACATCATCGTTGAGGAGGAACAAGAGTCGAGGACGACTCTTCCCCAAGGGGGGGGGAGATGATGCGGGGTGGCCTTCGGACACCTCCACCTCAAGACCGTCAAGTGCAACCCCGCCTATCGTCGATGCTACACCATGGCCAAGGTGTCCCTCAAGTGGACCAACAACCCGAACCGAAGCCATACACGACAAGGTGAACTCCTTCCTCTCGACACTCGACCTCGTCAATACCTTGGATGGAGTGCTACCTCATTCCGATATGTCATGTGTTACTAGGTACAAGCCTCGTCAAGGATCCGAAGAGGAGGAGCCACTCACTTGGAAGAAGAGAGGAACAAAGGAAGAGCAAAGGAGAAGAAAGGAGAAGAAGGGAAGAAGAGGGAAAGGTGGCCGGAGCCTCCACCAAGGAGGGAGGCCGGAGCCTCCAGGCTGCCCAGGCCGGCCACCATGCAGGGCCGGTACCTCCAGGCCGGAGCCTCCAGGCTCCCCTGGCCGGAGCCTCCAGGCTCCCCTTGGCCGGCACCACTTCGGGAGGAGGCGGCCACGCGCGGGAAGGCCAGGCCGGTACTACCGGCCATGCATGGCCGGTACTACCGCCCAAACCTGGCCGGTACCTCCAGCCTTGGTACCGGTCCGGGTACCGCTCATGCGCCCAGCCTTACAGTACATGCGTAGCTCCATTTGCTGCGTTTCCGGTACCATGGCCGGTACCTCCGGTCGAGGTACCGCTCGCCCCCCTTTTCAGCCCAATCTGAACCGTTGAGTGCTATCGTGTGGCTGTAACTTAATTAGCCTCTTTCCCAAACTACCCCTTCATGAATCTGAGCTATATGTATCCACGTATTCCCCATTTGCTAGGGTTAGACAAGATTTGGCTTAGAATAGGATTTGAGCTATGTCTCCCTAGGGTATCATCCCTCTGTAATCAAGGCCACCCTTGTTGTTGATTGAGTTTGTGAGTGAGATTCTAGTGTGTGCACTCTCTCTCCCTCACCGATTCCGTCTCCAACACCGTATCTCTCACCTCGGAATTCTACCGCGGTCTCTTCCGTGGGTGATTCTATTCGGCGTGGTCCATCGAGCCACGGGGGTAAGCATCGGTTGTATCGGGTCGGTGTGCGTGCGTGTGTCCCCGTGTTCATCGTGTTCATCGCGTTCGTCGTGTTCTTCGTGTTCTTCCTCTTTTCCCCTTTCGATTCCGGGTCAATTCGCAAGATCGGGCCACAAACGGGGTCTTAGACCACATCACAAATTATGTCTAAATAGTAAAAGGGGGCGTCCTGGGTACTTATATAGGTCTACATGGCCCGCAGGTCGGAAAGGTACATAAGTGAACGACTTAGGCAGATTTGGTAGTGACAGGTCGACGAAACCGGTCAGGGGCCCGGTCAGACCGGACCTGGGGCCGGAGCGTCCGGTCCAGACCGGATCCAGCGCCGGGCACGGACCGGAAGTGCCTCAGTAACGCATCCGGTTGGCACCGGTCTGGGGCCCGGTTTGGACCGGCTGGCCGGTTGGGGATCCGGTCGGTCGGGCCTGGGATCGGGTGGCCCGGTCATGGATCCGGTCGGCCGGGTCCTGGGCCGGCTGGCTCCCTTCCTTCCTTCGCGCGCTTCGGATGACGTCGGGTCCAGCTCCATGCCCATCTTCACGTCCAGGCTGCTCCTCTCCTCCTCTTGACCATGGTGTGTCCTCCTCTCCGGGATCGTGATGCACCTTGTACCTAATAACACAAAGCATGTCGGCATGAGGTAGCATTCCATCCAATGGAGAGTTCAAGGTAAGTGTGGAGAGGAGCGAGTTCACCTCTTGGTGTATGGCCTTGGCCCGAGCTCGTGTCATTGGGCCACGAGGAGGGCTTGACGGACTTGATGAGGAGGTGTCCAAAGGCCACCCCGCATCATCTCCCCCCCATTGGGAGAGAGTCGTCCTCGACTCTTGTTCCTCCTCATTTTTGAGGTTGAACGTGTTGCTCACCAAGTACTTTGAGGTTGGTATGTCGATGACGTAGGCGTTGTTGTTGATGCGTTTGAGGACTTTGAAAGGTCCATCTCCTCAGAGCTTTAGCTTGGAGTTGCATTCAAGAGGGAACCGCTCTTTGCGAAGGTGAATCCAAACGAGGTCTCCTTCTTCAAATATCCTTTCCTTCTTCTTGGCGTTGAGGCGGGTAGCTTGACGAAGCACATGTTCTTGGATGGTTTCTCTTGTTTCTTCATGTAGTTTCTTCATGGCGGTGGTGCGCTTGTCGAAGTCCATGTTTGTCCTCTCATGGAGTGGGAGTGGGAGTATGTCGAGTGTCGTGGGAGGGTCGAAGCCGTAGACGATCATGAAGGGACTCCGTGATGTTGTAGAGTGCGTGGACTCCGCGTGCGGAAGGCACTCTTCCCATGACTTCAAGTTTTTCTTCACTAGTGTGTGTAGAAGAGTTGAGAGGCTTCGATTGACCACTTCCGTTTGTCCGTCCGTTTGCGGGTGCGAGGATGATGAGAATAAGAGCTTTACTCCAAACTTTGCCATGAGCGACTTCCATAGATAGCTCATAAACTTGACGTCTCTATCCGACACAATGCTTGCCGGTATTCCGTGTAGGCGAACAATTTCCCTGAAAAACAACGAAGCAATGTGTGAAGCATCATCGGTCTTATGGCATGGTATGAAATGAGCCAGTTTAGAGAACCTATCCACTACCAGAAAGATTGAATCATGACCATGTTTTGTGCGACCTAGTACGAAATCCATGCTTATATCCGACCAAGGTGCATAAGGAATAGGCAATGGTGTATAAAGGCCATAGGGGTTGGAGGTAGACTTAGCTTGTAAGCAAGTAGTGCACCGTCGGTAAAGGCGTTCCACGTCGTGGTACATTCTTGGCCAATAGTAGTGGCTTGAAAGCATTTCATATGTCTTCTCTCGTCCAAAGTGTCCCACGAGGCCACCTCCATGTGACTCTTGCAAAAGTAACTTTCGAAGAGAAGACTCGGGTATGCAAATTTTGTTAGCTTTGAACAAGTAGCCATCGTGCAAGTAGAAGTCATTAAATCCTCGTTAAACAAAACACTTCTCAAATATTGGTGCAAAGAAAGAATCAGAAGGATAGAGTTCTTTGATATCCTCAAGTCCCAAGACATGAAAATCCAAGCGAGTAAGAAAAAGGGTGTTTTTGCGGGAAAGAGCATCCGCCACTACATTGTCCTTGCCCTTCTTGTATTTGATTACATACGGGAAGGACTCAATGAACTCAACCCATTTTGCATGTCGTTTGTTCAAATTGTGTTGGCTTTTCAAATACTTCAAAGACTCATTGTCGGAATGAATGATAAACTCTTTTGGCCAAAGATAGTGTTGCCAAATTTCAAGAACACGAACCAAAGCATAGAGTTCCTTGTCATAAATAGGATAGTTGAGGCGTGCGCCATCCAACTTCTCACTATAGTATGCCACAGGTTTTCCATCTTGCATAAGAACGCCACCAATACCAAGTCCACTCGCATCACACTCAATCTCAAAAGTTTTTGCAAAGTTTGGAAGGACGAGAAGGGGAGCTTCGGTAAGGCGTTTCTTCAACTCATCAAAAGCATTTTGTTGAGCCTTGCCCCACACAAATGGAACATTCTTTTTGGTAAGCTCATTCAAAGGGCAAGCAATGGTGCTAAAATCTTTCACAAAGCGGCGGTAGAAACCGGCAAGTCCATGAAAACTCCGGACTTGACCAACGTTTGTAGGAGTAGGCCAATTGTGGATGGCCTCAATCTTCGAAGCATCAACTTCAATCCCATTGGCGGAAACCACAAATCCAAGGAAAACCAACTTGTTTTGAGCAAAGGTGCATTTGGGGAGGTTTGCATAAAGCTTCTCATGACGCAAGATGCATAAGAATTCTCTCACATGTTGCACATGGTCCTCGAGATTTTTGCTATAAATGAGAAAATCATCAAAATAGACAACCACACTCTTGCCAATGAGAGGTCGCAAGATGTGATTCATGAGGCGCATAAAAGTTGATGGAGCATTGGAAAGACCAAATGGCATAACAAACCATTCATAGAGACCAAGCTTGGTCTTGAATTCCGTTTTCCATTCATCACCAATTGCCATGAGGATTTGGTGGTAGTCACTACGCAAATCGACTTTAGAGAAAATTGTGGCACCACTAAACTCATCAAGCATGTCATCTAAACGTGGAATGGGATGGCGGCATCGAACGGTAATGGCATTGATGGGGCGACAATCCATACACATTCGTTGCGTCTCATCCGGTTTAGGCACAAGAATCACGGGGACGTCACAAGGACTAAGGCTTTCACGAACGTACCCTTTAGCGAGGAGATCTTGTATTTGGCATTGGATCTCCTTTGTATCTTCGGGGTTGGTGCGGTAGGCGGCGCGGTTTGGAAGCGGAGCGCCGGGTATGAGGTCGATGCGGTGCTCTATGCCCCGAAGTGGTGGAAGCCCATGAGGAAGCTCGTCGGGGAAGACATCTTGAAACTCCTTCAAAAGAGACAACAAAGACGAAGGAATGTTGGTTAAGTCGTTAGGCGCCGACGATGGTCCCTTGCAAATGAGCACATAGTGCAATATGGTGGATGGGTTCTCTTGCACTTCTCTCCACTCACTTTTGGTGGCTAGGATGACACTCCTTATCTCACTCATGTATGGCTTGTGGCGCTCACTATCTTTTTGGTGGGTCGCTCCCTCTCCTCTCAACTCACTATGGTGGGTGTGATGTTGTGCCCTCGCTAAAGCCTTCACATTGTCCGCGATGATTTGGCTAGGAGTCATGGGGCGTAGCTCAAACTTCGTATCCTTGACCTTGAAGGTGTATGCATTGGAGTGTCCATCATGTATAGCTTTCTTGTAAAATTGTCATGGGCGGCCAAGCAACATGTGGCATACCGTCATGGGCACTACGTCACACTCAATAGTGTCTTCATAGGGTCCAATCTTGAAGTTGACGGTGACGGTATGTTGTATCTTGACATTGCCCTTGTCGCTCAACCATTGGACATGGTAAGGATGAGGGTGCTTGCGAAGTGAGAGATTGAGCTTCTCACACAATTCGGTGCTTGCAAGGTTATGGCAACTTCCTCCATCGATGATGACCTTGATCGACTTGCCACCAATACCGGCACGGGTTTGGAAGATGTTGCACCTTTGGTCTTCCATAGCTTGAGGTTGCGTTGTTAGCACCCTTGTGACCACAAGTGAAGGGCTTGGGTCATGCACACATAAGAGAGAGCCTTCTCCACTTTCTTCATCATAAGCTTCTTCATTTGCGACGGCGGCTTGTACAAGAGCTTCATATTCATCTTCACTTAGCGTCTCTATGTCACCTTTCTCCATGGTGATCATGACCTTGGTATTCTTGCACTCAAAGGACTTGTGGCCTTGTGTGCCACACTTGAAACAAGTTACATTAGAGGGTCCCGTAGAGGCCTTTGAGGAGGCGGTGGAGCACACCGTTTGCTTCATGCGACTTTGGATAGTCGGTTGCTTGGATGGTGTAGAGGATACGGCGGGCTTGACACTTGTTGTAGGAGTTGTTGTAGTGAGCTTGGAGGCGAAGTATGACTTGGACTTGGAGTACTTAATGTCCTCATTCACTTGGCGCTCGGCCTTGGAAGCTTGGTGAACCAACTCAACCATGTTGGAATATTGTTGGAACTCCACAATCCTCTTGATGGGGTAGTTAAGGCCATTGAAGAATCTAGCAATAGTTTGGTTCTCGGATTCTTGGATGTTGGCTCGCATCATAGTTAACTCCATCTCCTTGAAGAACTCCTCAACGGTCTTGGTGCCTTGATTCAATTTTTGGAGTTTGTTGAAGAGGTCGGTCATGTAGTGTGTTGGGACAAAGCGAGCTTGCATCTCTTCCTTCATCTCTTCCCAAGTGTCAATTGGGGGTTCACCCTTTTTTCCCTTAGAGTGAGTACTTGTTCCCACCAAGTGTTGGCATAATCCTCAAACTCAAGAGACGCCATGGCCACTTTCTTGGCACCGGAGTAGTTGTGGATGCGGAAAATCTTGTCAACCTTGAGTGCCCATGAGAGGTAGGCCTCGGCATCGTCTTCACCTTTGAACTTGGGCATGTTGAACTTGAGCTTTCCAAACATGTTCTCTTTATCTTCCAAATTCCTTCGGCGAGGACGGATGCCTTCATCTCTTGCGGCTTGAGGTGGTAGAGGAGGTCTTCCACGGCCAACCATAGCATTGGGTTGGCGTTGAAATTGGACACTAGCTTCACTTGGTTCACGGTGATGATGTTGTTGAAGATCTTGATGAGGTTGTTGACGACGTCCATTGATGGCCATTTCATCTTGAGCATGTTGCGGGTCTCCTCTTCCATGTTGGTTGTGGCGAGGATGATTTCGGAAAACACGCCGAGGTTGATCTTGATGACCTTAGTCTTGAGCATCGACATATGGCTCGCGATGAGGTACCGGCTCCATGTTGTGGATGACGTTGTCTTGGGGTTGGTCGTCACGCCCATGGTGGGCATGGCGATCCACTTGATGACGATCTTGGTGTAGGACTTGTTCTTGTGGAGGACGTTCATGTGGACGAGCATGGCGATGGAATTCTCCTCGCCTAGAGTTGGAGCGAGAGTCTTCATGACGAGCATGTGGGCGAAGAGGTCGATGATGGTCTCCATGAATTGAGTTGGAGCTTGAGGACGTATGGCGATCATGAGAATAGTAATCTTGTGACGAGCTTGATGATGATGAAGTAGAGCGGTGTCGGCGATGACGACCCAAGTTGGTGATGGCGCGCTCGAGGCTATCCATGCGCCGCTCCATGTTCGCATCATTTGCCGCCACTTGATCATTCAATTTGTCCGTAGCTTCACGAAGTAGAGAGATATCTTGGTTCACAACGGAGAAGTTGTGTGCCACTTCGTCATATTGCTCGTCGATGCGTGTCTCAAACAAAGTGAGTTGCTCCTTGAACTCTTGGCGTTGTGTCCATAGATTGTGTTGGGTAGCCAACCTCTCGGTGTTGCGGAGGACTTCCCTTCCCTTGCTTCGTCTCCGTTCCTATCCATGATAGAAAGACAAGAACTATGTTGTGTATGTTAGTGGAACAAGACTACCTCGCACTTTTACCTTGGTGAGATAGTATTGAGGCGATCAACCGAACCGAGAGCAAAACCAAATGTATCGGGTACACACGCAAAGCCACACGCAAAGGCTAGCAAATCTAGTGGTAGGTGAGAATGGTGGAAAACCAAAAGATGAAATCCAAAATTGAGTATGTTGTTAAAAGTGGGTGAGGTCCAAAAATCAAGTGTCAAATTGAAGATCACTACAAACACAGAAAAGTTGTAGAACACACACACGGGATAAACGGGGTTAGTGCAACCAAAAAGTGAGCGGAAAAACGTAAAAACCCGTAAGCAAGGGTGCTCGGTGTCACACTAACACAAGGAGAGGCAAAGCTTTGGTTGCAACGGAGAGACAACAAGATTCACACGCGGCCTCTCTTCTCTTTTCTCTCTTTTGCTTAAAAGCTTTTTCTCCTTTTGTATTTGGTGGCACTTGCACTCTTTTGTACCTATGACGGTATGTGTACTCTTTTTGTGCTTTTTGTTTTCGTTCTTTTTCTTTCACTATGTTAGCGTTAGCTTCGCTTTTGCTATTTTCCCACACACGAGTACTTGCTTAGAAGCTTGACTCCACACTACACACACACACCTCACAATCGGGGTCACGTGCAATGTCTCGCAACACTTGATAAGCAATGCTCGATAGGAGAGGTCGCAAAAGGAAGATGGTCTACAAGGGTAATGCAAGTTAAACCTGCGATGGTGGTGGTGGTGGTGGTGTTCGTCGAAAAACGAACTCGGTCCGGGATGAGGTGTCGCCCGGTCAGGAGGCCGGTCGGACCGGTTGCTGGGCCGGCCTATCCGGTCTGGGGGCCGGTCAACCGGGTTCTGGGCCGGATGGTCCGGTCTGGGGGCCGGTCGACCGGTTGCTCAACCGGCTGGCGCGTTTCTCTCTCTGTTCTTCCCCAAACCAAAACCAAAAGATGAAATCGAAGGGAAACGATGGAATTGGAGGCTAAAAGGTGGGGGAAATAGTAGATCAACACTAAAAACACCAAATCCACGGAACAAAACCACTCAAAACTCAACAAAATCGTAGATCCATCCAAAGGCAATTTAGGGCTATTTTTGGGGATTTTTTGGAAAACTTTTTAGAGACGAAATTGGGTGGGTGGGGGGTCAAAATCGCGGTAACCAAAAGCTGCTGATACCATATGATAAGATCTAAGATCTAGGGTGTGGCCCGATCTCGCGATTGACCCAAATCCAAAGGGGGAAAAGAGGGAGAGGATGAAGAACGCGAAGAACACAAGAACGAACACACGCACACCAACCCGATACAAGTCGAATCTTACCCTCGTGGTTCGACTGACCACGCCAATAGAATCACCCGGAAGAGACGCGAGGTAGAATTTCGGAAGAGAGATTGGTGTTGGGGACGGAGACCGGTGAGGGAGAGAGAGTGGGTAGCACTAGAATCTCACTCACAAATATCCAAATCCACAACAAGAGTTGCCTTGGTTACAAAGGGGATCTGACCCTAGGGAGACAAAGCTCAAAAGTAGTTTTAAGCTCAAATTATGTTTAAAGAGTAAAAGGGGGCGTCCTGGGTACTTATATAGGTCTACATGGCCCGCAGGTCGGAAAGGTACATAAGTGAACGACTTAGGCAGATTTGGTAGTGACAGGTCGACAAAACCGGTCAGGGGCCCGGTAAGACCGAACCTGGGGCCGGAACGTCCGGTCCAGACCGGTTCCAGTGCCGTGCGCGGACCGTAAGTGCCTCAGTAACGCATCCGGTTGGCACCGGTCTAGGGCCCGATTTGGACCGGCTGGCCGGTTGGGGATCCGGTCGGCTGGGCCTGGGACCGGGTGGCCCGGTCATGGATCCGGTCGGCCGGGTCCTGGGCCGGCTGGCTCCCTTCCTTCCTTCGCGCGCTTCGGATGACGTCGGGTCCAGCTCCATGCCCATCTTCACGTCCAGCTGCTCCTCTCCTCCTCTTGACCATGGTGTGTCCTCCTCTCCGGGATCGTGATGCACCTTGTACCTAATAACACAAAGCATGTCGGCATGAGGTAGCATTCCATCCAATGGAGAGTTCAAGGTAAGTGTGGAGAGGAGCGAGTTCACCTCTTGGTGTATAGCCTTGGCCCGAGCTCGTGTCATTGGGCCACGAGGAGGGCTTGACGGTCTTGATGAGGAGGTGTCCAAAGGCCACCCCGCATCATCTGGGCTTAGTCATGTTGTTGCATGGCCCTGGAGGAACGCCTAGTTCAGCAGTTTCTAGTGGGCATGTGCTGCTCTCACGACTCCTTTGCTCGAAGGATGCAACCACTACACCTGCTCTTGCTTAGGCTCAATCTCCCTTACACTACTCTACACACTCTCTCGTCGAATCAACACAAACATAGTTCGAATCAAAATAAGTTGTACACGAAAAAGATGAGTTGTCGATGATATGAATCAATTCTGACAATCGGTTTCGAGTTTCGTTAGTCGTAAATCGTTAATTTAGTGTATGAAGTTTTAAGTGAATTTTGCCAAATTCGTCGCACACGCTCAACCGTTTGAAATTTCCTTTGAGGAGTAGGTTCATCTTACCATTTCGCATGACTTTCATGTTGACAGGTTTTTATTTCGATGTACATACATGGATAGATAAATGACTCGCTCGTATATTGTAATGTGTACGTATGTGTGATTATAGTTTGAAGTACTCTTGCTCAACTTCTCGCTTGCCATATTCTTGGATGACGACGTGGTGATGATATGTGAAAAGTGAGAGGTGATAATCCATGGTGGTGGCGGCATGGTGATGTTCGTCTTCGTGGTCGGTGACGTGGTGATGCTTGTGACCGACGTTGACCGGCGGTGTCATGGTGGTATTCAGCTTCGTGGTCGGCGACATGGTGATGCGTGTGACATGCATGAACGACGGTGTCATGGTGGTCTTCGTCTTCGTGGTCAACGACGTAGTGATGCTTCGTGGTTGGCGTGACCAGCTGTGTCATGGTGTTCTTCGTCGTTGTGGTCGACGACATGGTGATGCTTTTGACGGGCGTGAACAACAGCGTCATGGTGGTGTTCGTCTTTGTGGTCGGCGACGTAGTGGTGCTTGTGACCGGCGTGACCGACGGTGTCATGTTGGTCTTTGTCTTCGTGGTCGACGATGTGGAGATGCTTGTGACCGGCCTTAACGACGGCGCCATGGTGGTCTTCATCTTCGTGGTCTACGACGTCCCATGCTAGTGACATGCGGTGTTATGGTGGTCTTCGTGGTCGGCGACATGGTGATACTTGTGATGGGTGAGGTAAGATCACCATGTTGCTATATATGTGAGGCTAGGAAAAACATACAAGGAACCAAACAATGAAGCCTCGCTTCCCTACCAGGTGAAAAAAGGTGGGCCCAGGCAACCAACAACAACCCAAATCTGCATTGTGGCCCGTCTGGTCCCCTAATGATGCAAAAACCTGGTCCAGATAAGCAGACACGCCTATGGGTGTACATCTTCACAACTATGTATATAGCTAGCTCCGCCCAAGTTCATACATCTGTTAAACGTCACAATTCTGTAACGAATCAGAATATTATATTACAATAGAACAAGGATAATCTCCAACACACTGATGAAAGCTTTTTCTTTTAACAGGAGAGACCCCGAAGGGTCAGGAAGCTTCATTAGTCAAAGCGGTCGGTACATTTTACAAACAGGCCCCTTAAGAAAAAGGAAAAGTAAAGCGAGGCCTAAATTATTACAACCAGGACCCCGAAGAAAAGTGCGTAAACGCGATCGAGTCCTCGGTCGCCGCCGCCTATCAGAGACCTCCAACTCCAGGCACCATCGTCGCCGCCGGGGACCTTGCCACTTGGGGCGTCGATGACGTTGCTTCCTGGAGCGGGGTCAGGGAAGTTCCTCACACAGAGGAAAGATAGCCGACGATGAGGCCGGCTTGGAGTGGCTCAAGACGCCGAAGATAGCGCCGGCTAGCCATGGCCAACACTGATGAACTCCAAGAGCAGCAGCTTCCAGCGTGCGACAAGCACGCTCGCCGTCTCCCTGCCAAACTCCAAACCGAAGATCGTTAGATCCCTCCTCCCCCCTCTGTCCATCACCACGACCACAAGAGGGGGTTGGAGGCATCTGCAAATCCTTGCGATTTGGGATCCGACACTCGAGCTTTATTGAAAGGGATGAGTGGAGGGCTCCGCTCGTCGCCATCTCCGACCGCCTGAGTTCGGCGGCGAAGAAGAGAACCTCCCTATTCCAACCGGAGTAGCTCGCCACCTCCAGCCCGGATCCGGCCCTCCAGGCATGACGCCAACCGGCACAAAGGCCAACAACTACTTCTACTCCTACGAGTAATATACATAGCGGCCTCCTCTCCCTCTCCAACTCCGGCCGGCGAGGCCGCCGAAGAGGGAGGGAGAGGAGCCGTGTCTCGGTTAGCTACACTCAAAGGGGAGAGGTATTGTTCACCGCCGAGAGCGGTGTGGGGGGACGGGAAGGGACACCGATGAAAGCAAGCACGTCCTATCATAAATCCGTGCAAATCCTCTCAAATCGGGCTAGTAAGGAGCAAAGAAGATAGACATAGCACCGTCTAAAAAACGAGGAAGTCGCCATGACCCATAGCAAAATTGTCTTCGCAGCGCCATGGGGCTAATGCAGGCACATTACCGTGATATTATCGTGTCCAAGTGTTATCACCAGAATTTGACCAAGTCAGAGGTGGGCTGCGATCAAGATGGATTTGAAGATTATATATAGAAGAAATACGTGAATCGGCCTTTTATACCAAGTTGGGCTAAACTGCCCGTGTATCTGTAACATAGTAGATCGCATCTTAGATTAGAAGATAGAGTTTTATCCGTGCACGGTTTAGTGCACGCCCACATTAGAAAGTCCCTTGGACTATAAATATGTACCTAGGGTTTATGGAATAAACAACAACCAACGTTCAACCACAAACAAATCTCGGCGCATCGCCAACCCCTTCGTCTCGAGGGTTTCTACCGGTAGCGTCATGCTGCCTAGATCGCATCTTGCGATCTAGGCGGCACAAGCCTGCCTACGTTGTTCATGCGTTGCTCGTATCGAAGCCTTTTTGATGGCGAGCAACGTAGTTATCTTAGACATGTTAGGGTTAGCATTGTTCTTCATATTACATGCTTTCGTAGTGCAACCCTTGCATGTCTAGCCGCCCTTACACCTATCTTAGGTGTAGGGGCGGCACCCCGCTTGATCATAGTTTAGTAGATCTGATCCGTTACGATTGCTCCTTGTTCTACAAGGATTAGTTTAATATCTGCAATAGTTAGGCCTTACAAAGGGGGGGAGGATCCATCGGCACGTAGGGTGTCGTTCATTGGCCCTAAGCAGGATGTTCCGAGGATCAACCTCGTGTTGGTTTTTAGGCCTTGTTTAGGATCGGCTTACGATCACCGTGCGTGGCCGCGAGGCCCAACCTGGAGTAGGACGATCCGATTATGCGGTGAAAACCCCACATCGTCGTAGATCTCATTAGCTTTACCTTGATCAAGCGGGACCACCATATATTCGGACACCCCGTCCGAATCATGGGTGGATCGGCTCTTTGAGCCGATTCACGAGATAACCTCGAGAGCCGATCGAGGCTCGTATTTAACGTTTACGTGTGTGCCCTGCAGGAAACTAAGCGAGGCATCATCCACACCTTCCCGACCGGTATAGGTCGGGTGGCACGCCCTTGTGATAAACATCGGTGCGTGCGACCCAGGAGGCTTTGCGGGCCGTCGCTCAGAGGGACTAGGGCCAGCCGCAGCCCTAGTTGTTCCCGGCTCTACGGTGTTGCCCGTCTCTGCCCGCCAGTGGGTTTCTGACGTCAACACATTCTGGCACGCCCGGTGGGACGCCCTTCGACATCGACAACATCGCCATCTACATCCGAGATGGCGGAAAGCACTCCGGTCAAGTACGAAGACTTGCCTGATGATCTCAAGAAGAAGCATGATGAAATCAAGGCGGTCCTCGAAGCCGAACTCATCGGCTCCTTCCATCGAACCCGCTCCCATGGCGTCAGGTGGAAGGGTTTCACGCCTGAAGGCGCGCTCGATGGAGTGGACCTGTCCGCCCCGTCAGAAGAACGCACCAGGTCGCTAAAGTACGAGGATCTGCCCGAGGAGCTCAAAAGGAAACATGACGAGATCAAGGCAACCCTCAAAGCCGAACTCATCGGCTCCTCTGAGAAGACCCGGCCGCACGATATCAAGCTCGCTAGAGACTCAAGTCCGTCGCCTGGCGTCAACATGGTGGATCTCAGCCACTCCATAGGCCAGCCCTAAGTCCTCCTTTGGTGTCAACATGGCAGGGCTTGCAAGCCGCCATGGCAAGGATGAAGCGAAAGCAGCCACTCCCGTGGCAACGATGAAGAGGAGGCCGATCCACGCGACCGGCCCCGAGATGATGACGAGCGGTACACGGCGGGGAGGGAATGAGAGGCGTGCGGTATCAACGTCCACTCTCCAAGCGCCTCCTCAACAAATATGAGCACCAGCACGACCGACGTCGGCACTACGACGTAGATGATGAAAGGAATTGTCGGTCTGATGCAGAGGTCAGGAGGTACCGTCAACATGATAGAAACGACGACGGATACAATCGTCGCGCCGAAGGAAGGTCAAGGGGGCAGGATAACATGGATAGGCACCGGAGCTGTCCGTTCTTCAAACATTGCTCGGGACTCGGAGAATGAGCCGATTGCCAACAATCGAGAACCGCCTGAATGCAAACAGAGGAAGAAGGACGCCGCTAACGTGTCCGTGTTCGAGCGTCTAGGGCCTCTCCCACCTCGGAGCAAGCATACTGAGCCCGCTCGGGTGGAAGATCTCGAGGAACTAGAGGACGATGATGAAGAAAATAAATATCATCGGCCCAGGTGGTGCCCTGATGGGCTCAGCCGTTCCCAAAAGCGAAGGGTTCAGCGTCTGCGTGGGTTGGAAGAAGCTGAAAGGATGTACCTACACACGCTAAGGAAGGCACGGCCTGATCTGGCCGCCAAAATCCGGCGAACCCTGGACGAAGAAGGTCGGCCACGAAGAAAAGAGTGGCGCCCCAAGCAGAGGAAAGCCGATGATGATACATCGGCTGGCACAAACATGGTCTTCATTCTTCCAACGGAGTTTAGCGCTCCAAGATTGTATGAAGCACCCGTGGCACAATTAGATCGCGGCCCACGGCCGGTCATCTTTGAGAAGCCAAAGGAAAGAAGTTACGAGGCATCCGAAGGCCCCGTGCGTGCGAGGCTACATCAATGGGCAGCCTGTCAACAAGATGTTGGTAGACACCGAAGCGGCGATCAACATTATGCCATACTCCATGCTACGTCGGTTGGGACGCTCCAGCTCGGATCTGATCAAGACCAACGTAACACCGAGCGATTTCAACGGCCAAGCATCCGACGCGCAAGGTGTTACGAATGTGGATCCGACCGTAGGAAGAAAAACTATCCCTACGACATTCTTTATCGTCGACGAGCAAGAGTACCTACGCTTGTCCTACTAGGGAGAGATTGGATCCACGCCAATCGTTGCATTCCATCCACGATGCACCAATGCCCGATACAATGGGATGGAGATGAAGTGGAAGTCGTCCGTGCGGATGATTCGATCGAGGTTTCAACGGCTGGCATGGACATTTGGGAGACATCAGGCCAAGAGCCGCTCTCGGGTATCAATTTGGACGATCGTGAGCGCATCGACGTGACAAAGAACGGGGTTAGGCTGGTCTTATCCACCGGCCCGACCGTGTAACACAAGCAAATGTCGATGGACAAACGTGGCGAGACCGATCCTTGTGATCGGCCCCAAAAAGATGTGTGGAGGGACATCACAAAACCTTCACCGAGAAAGCAATGGGAGGCCGATTCCAGCAATCGGCCAAAATTATCCTCACCCACCATTCTGCCTGGGTTCAACATGTTATCCAACAGAGCCGATACCATCAATTCTCTTGACAGAATCGGCTCGGGGGGGCACCCAGGTAGATAGAACACGAGGATATGTAATGGAAGCGTCTCATCTTTTGGTGATGGGTATTGGAATATGTGGGCCGATGCATTAGTCGGCCGTAAAATTCTGAAAATTCAAAAAATCGAAAATTTTTCGAGCACAGCCGATGCAGCAGACATCGACTTAAGGATATAAAAGCCGATGCATGGCCATCGACTCAAGAGGACTCAAGAGGAATAACTGTTACGATCAGAGGGTCAATGGAGCACGAAGGGAGATTTTAATGGAAGAACTCCTCAATGGAGTGGTTCAAGGGCTCGGATCCTCTCTTCAAAAAACAATGCCAGAAGCAACAGGGATGTGTAGATCAGGCTAAGGGTGGTTTGCCTCAGACAAAGAAGAGGGCTGAAGAAGCTCGGGGGGCAGCGCGCCCTGAAGGTTCTCTGCTTTGGTGAGCCGATGTTGTTAAAATCGGCTGGCTACATCATGATTCGAGGCTAATGGCGACACATTGAGCTGATTCACCTTGATTAAGGCTCGGGGGGCAGCTCGCCCTAAAGGTCCCTGCTCTGGGGAGCCGGTTTGGTTGGAGGGGACTCAAAGATGCCTGCTCAAGATCAAATCGCCAGCTTGCTAAGATCAGCTGTGCCACCGTCATCAGCAGAAATGGCTAGCTTGGATAGATGACTGAATTGGCCTGCCTCGCCGGTTATCGTAAGACACTGATGCGTTGCCATCAGTCATTAAGCGTGGATTAGGCCAACGGTCGACAAGGTCAGATGAGGAAAAATCGGCTAAATCAGCATGGAAGAAATCGGCGAAATCAAGTTAAAAGGAAATTTTTCATTAATATTGGGATTCCTTACGATGAAAAGCCGATTGCTCAAAAGAAGAACAAAAGAAGAGCCGGTTGCTCAAGGGGCTACTGGTCCTACATAACTACTCTTCGCTAGCGTCGTCGTCGTCGGCGTCGCCATCGGCGCTCATCGCCGGAGAAGTCCTCGCCGCTGCTCGTCCCAACCATCGGCTGGGGCTTCCTCCTCCTCCTCGTCATCATCATCATCCTCGCTATCCGCCCAGCTGCGGAAGCGCTTCGTTGGAGGATACCCAGCGGAGGAGGAGGAATCATCTTCTTCCTCCTCATCTTTTCCTTCCTCGTTGTCATCATCGTCTTCGCTGTCCGCCCACATGCGGGAGCGCTTCTTTGGCGGAAGCCTAGCGGAGGGGGAGGCCTTGGTCTTCTCCGCTTCTCCTTCTTTCTTCTCCTTGTCAGAGGAGATGGGGTCCGCCCCGGAGCGGGGATCGTCCTCTTCCTTGTTCTTCGACGGCGATTGGAGGGAGAGGCTTGAAGCGGAAGAGGAAGAGGAAGACATGGCTGCAGGGAGAGAGGGTTTTTTGGGTTTGGTGAACAGAGCATAGCAAGGGGATGGAGTGGTGAACCGTTTGGCAAAGATAAATAAAGAGAGTGGAGACTTAATGCCATGACGGTTCTCGAGGGCGTGATGCCGAAATTGTCAATTCGTACAGAGAAGCCCAGGAGGCGAGGCGTAATGATGGAAGATTCTTCAGCAGTTCTGCTCTGCCACGACATGACCCGACGAAAGAAGAGCATAATGATTTTGGAAATATCATTTCCAAAACCAGGGGGGCATGTGTTATCACCAGAATTTGACCAAGTCAGAGGTGGGCTGCGATCAAGATGGATTTGAAGATTATATATAGAAGAAATACGTGAATCGGCCTTTTATACCAAGTTGGGCTAAACTGCCCGTGTATCTGTAACATAGTAGATCGCATCTTAGATTAGAAGATAGAGTTTTATCCGTGCACGGTTTAGTGCACGCCCACATTAGAAAGTCCCTTGGACTATAAATATGTACCTAGGGTTTATGGAATAAACAACAACCAACGTTCAACCACAAACAAATCTCGGCGCATCGCCAACCCCTTCGTCTCGAGGGTTTCTACCGGTAAGCGTCATGCTGCCTAGATCGCATCTTGCGATCTAGGCAGCACAAGCCTGCCTACGTTGTTCATGCGTTGCTCGTATTGAAGCCTTTTTGATGGCGAGCAACGTAGTTATCTTAGACATGTTAGGGTTAGCATTGTTCTTCATATTACATGCTTTCGTAGTGCAACCCTTGCATGTCTAGCCGCCCTTACACCTATCTTAGGTGTAGGGGCGGCCCCCCGCTTGATCATAGTTTAGTAGATCTGATCCGTTACGATTGCTCCTTGTTCTACAAGGATTAGTTTAATATCTGCAATAGTTAGGCCTTACAAAGGGGGAGGATCCAGCGGCACGTAGGGTGTCGTTCGTTGGCCCTAAGCGGGATGTTCCGAGGATCAACCTCGTGTTGGTTTTTAGGCCTTGTTTAGGATCGGCTTACGATCACCGTGCGTGGCCGCGAGGCCCAACTCTGGAGTAGGACGATCCGATTATGCGGTGAAAACCCCACATCGTCGTAGATCTCATTAGCTTTACCTTGATCAAGCGGGACCACCATATATTCGGACACCCCGTCGCGAATCATGGGTGGATCGGCTCTTTGAGCCGATTCACGGGATAACCTGAGAGCCGATCGAGGCTCGTATTTAACGTTACGTGTGTGCCCTGCAGGAAACTAAGCGAGGCATCATCCACACCTTCCCGACCGGGTATAGGTCGGGTGGCACGCCTTGTGATAAACATCGGTGCGTGCGACCAGGAGGCTTTGCGGGCCGTCGCTCAGAGGGACTAGGGCCAGCCGCAGCCCTAGTTGTTCCCGGCTCTACGGTGTTGCCCGTCTCTGCCCGCCAGTGGGTTTCTGACGTCAACACCAAGAAAAAAAATACTATCCATAAACCATGAACCACTCGAATTCTCACAAACACGAGCACGAAACACATATCAACACACCTCCAAAGAGTCGCCCCTACTAGAATCGTATTGTTGATGCTACTACTACTACTACTCTATTGGTAGATCGAGTGGCGAAGGAAGGCGAGGAGGGGTCCGGCGACGCACCGGAACGAAGAGCGGTGCCGAGACCGCGGTCGCGAACGCACTAGAGACCGGGCCAGGTATCGATGCCTCAACTGCGAGGCGACGCTGGCGAAAACGACAAAGGCCGTCGAGATCGCTAAGGCGATCATGGCGAAAGGAACTCTAGCAATTGCTCTAGGTTGAGGTGTCAATTAAGCTAGCAGCGACGAGGCATCAAGAATGAAGCTGAAGGGAGACAAAGAGCAAAGAGAGAAAGCTATTATGTATAACCTATGTTTTAAATTATAAAATGTTTTAGATATTTTAATATAGACTATATACAAACTGAAATGAGTGAACAACGCACTAAAACGCTTTTATATGCATGCGGGTTAGAAAAATGCTAGAACTTTTAATAATTCGGAATATATATGAGGAAGGGTGGATGGAAAGCTGGGAAAAATGAACTTCACCTAGGATTTTTTTTTTTTGAATTTTAGCTAGGCAACTGTTCTTTAAATTTCAGCTAGGCAATTATTCCAAATAAACAACAGCTGGTTTGATCTGTAAGCACAAGGCCAAAGCGGAAGTAACTTTGCAACGTCTGATTGAACACCGACGTGGCAACGTTCCCACGCAGGTTCCAGGAATTCCATACGGATTCATAGATTGGACCAAAATCATTTGGAATTCCCTTATTCCATTTCACACGGTGCATATCTGTCGCATCACACCTGTTGTCATATGTGGATGTAACGATGAGGTGCCAAGAAACTAGTTTATCCTGCTGCAGCGACGAGTCAATCTGCGATTCGCAATTCCCGGCGCTATCGAAGTGTTCCAGTACAAAATACGGAGGAGGGCCAATGCCGGTTTGGAACGGGGAGCTTTTACTTGGTTTCTAGCATACTCTTTTTTTTTTTTCCCATACACACATAAAAAAGGAGACGTTCGTACAGTCTCTTTGATCAGGCATGAATGCACGTTATTGTGCAAATGATAGTTACGCAGAACTAACGGTCAACAGAGACTTGGTCTTTGCCCTGTTGTTGCTTACCACGTATGAAACGGAGTTGTTTAATTTCTTGTTCAACGAAACCCAAACGTTAGGTCAATGACGGTTATAAGTGATTAACAGGCATTCACAAGCCGACCTTGTCACTAGGCTGTCCCCAAATTCTCCCAAGTCTCTGGTGGTTGGGGTTGCAGCATATATGGAGAGGAATAGAAGTAGTTGGAACATATGGAGAGGAACACATGTTTAAGTTGGGCTCATAATTTGTTGAGACTTGAGAACTTGCTATGCTTTCTTTTCATATATTTGGATCAGCTGGCCTAACTTTGAAACGCGTCTAATCTGTGTTGCAATTCTAAACTTCCGCTCAACTGCGTGAAAAAAGCAGAGTTAGGCTCATCCACTTGAGTGTGGGGTATCATTATTTTGGGGTAGATTAAGCACATGGTTATTAACATATCTTTTATTTTGCGCTGATTAATGTTACAGTAGAGGATTGCATTGCCGTATTTTGTGATATTTTGTAGGACGTACCATTTCTGAAAGAAGCTAGAGAAGAGAAGGGGGAAGTGACTAGTGAGGATGGGAAAACATGCCCCTAGCAGTTGAGGCAAATGCTGCTCGGTGGCAGTTGACGCGCTTATTGTTGAACTGGAGTCAATGTAAAACATGCACCTCACATCGAGTCGCTTGCCGACACCAAGAGCAGAGCAAAGTTTTTACCGGGCATGGAGACAATGGCAGTAGGGAGTATGACCGGTCAAGCTCAAGCCAGACAGCCCAAACGACGGCCAAGCAGCGTGCCCAAGTGCCCACATGGCCCCTGGCCCGGTTCATGAGCACTCATGTGCACTGTTCAGTGCAGGTTTTACTCAAATCCGTTAGTTAATTTAACGTTAATAACTGTCCGGTAGCAGAAGGATCCGGCAATTAAAATACAGTATAACATCGAGAATCACATCGGGAGACTAAGACTGTACAACAGTTCTACAACGGTCTGCGAGAGGCGGAGCAGTAAAATAATCATCCAGGGCAACTAAGATTCAGCTATCAATCAAGTTGGTAACTAAGATCTGGTCATGACCACGGGCAGATCATCTGGAAAGATGAAAAGAAGAACTGACGCTAGAGTCGCGTACAGAGGAGATGATGAAAATTCAGAAAGGAATCACATGTGAGAAACACAGATTAACCGCAGAACAAAATAAATCATGGACAACCAAAACCATAGTACTATATGAGTAGATCAATCCGGGTAAATAAATTATACTACTAGAGAGAAGTATCTACAAGCACACGGGCACACAATCTCATCATCGTCATAGAGTGACAGGGTAGCAGTAGATCTGGGCAAAATGACACGAATAACCAACAAATCGCGCTAAGGACAATAATTAATGGTACTAATAATAGCTGGATCTAGGCGGCGGCGGCGTCGGAGGTAGTAGGGTAGCTGCAGAGCCATCGCCGTCGACGAGGCACGGCGCGGGCGGCGGGAACTCTTCAGTGGCGGACGGCGGCGAGGAGGAAGGCGGCGGCCGAGGCGACGAGGGCCGCGGCGAGGGGCGGCGCCGCGAATCCGGCGGCGGACATGGGGCTAGGCGCCGGGGCCTCCTGGGCGGAGACGGGGGAGAAGGCGGCGACGGAGAGGACCGCGACGACGGCCAGGGCCTTGGAGGCGACGGTGGTGGCGGCCATTGCTTGGGTCGGCGGAGAAGGTGGTGTGATCTGTTGTTGTGGTGTTGGCGGCGGCGAGGTGTAGAGCAGGGAGGAGGAGATGTTTGCTGGTGGTGGTGGTGGGGAAAGGTGCAGGGGAAGGGGGTATTTATGGTGGCGGAGTTGCGGGTCAGCGGGTTAGCGGGTCTGGTGGTGCCAGCTGGCCGGCCTATAGGTGGTTGACGCGTTTAGGCAGTTAACCGAATTCTCGAGATCTTTCCAGCGAAATAAGTATGTTTTAGCTTTGGAACGTTTTGGAAAAACAAATATATCTTGAGAAAATTTGGCTTCCGGTGTTACAAGTCAGAAAGAAAAATGTTACTGCAGTGCTAGTACATGTTACTGCAGTGGCAAAGTCGGCAAACGAGCACAGTACAGTAGCTTTGGCGTTGGAGGCAGCGAGTTTGCGGCTGGGGTTTGGCACGCGTATGGCGTTCACATGTTTGCCTTTGCTTTGCTTTGCTACAAAGGCACAGCAGGCCAGTCGGCCACGCCATGCCCCGCATGCACCGTCCTTCCAGCTCAGCGCAGCGCAGAGAACGGGCCAACCAAGACAGACATGCCTTTTTTTACTCCCTCCAAAACATAAGGCAATTACGCATATTAAAAAAATTAACTACAAATTGAGTCACCAAAATATAATACTTATACTGTTGGCTTCATATTTAAAAAAGTTTCCAACAGTATAATTTCTATGGTATATATCATATATTTTAATAACAAAAATTAGTTGTTAATTTTTTCTCAAAATATATAATAGCTATGTAAACCGATATGGACAGAGTACCTCGGTAATTAACGTTCGCAGGGCGTGTAGATGCTAATCCAGTAAATATAAATGGACTGCTGTCCGTTTGAGGTAGCATGCATCTTCAACATTAGATCCTAATAAAAAAAGTAAAGGTGTACTACTACTATGCAAATATACAATATAAAAGTAATTATATTTTAAGTGCAGCAAACAAAATCACAGAAGGTTAGAATAACTTTTGTGAAGTCACATACATTTCATGTGTACGAACCAATTAATCGCTACGGCCACACATTCTCTCTTTAATTGACATGTATGTATTTGTGTGGCCGGGTGAATGCTTCCGATATGCGGTTGAATGGATTTTATGCCGCTGGGCTCATTTTCACGCAGTGCAAACACCGATAGACACAAACCGTTCTTTTATGGTCGCCTCCAACAAGATCGAGCAAGTAAGACACCTTTTGTGTTCTACTCAGGGATGAAGTTAGGATTTTTTGGCACTGGGGTCATCTATATTTTCTCTCTTTTTTACTAGGGTCATCCTCTATAAACTAATACAATTTAACACTAATTAGTGAAGGTTTTGCTACTATCCACTGGGGTCAGCTGACACCACTAGCTATAAGGAAACTCCGTCTCATGGGCGCAGGAGGAGAGGTCGGTGTCCGTCTGTTTGTTTGGGTGGCATGATGCACCCAACGCGGCCACCCATTTGGGCAGCACGGCCTAGAGTTGTTTTTTTTTTGCCACCTTGGCCATTTGCGCACATTAACAAACACTTGGCCGTATGAGCAAGAACTCCCCGCTAAGCATGTTCTGGTTGAGCATCAACATGGCATACTTAGTCAGGGCATTCATGTTCACCTCCGACTGCAAGACCACGAGATGCTCCTCGTTCCTCTTCAGTTTCATGGCTTCATCGGCCTCGAGCCTCTGTGTCACCGTCGCCTTCCTCTGGCCTACTCCGACGTCAGCTCGACCTTTGGCTTCTTGGTCGCCGTCGTAGCGGTGGGAGGAGCCATGACGCCTTGTGAAAGGGGCTTTGGTGGCGGGAGGGGGACTCGTCGTTGATGGAGGCAGCGACATGTACATCGGCCATCTCTCCCGTAGGTTTACGTGAATGGAGTGCATTCGAATTGTGAGACCAACTGCCGAGCTAGGAATGACAAAGGAGAACGGAGAGCCGCGAACAGCTCAGATTTAAGCAAGCTTTGGATCACCGCAGCGAACAGAACAATTTTTGCGTCGCGGCGTTAGACCGTAATTTTGTGCGCATTAACCCATTCGAAACGGTCGGACGAAATGCGTAGCCGCTATACAATTTTTTTTTTGCGAAACACAGTACAATCAAAGACGCTCATACGTACGCGCACACACTCACCCCTATGAACGCACACACGCACACCCTACCCCTATGAGCACCTCCAAGAGACTGCGTTGAAGAACTGATCCGGTGGGTCTTGAGATTGACGAAGTCACCACAGAGCGCTCGCTTGTCGACGGAACGTCGCCTCCCACCGAAGAATATTCCGCCTTTTTATGAGACACCGAAGTGTCAAATCCGGGATTTGAACTCACGGTGGCGGCAAGGCATCTTGCCTTCCTAACCATCCAACCACAGGTTGGTTCTCACCGCTATACAATTTGGGTTTGGCAGCTAGCGCATAAAACTTACTCTGGCCGTGCTCGCCCATGCGCCCGACGTGTGCCGCATGTGAATGTTGCGTGCGGTGTCGCGCCGACCTGCGGCGTCGCGACGAGCCCCATTTGGATGCGGCCGGCCGTGGATACGCAGCAAGCAAACTTGTCCTATACCATCCCACTCTCCAAAACGAAACAGAAGGCGCCAGTGCGCCTTTCCGATCGTTGCCTCATCTTCTTTTGTCTTGCTTCATCGCGAAGGCAGCTAGCGAGTGCCCTCCCTCTTTTGCCCACGTCCACCCGTCGAGCACGGCAAGGCCGGTAGAAAAGAAGAAGGTGGTTTGGCACGTATACCACGCCGAACGTGACAGCTGGCCCAGTCGCAGAGACCGACCACTTGACCCATTCGCCTCGGTTTGTTTTGTTGGGTAAACAAACTCGGCACCGGCCGCCGGATATTCCTAATTTCTCTTCGTCTCGTTTAACATTCGGCAACGACCATTTGGTGCGTACGCTCAAGGCCAAGTGTCCCGAACCCGAGGTGGCGCGCGGCTGCTGGACAAGGAGAATATGTGCGCCGGGACACGCACCGGTAAAAACAAACAAAGATTATTCTTCGATGCTTCGCTCGTAGCACATGCACATGCGCGTGCGACCGGACCGGGCAGGTACGTGACGGACGACGACGGCTCCTGGACAAGCCGCTCACAGCTGTCTTTGCCTGCGTGCGCCCGAAACCGAAAGCGATCGCTTGCTTCTCTATGCCTATGCGTGATGCGATGCAGAGGGGAAGGTGGAGGATAGCCACGTTTACCTATTCCATTCCATTCCATGGTTCAAAACTCTACCTTATTTTGGTCAAGCTCCAACACCCCACGAACTTGTAACAGGAGGTAGACCGTTCCAATTTTAAATGTACAGTTTGCTTAGTAAAGCTAGCAAGTACAAGTGCAATCCTGCAAAGTGAGAGCTGGAAACTGCTTAACAGCTCTGGAAGTTAGGTAGGAAATTGCTCTCTAGCTAGCTTATCCATGAGCTGAAAAAGGCTGGCCCTAATAAATCGGCGCGCATACACAATTCTGTCTTGATCTACCTGTATTCCATAAGGCTCGATATCTTGCACGGGTGGTTGCGAAATCTCTCATGTCACTGATGAAACAGCTGTCAGACATATCCCAGCCACGAGCACATAATGGTCCTCACTTAATCGATCATCAGCAAGTTAGCCAAGCTAATTACTGTACTTACTCTGCACAATACTACTCCCTCGTCACATATTTGGCTCTGCTCTCTCAAGGTTAGTTCGTACTGCCCTCTCATTTCGCCGAACACGACGTGTGAATACGCTAGGAAGGCAATGCCGGCCGGTGTACACAATTTGTCGGTCTGGTACGTGCTTTATCAGTCGACGTCAACACAAGTTGCCGCGCACGTTACGTTCTTCCATTGTTTACTAATCTTCCTAAGGAATTATGTGCCCTTTAATTTACACTGTAATATGGCTCATCTGAGCATTGCGGCTCGTTGTCCAGCACACAGGTCTGAAATGTTTAAAAGTCTATCTGCGTCTCTGTCGCATTGTGCTCCACATGATTAGTCTCGATAATAATAATAGGCAGCTGTGACAGCCGCAAAGCCATTGGAAGCTTCTGCAACATCTTTTTATACTAGTATATGATGAAGGACAGAACAAAATCGATGCTTCAACTACCAGTAGTATCTAGTACTACCGGTAGCTGCTACGTTAGAAATCAATCCAATATTCCAATGCATGATTAGCATCATATGCTGCTGATGTTTTGGGTGTTCACAGCGCAACAGTTGATTTTTATATTAACACGACATCGAATCATTTTCTTTTACTAGGTCACAAGGTGGGCTCCATCACTTTGTCGCAGCGTGTATTGCATCGCATGTGCTCGCCAAAGACAGGATCAAAAGCAGCGATGATTGCACGGGGGCGGCGTACACACACTTTTTTTCCAAGGACGTACACACACTTTGTCCTGCGTTGCTTCAGCCTTTGCTTTGCCCTGGCGCAGGAATACATGATACGAAGCAGAGAATGGGCACACAGTTTTGATTGACTCCGTGTTGATCGATAACGTCTTCGTTGGTGATTGCAACGTAACAGCAGTCTGATTAACCTTGCCTACCTTGTCAGCTGTGTTGTGTGGGTGGGTGGGTGGGTGGGTGGGTGGGTGTGGGGGGGGGGGGGGGTGTTCTTGGGTGAGCTGGGCCTTCTTCGTTTGACTGAATCAGACAAATATTCAGGTTTGCTCAACAATATTTTCGACTTGCAGCAAAATTCACAATATTTTCGATGGCACAGCCAATATATTCCTCGGGTTTGCTCAACAACTATGTTCAGCAGGCTTTAATTTCCTCAAGGCAGATTTTGCCTTGTGTTGGTCGAGTGAGAATATGGACGAAAACTTCTCTACGTACAGTTTTCCAGACACGAGCGTTCAGATATGTAAGAGCATGTCTAAAGGCTCCGTATTTTTTCACCCCTTAAAACGTGAGTAGAGGGTCCTGTATTTAGTTTTCACCGGCCGAAAACTCATCCAAGCTAGCAGACCCCGTATGACTAAACTGTAAAAGGGAATATTTCGAAAATATGCCAAATTAAAAAATTCCTCTTCCTCCACTCCTTCTTCCTCCTCTAGCCCAGCCCCTGCCTAGCCCCTGCCCCGCCCCTGCCCCGGCCGCCCCCCGCCGCGCCTGCCCACCGGCTGCCGGCCGCTCCCCGCCGCCGCCACCGGCCCACGGCCGCCCGCCCCCGCCTGCCACGGCCGCGCGTGAGCTTCGCCGCCGCCCGCCACGGCCGGCCGCGCCCGCTCCTCTCTCGGCCGCCGCCGGCCTTGGCCGCGCCCGCTCCGGCCGTCCCCACGCCGGCCGCGCCCGCTCCCGCTCCGGACGCCCGCCATGGCTGCCCCGCTCCGGCCCACGCGCCGCCATGTGATGACCCACAAGTATAGGGGGTGTATCGTAGTATCTTCGATAAGTAAGAATGTCGATCCCAACGAGGAGCAGAAGGTGTTGACAAGCAGTTTCGATGAAGGATTCACTGTAAATGCTCACAGACAAGTATTCAGGGGGGTTTTGATATAACAGTTGAATAAAGTACGAGTATGTAAAGTACGAGAGAAATAATTGCAGCGAGTGGACCAATCCTTTTTAGCACAAAGGACAAGCCGGTTTGTTTACTTATAATGACCAAACGTTCTCGAGGACACATGGGATTTTAGTCTAGTGCTTTCTCTACATACGGCTAAATAATCTTCATTGTTATGATAAGTGTTGTGTGGGTGAACCTATGCTAATGTACCGCCCTTCCTAGGACTAAATACATACTTGTGATTATACCCCTTGCAAGCATCCGCAACTACAAGAAAGTAATTAAGAATAAATCTAACCACAGCCTTAAACTGCGAGATCCTGCGATCCCTCCCGCATCGATATACCAACGGGGGTTTAGGTTTCGTCACTCCGGCAACCCCGCAATTAGCAAACGAATACAAGATGCATTCCCCTAGGCCCATAAATGGTGAAGTGTCATGTAGTCGACGTTCACATGACACCACTAGAAGAATAACACCACAACTTAAATATCACACCATTGAATATTACTCAACCATAGTTCACTACTAACATTTAGACTTCACCCATGTCCTCAAGAACTAAACGAACTACTCACGAGACATCATATGGAACATGATCAGAGGTGATATGATGATGAATAACAATCTGAACATAAACTTGGTTCAATGGTTTCACTCAATAGCATCAACAACGAGTATAGATCGATACCGGGAGAGTTTCCCCTATCAAACAATCAAGATCAAACCCAAATTGCTACGGCGGTGACGAGGTGCTGCGGAGGAGATGGCAGTGATGATGGTGGAGATGATGATGATGGTGATGGAGATGATGTCCAGCTCGATGACGGTGACGATGGCGTCGATTTCCCCCTCCCGGAGGGAATTTCCCCGGCGGATTCCTGCCCGCCGGAGAGCTCTTTTCTCGCTGGTGTTCTCCGCCCCGCAGAGGCGGCTGTAACTCTTCGCGAGGTACCCTCTGTCGCTTAGGTCTTCGGGACGAAGGGTTTGGCGAAGAAAAGGAGGCGAAAGGGGTCGTGGGCCCCCCGGACCACATGGCGGCGCGGCCGGGGCTCGGGCCGCGCCGCCCTAGGGTGTGGGCCCACCCTGGCTCCTCCCTGGCTCCTCCTTCGGCTTCCTTCGTCATCTTGAAAAATAGGATTTTTGGTATAATTTCCTTCCACAGTTGATCTTCCGAAATATTGCGTTCGACGGTGCTTTTTCCAGCGAGAATCTCGGCTCCGGCGTTCGATCCTCCAATAATGATGAAACATGCAAAATAGATGAAATAACATAAGTATTGTGTCCCAATATGAAATATATCGATGAATAACAGCAAATTATGATATAAAATAGTGATGCAATTTGGACGTATCAACTCCCCCCAAGCTTAGACTTCGCTTGTCCCCAAGCGAAACTGAACTCGATAGACATGACGACATGTTTATGGAGTGAAGAGTCGATAAACAAAATACGGACAAGAAGCATCATATTCATTCTCACAAGACATTATAGTAAACAACTTCTTCATATAACTCAATCTTGAAACAAGTATAAGGTAGTCACAAGTAAAGGTGCATAAGGAATCATAATTGGTGATGGCAAACTTTGTTCTTGGTCGAGAGAACATTTAACAAATTATATTCATCTATTGAGCAGTGCTCTCATATTAACAGACTGATGGTAATCTTGCATACTCAATCATAATGGTCTCTTCATAATCATTGATAACTTGCAAAGCTATATTCATTCGAGATAAAACTTGTACTAAACAAGGAAGAATAAAAGACATGATGTAGCAAATCACAATATAATGGTTTGATCACAACTACTCAAATGCTTGCTTGAGATGGAGAGAAATAGGTTTACCGACTCAACATAAAGTAAAAGACGAGGCCCTTCGCGAGAGGAAGCGAGAGATTAAATCATGTGCTAGAGCTTTTTCAGTTTTGAAATCATATAAAGAGAGTAAAAGTAAAGTTTGAGAGGTGTTTGTTGTTGTCAACGACCGGTAGCGGGTACTCTAACCCCCTTGCCAAACAAACCTCCAAAGAGCGGCTCCCATGAAGGACGTTATCTCTACCGGCAAGGTAGATCATCCCTCTTCTCTTTTGTTTACACATGTATTTTAGTTTATTTAAGGGTTGACACTCCTCCCAACCTTTGCTTACACAAGCCATGGCTAACCGAATCCTCGGGTGCCTTCCAACAATCTCATACCATGGAGGAGTGTCTATTGCAAAATTAAGTTGCTTACCGATGAATCGGGGCAAAACATGTGAAGAGAATTATTAATGAAAGTTAATTAATTGGGGCTGGGAACCCCGTTGCCGGCTCTTATTGCAAAATTATAGGATAAGTGGATGAAGCCACTAGTCCATTAGTGGAGGTCTGCTTAACAAGACTGAAAGATAAAACACCACATACTTCCTCATGAGCTATAAAACATTGACACAAATAAGAAGTAATAAGTTTTGAATTGTTCAAAGGTAGCACATGAAGTATTTACTTGGAATGGCAAAAAATACCATGTAATAGGTAGGTATGGTGGACACAGATGGCATAGGTTTGGGTTCAGGTTTGGATGCACGAGAAGTATTCCCTCTCAGTACAGGTCTTTGGCTAGCAAGGTTAATTAGCAAGCATAAGAGTCGAGGGAAACAAACAAATATACATATGATAGAAACAATCATGCATCTTCCTTATAAGCACAAACAATTTTAACTTCAAAATAATGAGCTATGAGCTAACAAGAAAGACAATGAAACATCTACATGTATTTCTCTTTTCTATTTAAACCTCAAAGTGTTGTTGCTATTGACCAATGCTAAGTTTGCCAAAACCAAATAGATTTACTCAATGCTCCCAAAGTGGTACCAATACTAAAATCAAGATCAATCATATAGCGAAATTGCAAACTAAAATAAAGTGTGCAATATGTAAATGATAAGACTTCTCATTAATATTCCATAACGATAACTCACACCAAGGGATACATAGACAACTAAAGGAGAGATACTCCACACTGCAACCCATCTCATACGATAACTTCCCTACTCATGATATGACACTACTTGACAATAAAAGTAAAAGGTAGTGATAATGTGATACCGCGGCACTCCCCCAAGCTTGGAACAAACCAAGGGGATGCCAATACCGATGATGAATTACTCCTTTGGTGATGGTGGTGATGAATTCTTCCCGCGCTTCTTAATAAGCTCCTTCAACTTCAGTTTCTCAGCTTGACAATTCTGCACTAGGATTCGAAGAGATTCATTGTTATCTGAGGTTGGCGATGACGACCTTGTGACGCGAATCGAGTGGTATTCAATCAATCTTCGGAGACGGCGGTTCTCCTCCTGGAGTATCTCCACTTCTCTTCTCGAGCCCGATATTGATCACAAAACTCATCGGTAACCCGTAGAACTTCTTCCATCATGGGGAAGGAGTCGAGGCTAAGAGCTGGTGGTAAAGGTCCTGCAGGTTATGAGAGAAAGAACGTCGAGTGTCAATAGATCCCACCAAGATTTGCTTGCTCCCTCCAACTTGCTGCTCTTGTCTTGATGGCACCTCCTTCACTTCTTCCTCCGAAAGCCCCTTGCCCTTGTTGTTGGGGGCCATGGTGCTTCTAGACTAAAAACAGATCCTGGCAGAAACGGCTCGAAACAAAACACGTCGAAAACACGATATACGGACCTCCGGGGGTCGGGGGATTATATAGCAAAAATTTTCTCGACAAAAGGAAAGTACCAGATCGAACCAGAGTCGGAAAGGGGCGACGGGGCGGCCAGACCATAGGTCGGCGCGGGCCCTGGCTTGGCCGCGCCGGCCTATGGTGGCACGCCCTCGTGCGTCCTTTCCACTCCGTTTCGAACTCGTAATTTCTCATATTTTCCAAAAACAGAGAAAATATTGTTCGGAAAGTAAATTGCGTACTTTTCATTACCGATCATCGTTACCTATTCGAAGTTGAGTTACGGCGGATTGTCAATTTGTCCTTTGTTGAAAGCTTCCGGTGTTTCCACTCGAATGATATCAACATCAACATTATAAGAATCACATGAGATATAATGCTTGAGTCTTTGTCCATTCACCACTTGCGTGGCATCGCCCTGGAGAGAGCTAATCTTGATTGCTCCTGAGCGATACACCTCCTCGACAACATATGGTCCTTCCCATTTCGAGAGTAATTTCCCTGCAAAGAATCTGAGACGAGACCGATACAGTAGGACTTTATCCCCAATATTAAACTCTCTTTTGATGATCCTTCTATCATGCCATTTTTTAACTTTTTCTTTAAAGAGTTTAGCATTTTCATAAGCTTCACTTCTCCATTCATCTAGGGAACTTAATTGTAACAACCTCTTATCACCGGCAAGTTTAGGATCTTTATTTAATTCTCTAACTGACTCGATAAGCTTTGTGTTCTAGTTCTAAAGGTAAATGACAAGCTTTTCCGTAAACCATTTTATAAGGTGACATTCCCATGGGGTTTTTATAAGCAGTTCTATAAGCCCATAGTGCATCCTTCAATTTACTAGCCCAATTCTTTCTAGATTTATTAACGGTTTTACTGCAAGATAGATTTAATCTCTCTATTTGATAATTCTACTTGACCACTAGTTTGAGGATGATAAGCGGAAGCAATTCTATGATTAATACCATACTTAGCAAGAGTTTTTCTAAAACCTCCATGAATAAAATGAGAACCTCCATCAGTCATAATATATCTAGGTACTCCAAATCTAGGAAAAATAATATCTAAAAGCATTTTTAAAGAGGTCTCACCATCAGCACTTTTTGTAGGTATGGCTTCCACCCATTTAGTAACGTAATCAACAGCAACAAGTATATGAGTGTTACCTTTTGAAGAGGGAAAAGGTCCCATGAAGTCAAATCCCCAACAATCAAACGGTTCAATAACAAGAGTATAATTCATAGGCATTTCATTGCGTCTGGAGATATTACCACCCCTTTGGCATTCATCACAAGATAAAATAAACTTTCTCGCATCCTTGAAGAGAGTTGGCCAATAAAAACCTGATTGTAGAACTTTTTGCGCGGTTCTATCTCCGGCGTGATGTCCTCCATAAGCATCGCCATGACATTTACTCAATATCTCTTGTTGTTCATATTCGGGAACACATCTTCGCATAATACCATCCACTCCTTCTTTATATAAGTGTGGGTCATCCCAGAAATAATGCCTCAAATCATAAAAGAATTTCCTCCTTTGCTCGAGCTGAAAAGGTTGGAGGCAAGTACTTGGAAACAATAAAGTTAGCATAATCGAGCATACCAAGGAGCTGTCTCGCGAGCTCACCTTTATCACGAGCCAATTGTTCATTTGGAAAACTATCATTAACGGGAACAGGATCATAAGCAATATTTTCCAATCTAGACAAATTATCCAGCAACAGGATTATCAGCACCTTTCCTATCTACAATATGTAAATCAAATTCTTGCAAAAGAAGTACCCATCTAATAAGCCTCGGCTTAGCATCTTTCTTTGTCATTAGGTATCTAATTGCAGCATGATCAGTATGAATAGTGACTTTTGAATCAACAATATAAGATCTAAATTTATCACAAGCAAAGACTACAGCCAACAATTCTTTTTCAGTTGTAGCATAATTTCTTTGAGCAGCATCAAGAGTTTTACTAGCATAATGAATAACATTCAGTTTTTTATCTACTCGCTGTCCAAGAACAGCGCCTACAGCAAAATCACTAGCATCACACATAATTTCAAATGGTAAATTCCAATCAGGAGGTTCAACTATAGGAGCGGTTGTTAAGGCTTTCTTAAGAGTTTCAAAAGCTTCCTTACAATCATCATCAAAAACAAATGGTACATCTTTTTGAAGAAGATTAGTAAGAGGCTTTGAAATCTTGGAGAAATCTTTAATAAACCTCCTATAAAACCCAAGCATGACCAAGAACACTACGAATACCTTTAACATCCCTCGGATAGGGCATCTTCTCAATTGCTTCAACTTTAGCTCTATCAACTTCAATACCTCTTTCAGAAATTTTATGTCCCAATACAATTCCTTCATTAACCATAAAGTGGCATTTCTCCCAATTAAGAACAAGGTTAGTTTCTTCACATCTATGCAAAACTTTATCAAGGTTTCGCAAGCAACTATCAAAAGAATTCCCATAAACGAGAAAAATCATCCATGAATACCTCTACAATACTTTCACAAAAACCATGAAAAATAGTAGACATGCATCTTTGAAAAGTAGCGAGGAGCATTACATAAACCAAAAGGCATACGTCTATAAGCATAAGTTCCATAGGGACAAGTAAAGGTGGTTTTCTCTTGATCTTTAGCTTTAACGAAGCAATTTGTGAAAATCCGGAATAACCATCAAGAAAGCAAAAATGAGTATTTTTAGACAATCTTTCTAGCATTTGATCAATAAATGGTAAAGGGTAATGATCTTTCTTAGTAACTTTATTAACTTTTCGAAAATCAATGCACATTCTATACCCTACAACTACTCTTTGAGGAATGAGCTCATCATTATCATTAGGCACAACGATCATACCTCCTTTCTTGGGAACGCGAGTGCACGGGACTAACCCATCTACTATCGGCAATAGGATATATAATACCAGCTTCAAGAAGTCGTAATACCTCATTCCTTACCACTTCCTTCATCTTAGGAATTAGACGACGGCGAGGTTCAACAACGAGGCTTCGCATCATCTTCCATATTAATGGCGTGTTGGCAAATAGAGGGAGAAATCCCCTTCAAATCATCAAGAGTGTAGCCAATAGCTCCTCGGTGTTTCTTCAATATTTGCAATAATCTTTCTTCTTCAAACTCTGTAAGCTTAGAACTAATAATAACAGGATATATTTTCTTATCATCAATATGAGCATACTTAAGATTATCAGGCAAAGGCTTTAAATCAAAAACAGGATCTTCCTTAGGTGGCGGTGTTGTACCCAAATCTTCCACCGGTAAATCGTGCTTGAGAATAGGTTGGCGAAGAAAGATTTCCTCAAGTTCATCTCTTTCTTTCCTAAAAATTTCACTCTCGCTACCCTCCAAATGTTGTTGCAAAGGATTGTTAGGAACAAGAACAATAGATGCACACTGCTCCATTTTAAAATCATTACTAGGCAAATCAGCTTTATAAGGAGTTTTAGTAAATTTAGAGAAGTTAAACTCATAAGATTCACCAGCAAATTTAGTCAAAATTTTCTCTTTCTTGCAATCTATAATAGCTCCACAAGTATTTAGAAAAGGTCTACCAAAAATGATAGGACAATAATCACTAGCGAGCAGAACCAAGTACCAAAAAGTCAGCGGGATATTTAATCTTACCGCATAAAACTTCCACATCTCGGACAATACCAATTGGTGAAATAGTTTCTCTATTAGCCAGCTGAATAACCACATCAATATCTTCAAGTTCACAAGAATCAATTTCATGCATAATCTCCGTGTAAAGCTCATACGGAATAGCACTAACACTTGCACCAATATCACATAATCCATAATAGCAATGATCACCAATTTTAACGAGATAGCATAGGAACACTAGCTTGTTTGGGTTTATTAGGATGCGAAACAATATTAGAAGCATCTTCACGAGAAAATAATATGACCATCCTCCACATTTTCGAGTCACAAGATCTTTAACAATTGCAACGAGCGGGTTCAATTTTTATTTGTTCTTCGGGTTCTACGAGGTTTCTTTTCACTTTTATGAACCGCACTATTTATAACAGAGTACTCTTTCATTTTAGCGAGGGAAAGGAGTTTTTTCAATATAAGCTTCGGGAATGACACGATCAGCCAGTTTCAATAACAACACACTTATTAATAGATGAGTCAATTTTATCTTTGTATGGTTCATGATACTTATCAAAATTCTTCTTAGGCAATTCATAATGAGAGGCAAAAGCTTTATAAAGGTTTGCAGCAACTTGAGAATCAAGACCATATGTAGCACTCATATTACGAAATTTATCAGTATCCATAAAAGCTTCAATGCATTTATAATCATAAATTATACCCGATTCTCTATCTTTGTCGTTCTCCCAACCTTCGAGTATTTTCTTGGATCCGATCAAGAAGGTCCCTTTTAAACTCTTCTTTGTTGCGTGTAAATGATCCGGAACAAGAAGTATCCGAGCAAGGTCTTGTCTTGAAAAGAAAGTCTTGCATAGAAATTATCAATAATAATATTACCAGGAAGCTCATGAATGGGGCATTTGAGCATTAAAGACTTCAATCTCCCCCAAGCTTGGGCAATACTCTCTCCATCATGAGGCCAAAAATTATATATGCGATTCCGATCCTTATGAATTTCACTTGGAGGATAGAACTTAGAATAAAACCGGGCACAATATCATTCCATTCAAGAGAATCCCCATTATCCAGTAATTTATACCAATGCGCCGCCTTACCGGACATCGATATAGAGAATAGCTTCTTCCTAACTTCATTCATAGCAATACCTGCACACTTGAATAACCCGCATAATTCATGCAAAAACAGTAAATGATCACCAGGATGGACGGTTCCATCCCCTTCATAGCGGTTATCCATAACATGTTCAATAATTTTCGTAGGTATTTTATATGGTATTACTTCCTCACCTGGCGCCTCATCCGCTACCGTTGCAGTAGTAGTAGATTTCCCAAATAGAAAATGAAGAGAAGATCTCTCCATAATGACTTATAGCAGACGAGCAGAAATAAAATCAGCACAACAAGTAAAGGTTTTCCTTACCAATTCCACTTACCAATAGCGCTTCACTCCCGGCAACGGCGCCGGAAAATAGTCTTGATGACCCACAAGTATAGGGGGTGTATCGTAGTATCTTCGATAAGTAAGAATGTCGATCCCAACGAGGAGCAGAAGGTGTTGACAAGCAGTTTCGATGAAGGATTCACTGTAAATGCTCACAGACAAGTATTCGGGGGGTTTTGATGTAACAGTTGAATAAAGTACGAGTATGTAAAGTACGAGAGAAATAATTGCAGCGAGTGGCCCAATCCTTTTTAGCACAAAGGACAAGCCGGTTTGTTTACTTATAATGACCAAACGTTCTCGAGGACACATGGGATTTTAGTCTAGTGCTTTCTCTACATACGGCTAAATAATCTTCATTGTTATGATAAGTGTTGTGTGGGTGAACCTATGCTAATGTACCGCCCTTCCTAGGACTAAATACATACTTGTGATTATACCCCTTGCAAGCATCCGCAACTACAAGAAAGTAATTAAGAATAAATCTAACCACAGCCTTAAACTCCGAGATCCTCGCGATCCCTCCCGCATCGATATACCAACGGGGGTTTAGGTTTCTGTCACTCCGGCAACCCCGCAATTAGCAAACGAATACAAGATGCATTCCCCTAGGCCCATAAATGGTGAAGTGTCATGTAGTCGACGTTCACATGACACCACTAGAAGAATAACACCACAACTTAAATATCACACCATTGAATATTACTCAACCATAGTTCACTACTAACATTTAGACTTCACCCATGTCCTCAAGAACTAAACGAACTACTCACGAGACATCATATGGAACATGATCGGAGGTGATATGATGATGAATAACAATCTGAACATAAACTTGGTTCAATGGTTTCACTCAATAGCATCAACAACGAGTATAGATCGATACGGGAGAGTTTCCCCTATCAAACAATCAAGATCAAACCCAAATTGCTACGGCGGTGACGAGGTGCTGCGGAGGAGATGGCAGTGATGATGGTGGAGATGATGATGATGGTGATGGAGATGATGTCCAGCTCGATGACGGTGACGATGGCGTCGATTTCCCCCTCCCGGAGGGAATTTCCCTGGCGGATTCCTGCCCGCCGGAGAGCTCTTTCTCTCTCTGGTGTTCTCCGCCCCGCAGAGGCGGCTGTAACTCTTCGCGAGGTACCCTCTGTGGCTTAGGTCTTCGGGACGAAGGGTTTGGCGAAGAAAAGGAGGCGAAAGGGGTCGTGGGCCCCCCAGACCACATGGCGGCGCGGCCAGGGCCTGGGCCGCGCCGCCCTAGGGTGTGGGCCCACCCTGGCTCCTCCTGGCTCCTCCTTCAGGCTTCCTTCGTCATCTTGAAAAATAGGATTTTTGGTATAATTTCCTTCCACGGTTGATCTTCCGAAATATTGCGTTCGACGGTGCTTTTTCCAGCGGAATCCTGGCTCCGGCGTTCGATCCTCCAATAATGATGAAACATGCAAAATAGATGAAATAACATAAGTATTGTGTCCCAATATGAAATATATCGATGAATAACAGCAAATTATGATATAAAATAGTGATGCAATTTGGACGTATCACCATGCCGCGCTGCCGCCGCCCCAGTCTCGCGCGCCGCCTCCCTAGCCCCCGTGCCGCCACCCTCGGTCGCAGCTCGTTGGAATTTGGCCGGATTCCAGCGAGGTTATGCGCAGAAGCAGTTGCTATCTGCTGAAATTTCAGCCCGTCACGGGTGATGTCTACGCACGCTTCTATTCTTGTAGACAGTGTTGGGCCTCCAAGAGTAGAGGTTCGTAGAACAGCAGCAAGTTTCCCTTAAGTGAATCACCCAAGGTTTATCGAACTCAGGGGGTAGAGGTCAAAGATATCCCTCTCAAGCAACCCTGCAATTAAGATAGAAGAAGTCTCTTGTGTCCCCAACACACCTAATACACTTGTCAGATGTATAGGTGCACTAGTTCGGCGAAGAGATAGTGAAATACAAGTAATATGGATTATTATAAGTAGTAATTGCAATCTGAAATAAAAATGGCAGCAAGTCAACATGTAGCAGAACTTGTTGGAAACGGTGTTTCAATGCTTAGAAACTAGGCCTAGGGATCATACTTTCACTAGTGGACACTCTCAACAATGATCACATAATTGAATAAATAAATGCTACTCTCAAACACTCTCTTCTTGGATAACAAACACCATTCATTGTGTAGGGCTGCAAAAGCACACCTCAAGCCGGAGTAAACAAGCTCCACAACGTCATAAAGGAATCACACACGATGCGCACACTGTCACCATCACATCGTGGAGAGTGACTCCGGAGTTCATATTAAAGTAACCTCTAGAGTGCATAATAGACAAGAGTAACATCTACATATTCAACTAGATTACAAAGCTCATGATCACATAAAGATCACACCATGGGAGAGAGAGATGAACCACATAGCTACCGGTAGAGCCATCAGCCTCGGGGGAGAACTACTCCCTCCTCATCATGGGAGTCAGCAGCGGCGATGAAGATGGCGGTGGTGTCGATGGAGATGACTCCGGGGGCAATTCCCCGTCCCGGAAAAATATTGACTTCTGTCTTCGTGGGGTCCAATTCCGAGAATATTTCCTGTGTAGAATTTCTGAAACCAAAAACAGCAGAAAACAGGAATTGGCGCTTCAGCATCTTGTTAATAGGTTAGTCCCGGAAAATTCATAAAAATGATATAAAGTGTATATAAAACATGTAACAATTGGTATAATGTAAGCATGAAACATCAGAAATTATAGATGCGTTGGAGACGTATCAAGCATCCCCAAGCTTAGTTCCTACTCGCCCTCGAGTAGGTAAACGATAAAAAGAATAATTTCTGAAGTGACATGCTACCAACATAATCTTGATCAATACTATTGTAAAGCATATGAGATGAATGAAGTGACTCAAAGCAATGGTCTATAGTTTGCTAACAAATAGATAATGACTAAGCAACTGAATCATATAGCAAATTTTTTTCATGAATAGTACTTTCAAGACAAGCGTCAAAAAGTCTTGCATAAGAGTTAACTCATAAAGCAATAGATTCTTAATAAAAGGTTTTGAAGCAACACAAAGGAAGATTTAAGTTTCAGCAATTGCCTTCAACTTTTAACATGTATATCTCATGGATAATTGTCAACACAAAGTAATATGATGAGTGCAATAAGCAAGCATGTAAGAATCAATGCACACAGTTGACACAAGTGTTTGCTTCTAAGATAGAAAGAAGTAGGTAAACTGACTCAACATAGAGTAAAAGAAAGGCCCTTCGCGAGAGGGAAGCGAGGATTAAATCATGTGCTAGAGCTTTTCAAGTTTTGAAATCATAAAGAGAGCATAAAAATAAAGTTTTGAGAGGTGTTTGTTGTTGTCAACGAATGGTAGTGGGCACTCTAACCCCCTTGTCAAACAGACTTTTAAAGAGCGGCTCCCATGAAGGACATTATCTCTACCAGCAAGGTAGATCATCCCCCTTCTTTTTGTTTACACATGTATTTTAGTTTTTTTTATAGATGACACTCCTCCCAACCTTTTGCTTTCACAAGCCATGGCTAACCGAATCCTCGGGTGCCTTCCAACATTTCACATACCATGGAGGAGTGTCTATTGCAAAATTAAGTTGCTTACTGATAAATCAGGGCAAAACATGTGAAGAGAATTATTAATGAAATCTAATTAATTGGGGCTCAGGCACCCCGTTGCCAGCTCTTTTTGCAAAATTATTGGATAAGCGGATGTGCCACTAGTCCATTGGTGAAATTCCGCCCAACAAGATTGAAAGATAAAACACCACATACTTCCCCATGAGCTATAAAACATTGACACAAATAAGGAGTAATAAAGTTTTGAATTGTTTAAAGGTAGCACATGAAGTATTTACTTGGAATGGCAGAAAAATACCACATAGTAGGTAGTTATGATGGACACAAATGGCATAGGTTTTGGCTCAAGGTTTTGGATGCACGAGAAGCATTCCCTCTCAGTACAAGGCTTTGGCTAGCAAGGTTGTTTGAAGCAAACACATGTATAAACCGGTACAACAAAACTTACATAAGAACATATTGCAAGCATTATAAGACTCTACACTGTCTTCCTTGTTGCTCAAACACTTTTACCAGAAAATATCTAGACCTTAGAGAGACCAATCATGCAAACCAAATTTCAACAAGCTCTACGGTAGTTCTCCACTAATAGGTTTGAACTACATGATACAAGAGCTTAAACATGATCTACTTGAGAGCTCAACACAATTGCCAAGTATCAAATTATTCAAGACAATATACCAAGTACCACATGAAACATTTTCTGTTTCCAACCAAATAGCAATAAATGCAGCGGCTTTCAGCTTTTGCCATGAACATTAAAAGTAAAACGAAGAACACCAGTGTTCAAATGAAAAAGCGGAAGGCGTGTCTCTCTCCCACACAAGGATTGCTAAGATCCGAATTTATTCAGAGATTGAAAATAACAAAACGAAAATAAAAGCACACAGACGCTCCAAGTAAAGCACATAAGATGTGACGGAATTAAAATATAGTTTCACTAGAGGTGACCTGATAAGTTATTGATGAAGAAGGGGATGCCTTGGGCATCCCCAAGCTTAGACGCTTGAGTCTTCTCGAAATATACAGGGATGAACCACGGGGGCATCCCCAAGCTTAGACTTTTCACTCTTCTTGATCATATTATATCATCCTCCTCTCTTGATCCTTGAAAACTTCCTTCACACCAAACTCAAAGCAATCTCATTAGAGGGTTAGTGCATAATCAAAAATTCACATGTTCAGCAAGGACACAATCATTCCCAACACTTCTGGACATTACCAAGGTTACTGAATTTTAATGGAGCAAAGAAACCCACTCAAACACAGTAAAAGAGGCAATGCGAAATAAAAGGCAGAATCTGTCAAAACAGAACAGTCCGTAAAGACGAATTTTTTCGAGGCACTTAACATGCTCAGATGGAAAAGATCCAGTTGAATGAAAGTTGCGTACATATCTGAGGATTACTCATGAATTTTCTCAAGATTTTTAGATTTTTCTACAGAGAGAACAACTCAAAATTGTGACAGCTAAAAATCTGTTTCTGCGCAGAAATCCAAATCTAGTATCAACTTTCTATCAAAGACTTTACTTAGCACGACAATGCAATAAAATAAAGATACAAAGGTATTGCTACAGTAGTAACAAGCACCTTGACTCAAATATAAAACAAAAATTGCAGAAATAAAATAATGGGTTGTCTCCCATAAGCGCTTTTCTTTAACGCCTTTCAGCTAGGCGCAGTGATTTTTATGATGCTCACATAAAGATGAGAGTTGAAGCAACGAGAGCATCAAAAAGCAAGTATGAAACATTTTTAAGTCTAACCCTCTTCCTATTAAAAATAATCTTGTAAGGGAACAAGTACTGAAAGCACAAAGCAACAAGCATAGAAAGACAGCACAAGCGCAACTTCAAGATTCTCAACATAAAGAGGGGAATCTTAATATTATTAAGATGCATATAACCATGTTTCCCTCTCTCATAATAACTTTCAGTAGCATCATTAATGAAATCCACAATATAACCATCACTTAAAACATTCTTATCATGGTTCATATGCATAAAAGTATCATTATTTTTGGCATAAGAAAAACTCTTCTCATTAATAGTAATTGGAGCAGGATCATTATCAAGAATTTGAACATGGTAAACAAGTTGAATACTAAGGGGATGGTTTTTGGCAATCCCATCATAACTATGACAAGTTTCATAAGGATAATTATAACCTGTGTCATAGCCATCTCTATAACGATTATCTAAGCCCGAAGATATAATATCATCATTTTCACTAAAAGTAAGGTCTCAAATATAGGATCTTCAATCACAACATCCCCAAGCTTAGAGCTTTCAATATCATCGTTTGAGGGAACATGGATAGTGCTAACATCATTATTTTCATAATCGGTACCAAAGAGATTTTCAGTATCAAAAGTAGTGTGCTCTTCCAAATCATGATCACTAATATAGGTAAAGGGCATAGGAAGATCATTGTACTCAGATTCATTATCATAATAATCATTAGGAGCAACATACTTACGGTTACCTATCGTTATCTCATACATGTGGGGATATGCCGTTACCTCTTTCTTTTTATTCCCCCTCTTCTTCGTAATTTGAGGATCAAGACCTTATTTAGCACTAAGCTCTTGAAAATCAGCAGTTTGAGCGAAAGACTTGATGCAATCATACTCGTAGTTTATACCTGATTCTTTACCTTTGTCATTATCCCAATTTTCAGTATTCCTTTGAATTTCTTCGAGAAGATTCCACCTAGCTTCAACCTCCTTGCTTGTGAAAGATCCCTCCAAACAGGCATCTAGATAGTCCTTGTGGTGTCCTGAAAGCCTTGCATAAAAATTATTAATAATAACATCACGGGGGAGCTCATGAATGGGACATTTGAGCATTAGTGACTTCAATCTCCCCCATGCTTGGGAAATACTCTCTCCATCACGAGGATAAAAGTTATAAATGTAATTCCTACCAACATGCACTTCATGAGGAGGATAAAATTTATAATAAAAGAGAGGTACAATTTCCTTCCAACCAATAGATCGACCATTCTTCAGCATCTTATACTATTCCGCGGCTACGCCTTCGGAGATATAGAGAATAGCTTCCTCTTAACTTGGTCCTTTGAAATACCTGCAATCTCGAACAACTCGCATAATTCATGTATAAAGAGTAAATGATCACTAGGATGGACAGTCCCATCTCCAAAATAGCAATTGTTCATAGCAAGTTTAACAATTTTCGTAGGTATCTTGAAAGGAATACTTTTCGTAGGTGGATTTAAAATATCATTAGAGTTATCGCATATGGGAGATAAAGTATTATCAGAGCAAATTTTCTCCCCTAAAGCTGGGAAGCTAAAAAGATCATAAAAACTAGCTTCCCCAAGCTTAGATTTTTCCATAGCATTAGCAGTAATTGCGTTCATACTAATAACATTGCTACTAGCATGAAAATAAGGTTCCATAGGTTTTTTAATTTTCGCATCAAACAATTCATGTCTTAACTCAGGAAAAAGATTAAAAAGCTCACTAATTTTTTTGTTGTTTTCCATTATGCCTAACTAGTGAAAAATAAAATCAAGAAACAAAAAGATGCAATTGCAGAATCTAAAGGAAATAACTTCGAGCACCCACACCCAAGGATGTGAATACCTTTTACCTTACCTCCCCGGCAACGGCGCCAGAAAATAGCTTGATGTCTACGCACGCTTCTATTCCTGGGCCTCCAAGAGCAGAGGTTCGTAGAACAGCTGCAAGTTTCCCTTAAGTGAATCACCGAAGGTTTATCGAACTTAGGGAGGTAGAGGTCAAAGATATCCCTCTCAAGCAACCCTGCAATTAAGATACAAGAAGTCTCTTGTGTCCCCAACACACCTAATACACTTGTCAGATGTATAGGTGCACTAGTTCGGCGAAGAGATAGCGAAATACAAGTAATATGGATGATTATAAGTAGTAATTGCAATCTTTAAATAAAAATGGCAGCAAGCGAACATGTAGCAGAACTTGTTGGAAACGGTGTTTCAATGCTTAGAAACTAGGCCTAGGGATCATACTTTCACTAGTGGACACTCTCAACAATGATCACATAATTGAATAAATAAATGCTACTCTCAAACACTCTCTTCTAGGATAACAAACACCATTCATTGTGTAGGGCTGCAAAAGCACACCTCAAGCCGGAGTAAACAAGCTCCCAAACATCATAAAGGAATCACAGACGATGCGCACCACTGTCACCATCACACCGTGGAGAGTGACTCCGGAGTTCATATTAAAGTAACCTCTAGAGTGCATAATAGACAAGAGTAACATCTACATATTCAACTAGATTACAAAGCTCATGATCACATAAAGATCACACCATTGGAGAGAGAGACGAACCACATAGCTACAGGTAGAGCCCTCAGCCTCGGGGGAGAACTACTCCCTCCTCACCATGGGAGTCAGCAGCGGCGATGAAGATGGCGGTGGTGTCGATGGAGATGACTCCGGGGGCAATTCCCCGTCCTGGCAAAATATTGACTTCTGTCTTCGTGGGGTCCAATTCCGAGAATATTTCCTATGTAGAATTTCTGAAACAAAAAACAGCAGAAAACAGGAACTGGCGCTTCGGCATCTTGTTAATAGGTTAGTCCCGGAAAATGCATAAAAATGATATAAAGTGTATATAAAACATGTAGCAATTGGTATAATGTAAGCATGGAACATCAGAAATTATAGATGCGTTGGAGACGTATCAACGGGTGAGGGGTTGGCCCTGTATTCCCCCTCCCGCCCCGCACAAGTAGGGGGCGAGAAGCCGCCCCGTAGCCGAAACTGTAAAAATTCGAGACGGGGACCTAATTTACGGGGTCTGCTAGACGGCCGGGTAGAGCTCTACCCTGTATATCGACGGTTATTTTACGGGGTTGGGCGTTTTAAGGGGTCTGTTAGACATGCTCTAAGAACAGTTGGCGCAACACTCTTTTTCCACCACTTCACAACCAGAAAGTGCAAAGGAAAAAAAAGACAGCATGCTACAGCAAAAACCATGCATTGGAATGTGATACATGCTATCCCTGGGTGCTAAAATCACGCTCTTATAACTGAGCAAAAGATCAATCAGTAATGGATGATAAAGTATATCAATTCAGAATATGAGTTCACTCAGGCTACACAGAAATAGCTGCAGTTGTATTCTTCATATATGAAATTGCGAGCTACACATCTGATCTCAAACTATCACAAGTATGCACCACTCACAGGAAATCACCTTTCTACAACTGGTATATTCACATTATAAGTCGTCACAACGAAGGTGATTTCATGTGGTGGAATAGCTGAAATAATGGCATAATTCTTAATCATCCAAGGTTCGTTCAAGCACAGTAAACCCTGTGTAAATAGGAAGAAATTTTTGTATGGTACAATAGCTGAAATCCTGGTACGTTGCTTCACATATGGTTTAAGCACTAAAACCATTGTGCGTGGCACTCGAGCGGTTGGTTGGGATGCTCGTGCAAGCCTGCGCAGCGACCTTTGCCATCGCTTCAGGAAGGATGCCGGCATTGCAGGTGTTGGCGCGCGAAGGAACGCATGTGCTTCATGCCATACTGCGCCAACGAACCACATTGTGATTCAAAAGCTCGCACCTGAACAAAAGGAAGAGGCATTTTTGTTCTGCAAGGGCAAACGAAATTATTCCATGCCACACAACACTTGTATTTTTTTTCTTTCGAAACGCGAGCATAGGCCTTTCCCGTGTGAGCAAAGAGATAAGACACGATCTCTAAGAGCATGTCTAACAGCCCCGTATTTTTTCGCCCCTTAAAACGCGAGTAGAGGGCCCTGTATTCACTTTTCGCCGGACGAAAACTCGTCCGAGCTAGCAGACCCCGTATCCCCACCCCGTATCCTCTCGAGTCTCGACACTGGGCAGACGGCCGACCCCGCGCCGCCGCAGGAGCGGGCAAGCTGCCGGCACCAACTCGTCGGGGGTAGAGCAAGCCATTCCCTTCCATCCGGCCGCCACGCCGCCGCAGGAGCGGGCAAGCTGCCGGAACAGATTAATCCGCCGGCCGCCGGCCACCGGAACCGCTCGAAAAGCCGGGGAACACACCGCCCGCCGCTGTTGCTGCGCCGGTGCAAGAGCGTGAACGTGCTCGAGGTCCTCCACTACCTAGACAGCTTCGGCAAGACCAGCGTCCACGCACCGCCCTCCACCCCGTGCCAGCCTCTCCACCCTCGGCCTCTCCCCTCCGATCTGAAACAGACGAAGAAAAGGTACTTGCAGCAAGAACTTGAGGATTGCAAGCTTCGTAGCTAGGGGCTTTGGCAACATTGTTTCTGATCATGTGTGTGAGTGTGTCGCCGTCTCAGTCTCCAGCCCAGTGTCTTCTCCGCTATGGTATTGCCATCGCCAGTTCAATTCGAGTGTTTGATGGCCAATCGATTCGGTGATTCCCCGAGAACTTAGTGAACTTAGTAGCAGTATTCGTTCTTTCAAAAAATTAAACAGTACTAGTAGCTGATATTAGCTATTCTTGATTGATCCCTTTTAATCTACGGATTGGCAAATTCGTTAAGAAATTTTTTTTTTCCAACAATTTTCTAATTCAGTTCAGTACCCAATCAGTGATGTCTTGAGTGAAATTAAAGAGAGATGAGTTAGGTGTTGATTTCCCGATCCGCTTCTAAGAGCAAGTATAATAGTCCTAGTCAGCTGGCTATAAGGGTTAAAATAATATATTCATACTTAGTTGGAGGAGAGAGAGGAGGAGAGAGAAGAGGAGTGGGCTCTCATGCAAGAGCCAGCTCTAGCACGTGCTCCTAGGCACTTTGTAAGAGTGAAATGTGGGTCATCCATTGATAAAGTAGTACATGATTATAGCTCACTATTATACATGTTGGCTCTATGTTAGCTACAAATGACATGGCAGATGGCTTATAGCCAGCAGCTGGCTATACTATTAAACTTGCTCTAACTACAACAGCAACGCCATCAAGCAGCTGTAGCAGCCATTCACCACAAGCAAAGACACGCATCAGTAGCTCTCAAAAGGGCCGAACCTGGGTTTACCCGCTACCCTAAGAGCATGTCTAGCAGGCCCCTTATATTTCTGCCCGTATCTCGCCGCTTTTTCGCCCCGTATCGAAAAATTGCTAACGGAAGAGCCATTCCGTCTAGCAGACCCCGTATTTCGCCCCGTATTTTCAAAAATAAAAACCCCGGGAAGTTCAATTTCATTGATCATACTACGGACCATACATACGGATCAACGATTCTACATCCAGAATGCGCGATCCTACTCGGGGAGGTCGACTAGGTACGAGTCCGCCTCCGCCTCCCGCAACTCCGCCTCCTTCGCGGCAGCGATGGCCGCCGCCACCTCTTCCTCCTCCACCCTCTTCCTCTTGGCTTCGTCCTTGAGGAACTATCGTAGCTCCTTCAACAAGTCGGGGGCCTCCTCCTCGCCGGCGAGCGGAGCTCCTCCAGCGCTGGTGCTCCCGCTGCTCCAAGCCTCCTTCGCCCAGCGGCGGCGCTCCCAGTCGGCGCGCCACTCGTCGAACTTGGGCCCGCTCATCGGCTTCATCGGCGGATCCTCGTTGTATCAGCGACCGCCCGTCGCGAAGTCAACGAGCTTCGGCGGGACGTGCGCGGCGCCAGCGTACCTGCAGGCCGCACGCCGGCTCCCGGCGGCGGATCTCTTGCATTGGCGCCTCCACGCATCCTCCACGTTGTCCGGCGAGCGGGATCGCTTCGATCCGCTCGCCGGCGAGGCGGTACTACGGCGGCGAGCGTCCATGCCGGATCTGGGGTGGAATGCGGCGCAGGGAGTGAGGAATTGCTCGCCGGAGCTAAGTACGGAGGCGGCGGCGCACGACGGAGCTAGGGTTGCGAGTGAGGGGTTAACCCCTCACTCGCACCTGCGCCCAGTATAAGTACGGGGCGACGGGGCCAATTTCCTGGGCCCAGTATTCCGCTGAAACGGGCCGGCCCGAATACGGGACCTGCTAGACGCCCCAAATCGCTTCTGCCCCGTATCCCGCCGGAATTTTACGGGGTGGGCGGGTTATACGGGGCCTGTTAGACATACTCTAATAAAATAGGTCCGGTCCAAACCTGGAACCTCAAATTAGTCTACAGGTCTACCGGTCCAGTAACAGGTTCGAACCTGACCAGACCTGTTGCATCATGACCCCTTCCGTGAATATTGCCCCTCAATCCCAACCTTCTCTTCCCACTAGTATTGCGGCCCCAGCTAATTAACCCTCTCCCCCTTTCACCCAGCCGCCGCTACCAGTCGCCTTGCCGTGCTTATATGAGAAGCCGTGCGAGAATCTCCACCTCAACCTCGTCTCGTGCGAGGATCTCCACCTCAGTCCAGTCGCCTTGACCCCCCGGCCAATCCATGTCGCCGTCTCATGGCTCAACTGGTCGTGATGTGTTCTCCGCAGTCCGTTTCTAGGATTCACATGTCGAGGATTATTCAATTATGTGCAGAACCGAGCAGGCGATCCAAACAACACTGCATAACCGACCATCGACGGTCACCACTGTGTGCAGGTACGCTACCGGAAGTTCGGCAATCCTGTCCGGCTCTAGTGGTATTTCAATTTCTCTCTCACCCATCCAATATTTGTAATCCTGATCTGTTCTTCATTATTTATTTATTTTTGAACAAGGACAAAAGCTTTGCCCATTCATTGATTAAGAAGGAGTTTACAAGAAAGTAAAAGGTTCGAATAAAATATTACATTTACTCTCGCGGCATCAATGTCAGAGTGCAAGCGGGACGACCTGCGGGGGCCCGCGTATGTGCCGCGTATATCCGCAATAACTGCGCGGTCTGCCGCGCCCCATCCGCGTATGAGCCGCGTTTATTTGCGGCGCCGCGCGCGCCGCGTACCTAGTTTGGCCGCGCCGATCGCTAGCTCTCGTCTTAGCTAGCTCATGGCTTTGTAATCAAATCAAACAGATGCGTGCGGCCTGCAAGTGCATACAAGCAACGATGGCTCTCAATCTGTACAGCCACAACTTTTGTCAACCATTCAGAGACAACTATTCGCAAAAAACAAAATTCAGAGATAACATTCCCAACCAGATTGTGGCGTTTTTTTTTTAAATATTATATTTCTCTCGATTAATTTTTCAAATAATACGTGATTTCAAAAAATTACAAATTTGGGACTTAGAGCATCTCCAACGGGACGATGCATTTCGGACGCCCAAAATTTCCGCGTGCGTCCGTTTGCATCGGCACAAATGGTTAAAATCGACCGCGCGTCCATTTGCGTCGGGGTGCTCCCAGCGGCACGATGCATTATTTTTGGATTTTGCCTTTTTCCAACATAAAAACATAATTTACATAGTGAAACCCAGCCGCCGCCCGCCGATATGGTGCGGAAGAGGAAGCGTTGCCATTAATGGTGAAGGCTGCGACGCAAATGCGGAAGCGAACACCGCCGAAGCAACGGCCGCAAAAGCGATGCAATCGATACGGCTTGCTATCAGGCGGGCCTGTTGGAAATGCGAGCGGTCACTTAGCGCGTCCGCGTAGTGTCCACCGCAACGCATCAGACGCAAATATACGTCGCGTTTGCGTCAGAACTTTGAATCTGAAGTGTCTGAGGTATGCTTGCGTTGTAGGCCAATTATTTAATAATAATCGCAGTGTACCTTCTGGCCACGCCAGCGAGCAGTTTGCGCGTGTGTCCCAACAGGCTGTAGCCTCCCGCCGTCCCGCGGTGATGACTCGCTGCGCAAGCGCGAGCGGCTCCCTACCTACTGCCTGACTCGCTGGGCTATGCAGCGGCGCGGCGCAACGCGGCAATTGCAGGCCGGCCCGCATACGCCGTTTTTTTTCTTACCTAACCGTGGGCTCCCGCATAGTTCTTTAATTGGGCCGAAATTTGCGGCGCCACAGACGGCCCATTCCCGCTTGCACCTTGACATCAATGACTCAAATTCTTAGCACCGGCTAGAACCAAAGCTTTGCTTCTTTTGTGATCCTATCGAAGATGACTTGCGATGTAGCACGCTTGTTCTTGAAGACCCTATCATTTCTCTCGTTCCAAATCTCCCAACTTATTAGTATGGCAAGCGATGTCATCCCCTTGCGGTTTTGGCCCGAGGATATCAAATTCCACCATTCCGTGAAGGTTAGACCCGCCCAAGAGTTTGTATGGATAGAAGGAATATCGAATATCTCTTTAGCCTTGTCCCAAAGACGTAAGGAGACGCGGCAATGGACAAGAAGATGATCGACGGATTCGAGGCATTGGTTGCAAAGTGGACAAGCTCCACAATTTGGCCAACCCCGCTTGGCCAAACGGTCGGCAGTCCATATTCTATTTTGGTAGACAAGCCATATGAACAACTTAATCTTGGGAGGTGCCCACATCTTTCACATTGACTTGTATAAACTTGAGTAAGTGAGTCCCATGAATTGCAAATTGTAGGCGGACTTGGTGGTGTAATGCCCACTCTCGGTGAGCTTCCATGAGATCTCGTCGTCAACGTTTTCATTGAGGTGGAAATTTTGAATGAGAGTCCAAAGCTCAATGAATTGGGCTAGGTGCTAGAAAGTAAAGTCTTCCCCTAGAACCACCTTATTCACCCAAGCATTCTCATGTAGTGCTTGTGCCACCTTCCAATTTTTTCGCTTTGAAGAGGCGAAAATAAGCGGTGCAACCTCAATAGGCTTTTTCCCCTCAAGCCAAGGGGCAAACCAAAACGGTGTTTTGAACCCATTGCCAACCGTGATGGTGGTGGGGGCGTAGAAGAGCTCCATATCTTGCTCGGAGCATGGATTACCGGAGCCAATTCAAATTTTGTTGGGGTCTTTCCATTCCAAGGCCACCGAAGACGGAGAGCCGTTGCGAACTTTCCCGTATGGAGGATGCCAAGGCCTCCAAGCTTCTTTGGGCGGCACACAATCTCCCAATTAACTTTACATTTTGCACCCGTAGTGTGTTCCTTTGCCGACCAAAGGAAGACTCTTTCAATCTTGTTGATGAAGGAGATAGTTTCCGCCGGGATGGATAGAGGTGTCAAGTGGTAGATAGCTTGGGAGGCGATGACGGATTTGATCAACACGGAACGGCCGGCCATAGATATGTACTTCCCATTCCAAGTAGGTAGTTTGCCGGCGCACTTATCCTCAAGATGTTGGATATCTTTCCTCTTTAGGCATCTAACCGTAAGGGGCAGCCCAAGATATCTCCTTGGGAAGGACTCTCTCTTTGCCGGTATGTCAAGAAGGATGTCATCAAGGTTGAGATTTCCGCAACGTATTGGAACAACGGAGCTTTTGTGGAAGTTTGTGCAAAGACCGGTAACTTTCCCAAAATCATAGAGGATGTGGGCAAGATTTTGAACATCTTCCTTTAAAGGCGCAACGAAAATAGCCGCATCATCCGCATATAGGGATGTGCATCATCCGCATATAGGGATGTACGGAGGATGTGGCCTCTACCCCGGAGCTTGTGAAGAATGTCGTGGCTAGTCGCTTGGTGGATCCGTGTTGCACCGCCGGCCGTTCTCACCCCTCAGCCTGGCACCAGTTACCAGGTACCCAGCCACGAGTACCAACTGCCAACTACTGCCCTCACCAGGCTTCGTATCCCTTAATCAGTTGATCATGCCCTACGCGTGATCACTCATTTTTTTACCAAATCTATCAGCACATGATCGGTTCTCCCAAATTTTTCATACGTGCTCCTGGGATATGCAAGCTGTGTTCGAACTACAACTGTCTTCCTTAATCAGGTGACCAGGTCCTACACGTAGTTAATTTGACCGCTGCATTGTTGATTCCTATGTCTATCTTTTTTTTCAATTGATCGTCCATATATATTAGTCTATCATTTGAATTTTTTTGCAGTCCACAGCTGTGTTCTTTCCCATATATGCAATAGTATAATAGCCTTTACCGACCAGCTTAAGTTTGCTGCTACTTCCTCAAATTCAAATTACTTGTGGTAGATTCAGATAAAATGTTGCCTAAAATCCGTCTAGGTTCATCGAATCCACGACAAATAATTTGGATCGGAGAGAGTACTTGCTATACATGTGCAAACAAAAGAGTTTATTACCTAAATAAATATTCATCTTGTCTTTAAGGATTGTGTACGGATGTCCATTGTATGCAACTTTTCTTGTCTGATCGATGTCTGTTGCTAAAATTCTTTAACTTCCTAGATTTCGTATTATCTAATTATGTTTGTTAGGTAATCTTTACATGGAGCTATACACAATGGTTCTAAAATTTCTTTCCGTGATGTACAGAACAGTTCATAAATTAATCAGAGCTTATGGGACGCCCTGATGACAACTTTGGCCCTGATATTACTATAGTCTCAAACGTATCAGTCTAGTACTCTAGTCATCTCATATGTACTAGCTTACATGCTGAAGTGTCCAAATATATATGAATTATTTTCATGTGCTTTTGGTTTGCTTAACTTCAGCTACTTTAATCTGAATAATTAATTTTTTTTGGAGATTTACAATCAAATTTACTTCCAGATGGATGCATAATGAGTCAGCATAGCACAAAAATACTTAGTCAATTACTAAGCTGTATCTTTTATTCTATATTCTATATTCTTTTATACAACTTTTAGAGTGGTTGGCATTTTTAATAACCATCCATCCACTCCGATCTGACGGTTGTAGATGGATGGAACCAAACTAACGGAACCAAAAATATAGGACCGAAACCAAAATAAGTGGGACCGGAACCTCTAATATAATTTTACGAATATTGTATAAAACGAACGTCCTTTTGCATGGACAATCTCCAATGAGCTGGCGCGTGGTAAGAGTGAATCTTAAAGCACATAACTTGAGGTATTAGACGCGACTCAGAAACCTATATGTACATTTGTCTCGGGGACAACTTCTTGTTGATTGCGTAGGATTCAGGTCTCGGCAGTTTGTTTTCGCTAATCTTCGGCCAGTAGCGCGCTCGTGTAGTCTACGGCGGCGGCAGCGGTAGCGCAGCGCGCTAGCCAAATATCCGACGGCACGGCGTTTCGTCCGAAGTTCCCCCACCCGGCTACCCCCGGCAGCGGCTGCTACCTGCTTCTCCATCAACCATCAGGCAGCCGACGAGGTGCGGCCTAAGTTTTGTTGATTTGGCCGCGGCCTGCTACGTCAGCATCCGGAGCGCGGACGAGCCGACGCAAGGAGAGAAGATGATTCACATGGGCAAAGGAGATCCCGTTTCTTGTCAGGCTTGGAGATGGTCCATAATGCTGAATGTGATGCACGCATTAGTTTAGTTCTTAAGTTCAGAAGATGTTTGAAATATTGGCAGAAAGAAGTCTACAAGAAGCACAAAGAGTTTCCCTTTTTCCCCTTCTCTTTCTTGTTCATCAAAGCTTTTACGACACAAGTTCACAGTTTTGAGATAGGTATAACTTTGACAGAGAGAATCTGAGAACTAGATAGTGTTTTCAGAAAGGATAAACTTTAAAAGGGAGAACATGAGAACACAACAGATCATCTCAACACTAAACTTTAAGAGGGAGAAATTGTGAAAGAATGGACATAATAACATGGATCTTATGACAAGCTGCTATTGCTAGTCACACAAGAACAGGTAGTTGATAACATGAGCTCATGCGTGAAAAGTGTAACATCTCAGTAGAAAACTTGAATTAACTAACAAAGACATCTCAGAAACAAATTCATCTCCTGCAGTTCACATATCAGAAGCAAACTCGAAATTATGCCACTAGTTCAGAGGCATAAATTATAATTTAAAGGCTAGCAGAAGCTTCAGAACTTGCATATTCAGAATAATATTTTCATACAAATAAGACATCACGCTTGTTTACATACTTTGAAAAACGATAAAGTATCAACACACTTTTCTGATAACTACTGTTGATGATCATGGCCATTGAAACCGGGTATACTAGGTCCTTCGGTGAAATTTAACTGACGAGTGGACGATGTTGAGCTATCCCCCTGATCTTGAAGCATTAGTCTTGTATATTCACCTAGCACAGGCAGAACAAAGGCCGACACATACTCACCAAATGTAGTGCCAGAATCATTAACAAACTCAGAATGAAATTAACTTGCTTGCCGAGCTTAAGTGAACTAATGGAAGTCAATATTTAGCATTGGATACAAACCCAATCATCAGACAAGCTGAGAAGTCAACCAATTAACCTAGCAGAAAGACCATGAGATCAACCGATCCTGGTTACAGCGGAAGCAGCACCTGGTACCAAAGACTGAATTTGACAAGGAAACCATGGTGCGTGTGAATGACGGGAGTAGGGTTCAACAACGAATGAACTTGAGGCAGTTACCTGCGATCCCGATGTTGAGGTTGTTGGGCATCGGCTCCAATCCCGCCGGTGAGGAGAGTAGCGGCGCGTTCCACCGGATTGGGCCGTGGAGAAGAAGGTGTAGGGTTAGGGGCGGCCAGGATTCCGCAGATGAGGAGGGGCGGCGTCCGATCCAGCAGGTTGGCAGCTTTGATCCCGCCAGTGAGGAGATGGCGGCGTTGATCTTGGGCGAGTCTCGCTCTTGAGGCTAGCAGTTTTCGATCTCGATCGATCGATCAGGATGCCCGATGGTAGTTGATCGCTGGCACACACTCAAATCATCATACCAATTACACAAAAGTTATAGATTGATGTAATCAACGGCCAGGAATATTCAGATTTGACGGAATAAGACGGAACTTAGATGGAACCAAAGTTCCGTCCCAATCACCGTAAAATAGCTCATTCTTTTAATATGTTTTATTCTCTGTGGATCAGTCAAAAGAAAGGCATAGCAAATTACTATACTACATTTTATCCTATCTGATATATCCATTTAATCATTTACTCTCTCAACCACATCAGGTTTATGAAACGACGAAGGTACTAAGATATTTCATGTAAGTCAGATTGCACTCCCCGGTAAGCTATTCTCAGCGAGTGTGGGAGGCTAGGAAGATGAAGGATCTGGAACTAAGAGGAATGCAAGAATCTGCTGCAGTAAAGAGATTGATAATGTATAAATTACTAAAAGAGTTCTCGGTTTCTTGTGGTTGTTTTGCCTCGCTGTTCAAAGAACATAAGCATCTACTTCATGTCATGCTCAGAGAAGTTGTCATGCAGGAAGAATATTTATCTCACGGCTTTCAACCTTCTATATTGCAGCTATTTAAAATTTAATACTATTTTACTATTTATATGTTTCCACTAATGGTACTTTACTTGTGTCAGATATGTGCTGCTGCTGTACATTCCACAAATAAATGGATGATGCATGGCTGAGAACCTCAGATGCTGAGAGCAAGTTCAAGAATAGCGCTACTACAACATAGATATACATCATCATGTTTTAGAATGTCATTTTCAAATACACATCTTGTATTAAACATAAGGCCAAAGGCCCAGCTTTAAATTAATAAAGCCAAAACGGCAGATGCAGAGTGCAACAAGTCATACACAGCTTACAAACCAAAGAGAAAAAGCACAACACACGCTATGATCACTAAGGCCATCGTCTTCCCGAGCAGCCACCAGAGGAAGAAACATAGCTAGAAGGAAGCACCATCAGCGGAAGGAACGAGCTTCCATAAGAGTGATTAGTGTCCAACTCATGACCTCTGACTCCAAAGAGGGACCCTTCCCTCTCGCCCCGGTCCGAAGAGCGCCGCCGTCAGCAGACAGAGAAGCTATCCCAAGAGCAAACCAGAGTAAGAACACCCAAAGAACATGGAAGTGGGCATGCAGGCAACCGCAAGAGCTCCCGACGAGCGCCATCAGCCGGCTCGGCACCACCATGAGGAGGATGCAAGCTGCTGGGCGTCGGCGCACCACGAAGACCGGCAAACAAGAGCGTCAACCTGGCCAAGCGCAGGGTTGACATAGGAGTAGAACACACTGCCAAGCACCACCACGACCAACCGAAACCCGCACCACCCCTGCAATCCTCAGACGAAGCCTCCAGGAAGGAAACGCCATCGCAATGCCGCCAACCCCACACGAGGAAATAGGGTTTTCGCCCCGGGCAGGGGTGTGGGTGGGGAAGAAACAAGGGATCTCAACGCTGCCTCCAAGGAGGGAAACGGCGCCAGGAGCGTCGCCAGCGTCGTGGCCACCGCCGGACACAGGTTTCCCCAGTCCCGAGCCTCCCGCCACCAACCAGCAAACCAGAGCAAGCAGATCTGGCCATAGGATGCAGGTTTCACCGGCCGGAAAAGGGGATCTTCCGGGGACAGGCACAGAGAGCTGGCGGCAGCTCCCCGGCCACACCAGACGCCTGCCACCACCCCTCCGCCGTCCGCATGACCAGAGAGGAGGACAAGCACTCACAGCCACCGCTCGCCGTAGAGCCGGCGCCGTCCACCAGTCAGGGCCGCCGCCCTGAGGACCAGAGCCCCCGCTGAGGACGCCGCCGGCAGCACCCTCCCTTACCTTCGGCTAGGCCAGAGGCCAGCCAACGGCGACGGAAGAGCCACCGAGCAGCCCCACCGGCCACGGCGAACCCAGAGCGAAGTTCTGATGTCTACGGGAGCTTCTATTCTTGTAGACAGTGTTGGGCCTCCAAGAGCAGAGGTTTGTAGAACAGCAGCAAGTTTCCCTTAAGTGGATCACCCAAGGTTTATCGAACTCAGGGAGGAAGAGGTCAAAGATATCCCTCTCATGCAACCCCGCAACCACAAAGCAAGAAGTCTCTTGTGTCCCCAACACACCTAATAGGTGCACTAGTTCGGCGAAGAGATAGTGAAATACAGGTGGTATGAATGAATATGAGCAGTAGTAACGGCGCCGAGAAAATAGCTTGTCAGGCGTGTAGTTGATGGTGGTAATATGATAGCGATAGTAACGCAGATAAAACAGTAAACAAGCAGCGATAGCAGTATTTAGGAACAAGGCATAGGGATTAGACTTCCACTAGTGGACACTCTCAACTTTGATCACATAACAGAATAGATAAATGCATACTCTACACTCTCTTGTTGGATGATAAACACATTGCGTAGGATTACACGAACCCTCAATGCCGGAGTTAACAAGCTCCACAATTCAATGTTCATATTTAAATAACCTTAGAGTGCATGAAAAATCAACACGACTAAACCAAGTACTAACACAGCATGCACACTATCACCTTCACACTATGTAGGAGGAATAGATCACATCAATACCATCATAGCAATAGTTAACTTCATAATCTACAAGAGATCACAATCATAGCCTACGCCAAGTACTAACACGGATGCACACACTCGTCACCATTACACCGTGCGGGAGGAATAGAACTACTTTAATAACATCACTAGAGTAGCACATAGATAAATTGTGATACAAAACACATTGCAATCATAAAGAGATATAAATAAGCACTTCACTACGCCATTCATAACGAGTGAATAAGTATTCCGTGAAATATAGCCTAAGAGACCCACACGGTGCACACACTGTCACCTTTACACACGTGGGACAAGGAGTCTCCGGAGATCACATAAGTAAAATTCACTTGACTAGCACAATGACATCTAGATTACAAGCATCATCATATGAATCTCAATCATGTAAGGCAGCTCATGAGATTATTGTATTGAAGCACATAGGAGAGAGATTAACCACATAGCTACCGGTACGGCCCCGAGCCTCGATGGAGAACTACTCCCTCCTCATGGGAGACGAGCGGCGTTGATGGAGATGGCGGTGGTGTCGATGGAGGAGCCTTCGGGGCACTTCCCCGCCCCGGCGGCGTGCCGGAACAGAGACTCCTGTCCCCCAGATCTTGGCTTCGCGATGGCGGCGGCTCTGGAAGGTTTCTCGTACCGTGCCTTTTTCGTATCGATGTTTTAGGTCTGGGGGCTTCTTATAGGCGAAGAGGCGGCGTCAGAGGGTCGAAGAGGCGGCAACACCATAGGGTGGCGCGGGCCACACCCAGGCCGCGCCGGCCTATGGTCTCAGTGGCCCGTGGCCCCCTCTCGGTCCTTCCGGGTGTTCGGAAGCTTCGTGGAAAAATAGGATGCTGGGTCTTGATTTCGTCCGATTCCGAGAATATTTCCTTACTAGGATTTACGGAACCAAAAACAGCGAGAAAACGAGGAACCGGCCCTTCGGCATCTCGTTAATAGGTTAGTTCCGGAAAATGCATAAATACGACATATAATGTGTATAAAACATGTAGATATCATCAATAATGTGGCATGGAACATAAGAAATTATCGATACGTCGGAGACGTATCGGCATCCCCAAGCTTAGTTTCGCTCGTCCGAGAAGGTAAACGATAAACAAAGATAATTTACGGAGTGACATGCCATCATAAACTTGATCATATTGTAAACATATGTAATGAATGCAGCGATCAAAACAATGGTAATGACATGAGTAAACAACTGAATCATAAAGCAATGACTTTTCATGAATAGCACTTTCAAGACAGGCATCAATAAGTCTTGCATAAGAGTTAACTCATAAAGCAATAATTTAAAGTAAAAGGTATTGAAGCAACATAAAGAAAGATTAAGTTTCAGCGGTTGCTTTCAACTTGTAACATGTATATCTCATGGATAATTGTCAACATAGAGTAATATAACAAATGCAATATGCAAGTATGTAAGAATCAAGGCACAGTTCACACAAGTGTTTGCTTCTTGAGGTGGAGAGAAATAGGTGAACTGACTCAACATAAAAGTAAAAGAATGGTCCTTCAAAGAGGAAAGCATCGATTGCTATATTTGTGCTAGAGCTTTTATTTTGAAAACATGAAACAATTTTGTCAACGGTAGTAATAAAGCATATGAGTTATGTAAATTATATCTTACAAGTTGCAAGTCTCATGCATAGTATACTAATAGTGCCCGCACCTTGTCCTAATTAGCTTGGACTACCGGATCATCGCAATACACATGTTTTAACCAAGTGTCACAATGGGGTACCTCCATGCCGCACTGTACAAAGGTCTAAGGAGAAAGCTCGCATTTTGGATTTCTCGCTTTTGATTATTCTCAACTTAGACATCCATACAGGGACAACATGGACAACGAGATAATGGACTCCTCTTAAATGCATAAGCATGTGGCAACAATTATTATTCTCATATGAGATTGAGGATATATGTCCAAAAGCTGAAACTTCCACCATGAATCATGGCTTTAGTTAGCGGCCCAATGTTCTTCTCTAACAATATGCATGCTCCAACCATTAAGGTGGTAGATCTCTCTTACTTCGAGACAAGACGGACATGCATAGAAACTCACATGATATTCAACAAAGAATAGTTGATGGCGTCCCCGAAGCATGATTATCGCACAACAAGCAACTTAATAAGAGATAAAGTGCATAAGTACATATTCAATACCACAATAGTTTTTAAGCTATTTGTCCCATGAGCTATATATTGCAAAGGTGAATGATGGAATTTTAAAGGTAGCACTCAAGCAATTTACTTTGGAATGGCGGAGAAATACCATGTAGTAGGTAGGTATGGTGGACACAAATGGCATAGTGGTTGGCTCAAGGATTTTGGATGCATGAGAAGTATTCCCTCTCGATACAAGGTTTAGGCTAGCAAGGTTATTTGAAACAAACACAAGGATGAACCGGTGCAGCAAAACTCACATAAAATACATATTGTAAACATTATAAGACTCTACACCGTCTTCCTTGTTGTTCAAAACTCAATACTAGAAATTATCTAGACCTTAGAGAGACCAATTATGCAAACCAAATTTTAGCAAGCTCTATGTATTTCTTCATTAATGGGTGCAAAGTATATGATGCAAGAGCTTAAACATGAGCACAACAATTGCCAAGTATCACATTATCCAAGACATCATACCAATTACTACATGTAGCATTTTCCGTTTCCAACCATATAAAAATGAACGAAGCGAGTTTCAACCTTCGCCATGAACACTAAAAGATAAAGCGAAGAACACATGTGTTCATATGAACCAGCGGAGCGTGTCTCTCTCCCACACAAGCATTTATTCAAACAAAAACAAAAACAAAAACAAACCAACGCTCCAAGCAAAGTACATAAGATGTGATGGAATAAAAATATAGTTTCAAGAGAAGAAACCTGATAAGTTGTCGATGAAGAAGGGGATGCCTTGGGCATCCCCAAGCTTAGACGCTTGAGTCTTCTTGATATATGCAGGGGTGAACCACCGGGGCATCCCCAAGCTTAGAGCTTTCACTCTCCTTGATCATAGTATATCATCCTCCTCTCTTGACCCTTGAAAACTTCCTCCACACCAAACTCAAAGCAAACGCATTAGAGGGTTAGTGCACAATAAAAATTAACATGTTCAGAGGTGACACAATCATTTTTAACACTTCTGGACATTGCATAAAGCTACTGGACATTAATGGATCAAAGAAATTCATCCAACATAGCAAAAGAGGCAATGCGAAATAAAAGGCGAGAATCTGTCAAAACGAACGGTCCGTAAAGATGGATTTTATTGAGGCACCAGATTTGCTCAAATGAAAATGCCCAAATTGAATGAAAGTTGCGTACATATACTGAGGATCACTCACGTAAATTGGCATAATTTTCTGAGTTACCTACGAGAGAATTAGGCCCAGATTCGTGACGAGCAAAGAAATCTGTTTCACGCGCGGTAATCCAAATCTAGTATGAACCTTTCTATCAAAACGACTTTTCTTGGCACAACAAAACACAAAACTAAGATAAGGAGAGGTTGCTACAGTAGTAAACAACTTCCAAGACACAAATATAAAACAAAGTACTATAGCAAAATAACACATGGGTTATCTCCCAAGAAGTTCTTTCTTTATAGCCATTAAGATGGGCTCAGCGAGTTTTAATGATGCACTCGCAAGAAATAGTAGTTGAAGAAAAAGAGAGCATCAAGAGGAAAATTCAAAACACATTTAAGTCTAACATGCTTCCTATGCATAGGAGTCTTGTAAATAAACAAGTTCATGAAGAGCAAAGTAACAAGCATAGGAAGATAAAACAAGTGTAACTTCAAAAATTTCAGCACATAGAGAGGCATTTTAGTAACATGAAAATTTCTACAACCATATTTTCCTCTCTCATAATAACTTTCGGTAGCAACATGAGCAAACTCAACAATATAACTATCACATAAAGCATTCTTATCATGAGTCTCATGCATAAAATTATTACTCTCCACATAAGCATAATCAATTTTATTAGTTGTAGTGGGAGCAAATTCAACAAAGTAGCTATCATTATTATTCTCATAAAGTGTAGGAGGACAACAAAATTTACTCTCCATAGTAGGTGGCACCAAAAGACCACTATCATTATAATCATCATAAATGGGAGGCAAAGTATCATCAAAGAAAATTTTCTCCTCAATGCTTGGGGGACTAAAAAGATCATGAAAACCAGCTTCCCCAAGCTTAGAATTTTCCATATCATTAGCAACAATGGTGTTCAAAGCGTTCATACTAATATGTTCCATAGGTTTTTTAATTTTTGCATCAAACCATCCATGTCTTAAATCAGGAAATAGAATAAGAAGCTCATTGGTGTCCATTATGCCTAACTAGCGTAAACAAGAAACAAAAAGATACAATTGTAGGATCTAAAGGAAATAGCTTCGAGTACTTACAACGGCGAAATTAGCTTAGTAGCCGAGATCCGGAGTGTGAGTACCTTTTACCTTTCCTCCCCGGCAACGGCGCCAGAAAATAGCTTGATGTCTACGGGAGCTTCTATTCTTGTAGACAAGTGTTGGGCCTCCAAGAGCGAGAGGTTTGTAGAACGAGCATCAAGTTTCCCTTAAGTGGATCACCCAAGGTTTATCAAACTCGGGGAGGAAGAGGTCAAAGATATCCCTCTCATGCAACCCTGCAACCACAAAGCAAGAAGTCTCTTGTGTCCCCAACACACCTAATAGGTGCACTAGTTCGGCGAAGAGATAGTGAAATACAGGTGGTATGAATGAGTATGAGCAGTAGTAACGGCGCCAGAAAATAGCTTGTCAGGCGTGTAGTTGATGGTGGTAATATGGTAGCGTAGTAACGCAAGTAAAACGAGTAAACAAGCAGCGATAGCGATATTTAGGAACAAGGCCTAGGGATTAGACTTCCACTAGTGGACACTCTCAACTTTGATCACATAACGGAATAGATAAATGCATACTCTACACTCTCTTGTTGGATGATGAACACATTGCGTAGGATTACACGAACCCTCAATGCCGGAGTTAACAAGCTCCACAATTCAATGTTTATATTTAAATAACCTTAGAGTGCATGAAAGATCAACACGACTAAACCAAGTACTAACACAGCATGCACACTATCACCTTCACACTATGTAGGAGGAATAGATCACATCAATACCATCGTAGCAATAGTTAACTTCATAATCTACAAGAGATCACAATCATAGCCTACGCCAAGTACTAACACGGATGCACACACTTGTCACCATTACACCGTGCAGGAGGAATAGAACTACTTTAATAACATCACTAGAGTAGCACATAGATAAATTGTGATACAAAACACATTGCAATCATAAAGAGATATAAATAAGCACTTCACTACGCCATTCATATCAGTGAATAAGTATTCTGTGAAATATAGCCTAAGAGACCCACACGGTGCACACACTGTCACCTTTACACACGTGGGACAAGGAGTCTCCGGAGATCACATAAGTAAAATTCACTTGACTAGCACAATGACATCTAGATTACAAGCATCATCATATGAATCTCAATCATGTAAGGCAGCTCATGAGATTATTGTATTGAAGCACATAGGAGAGAGATTAACCACATAGCTACCGGTACAGCCCCGAGCCTCGATGGAGAACTACTCCCTCCTCATGGGAGACAGCGAGCGTTGATGGAGATGGCGGTGGTGTCGATGGAGGAGCCTTCCGGGGGCACTTCCCCGCCCCGGCGGCGTGCCGGAACAGAGACTCCTGTCCCCCAGATCTTGGCTTCGCGATGGCGACGGCTCTGGAAGGTTTCTCGTACCGTGCCTTTTTCGTATCGAGGTTTTAGGTCCGGGGGCTGATGGCGTGTATTTCACACGTTCGTTGGGCAACCCCAAGAGGAAGGTATGATGCGCACAGCAGCAAGTTTTCCCTCAGAAAGAAACCAAGGTTTATCGAACCAGGAGGAGCCAAGAAGCACGTTGAAGGTTGATGGCGGCGGGATGTAGTGCGGCGCAACACCGGAGATTCCGGCGCCAACGTGGAACCCGCACAACACAACCAAAGTACTTTGCCCCAACGAAACGAGTGAGGTTGTCAATCTCACCGGAACTTGCTGTAACAAAGGATTAACCGTATTGTGTGGAAGATGATTGTTTGCAGAGAAAACAGTAAAACAAGTATTGCGGCAGATTTGTATTTCGGTATTAAAGGAATGGACCGGGGTCCACAGTTCACTAGAGGTGTCTCTCCCATAAGATAAAAGCATGTTGGGTGAACAAATTACGGTCGGGCAATTGACAAATAGAGAGGGCATAACAATGCACATACATGACATGATAAGTATAGTGAGATTTAATTGGGCATTACGACAAAGTACATAGACCGCCATCCAACTGCATCTATGCCTAAAAAGTCCACCTTCGAGTTATCATCCGAACCCCCTCCGGTATTAAGTTGCTAAACAACGAGACAATTGCATTAAGTATGGTGCGTAATGTAATCAACAACTACATCCTCGGACATAGCGCCAATGTTTTATCCCTAGTGGCAACAACACAACACAACCTTAGAACTTTACATCACTTGTCCCGGGTGTCAATGCGGGCATGAACCCACTATCGAGCATAAGTACTCCCTCTTGGAGTTAAAAGTAAAAACTTGGCCGAGCCTCTACTAGAAACGGAGAGCATGCAAGATCATAAACAACACATGTATAATAACTTGATAATTAACATGACATAGTATTCTCTATCCATCGGATCCCGACAAACACAACATATAGAATTACAGATAGATGATCTTGATCATGTTAGGCAGCTCACAAGATCCAACAATGAAGCACAATGAGGAGAAGACAACCATCTAGCTACTGCTATGGACCCATAGTCCAGGGGTAAACTACTCACTCATCACTCCGGAGGCGACCATGGCGGTGTAGAGTCCTCCGGGAGATGATTCCCCTCTCCGGCAGGGTGCCGGAGGCGATCTCTCGGATCCCCCGAGATGGGATCGGCGGCGACGGCGTCTCGGTAAGGTTTTCCGTATCGTGGCTCTCGGTGCTGGGGGTTTCGTCACGGAGGCTATTTGTAGGCGGAAGGGTAGGTCAGAGGCGGCACGAGGGCCCCACACCACGGGCCGCGCGGCCAAGGGGGGCCGCGCCGCCTAGGGTGTGGCCCCCTCGTGGCCCCTCTTCGTCTCTCCTTCGGACTTCTGGAAGCTTCGTGGAAAAATAGGCCCCTGGGCTTTGATTTCGTCCAATTCCGAGAATATTTCGTTACTAGGATTTACGGAACCAAAAACAGCAGAAAACAGAATCGGCACTTCGGCATCTTGTTAATAGGTTAGTTCCGGAAAATGCACGAATATGACATAAAGTGTGCATAAAACATGTAGGTATCATCGATAATATGGCATAGAACATAAGAAATTATCGATACGTCGAAGACGTATCAAGCATCCCCAAGCTTAGTTACTGCTCGTCCCGAGCGAGGTAAAACGATAACAAAGATAATTTCTGAAGTGATATGCCATCATAACCTTGATCATACTATTTGTAAACATATGTAGTGGATGCAGCGATCAAAACAATGGTGATGACATGAGTAAACAAGTGAATCATAAAGCAAAGACTTTTCATGAATAGTACTTCAAGACAAGTATTAATAAGTCTTGCATAAGAGTTAACTCATAAAGCAATAAATCAAAGTAAAGGTATTGAAGCAACACAAAGGAAGATTAAGTTTCAGCGGTTGCTTTCAACTTGTAACATGTATATCTCATGGATAATAGTCAACATAGAGTAATATAACAAGTACAATATGCAAGTATGTAGGAATCAATGCACGGTTCACACAAGTGTTTGCTTCTTGAGGTGGAGAGAGATAGGTGAGCTGACTCAACATAAAAGTAAAGAGAATGGTCCTTCAAAGAGGAAAGCATCGATTGCTATATTTGTGCTAGAGCTTTTATTTTGAAAACATGAAACAATTTTGTCAACGGTAGTAATAAAGCATATGAGTTATGTACATTATATCTTACAAGTTACAAGTCTCATGCATAGTATACTAATAGTGCCCGCACCTTGTCCTAATTAACTTGGACTACCGGATCTTTGCAATGCACATGTTTTGACCAAGTGTCACAATGGGGTACCTCCATGCCGCCTGTACAAAGGTCTAAGGAGAAAGCTCGCATTTTGGATTTCTCGCTTTTGATTATTCTCAACTTAGACATCCATACGGGACAACATGGACAACGAGATAATGGACTCCTCTTTTATGCATAAGCATGTGGCAACAATTATTATTCTCATATGAGATTGAGGATATGTGTCCAAAGCTGAAACTTCCACCATGAATCATGGCTTTAGTTAGCGGCCCAAAGTTCTTCTCTAACAACATGCATGCTCCAACCATGAAGGTGGTAGATCTCTCTTGCTTCGAGACAAGACGGACATGCATAGCAACTCACATGATATCCAACAAGGAATAGTTGATGGCGTCCCCGAAACATGGTTATCGCTCAACAAGCAACTTAATAAGAGATAAAGTGCATAAGTACATATTCAATACTACAATAGTTTTTAAGCTATTTGTCCCATGAGCTATATATTGCAAAGGTGAATGATGGAATTTTAAAGGTAGCACTCAAGCAATTTACTTTGGAATGGCGGATAAATACCATGTAGTAGGTAGGTATGGTGGACACAAATGGCATAGCGGTTGGCTCAAGTATTTTGGATGCATGAGAAGTATTCCCTCTCGATGCAAGGTTTGGGCTAGCAAGGCTATTTGAAACAAACACAAGGATGAACGGTACAGCAAAACTCACATAAAAGACATATGGTAAACATTATAAGACTCCATACCGTCTTCCTTGTTGTTCAAAACTCAATACTAGATGTTATCTAGACTCTAGAGAAACCAAATATGCAAACCAAATTAGCAAGCTCTAAGTATTTCTTCATTAATGGGTGCAAAGTATATGATGCAAGAGCTTAAACATGAGCACAACAATTGCCAAGTATCAAATTATCCAAGACATTTTAGAGTTACTACATGTAGCATTTTCCAATTCCAACCATATAACAATTTAACGAAGGAGAAACTTCGCCATGAATACTATGAGTAGAACCTAAGGACATATTTGTCCATATGCAACAGCGGAGCGTGTCTCTCTCCCATAAAGTGAATGCTAGGATCCATTTTATTCAAACAAAACAAAAAACAAAAACAAACCGACGCTCCAAGCAAAGTGCATAAGATGTGGCCGAATAAAAATATAGTTTCAGGGGAGGAACCTGATAATGTTGTTGATGAAGAAGGGGATGCCTTGGGCATCCCCAAGCTTAGACGCTTGAGTCTTCTTAATATATGCGAGGGGTGAACCACCGGGGCATCCCCAAGCTTAGAGCTTTCACTCTCCTTAATCATATTGCATCATACTCCTCTCTTGATCCTTGAAAACTTCCTCCACACCAAACTCGAAACAACTCATTAGAGGGTTAGTGCATAATAAAAATTCACATGTTCAGAGGTGACACAATCATTCTTAACACTTCTGGACATTGCATAAAGCTACTGGACATTAACGGATCAAAGAAATTCATCCAACATAGCAAAAGAGGCAATGCGAAATAAAAGACAGAATCTGTCAAAACAGAACAGATCCGTAAAGATGGATTTTATTAGGCCACCAGACTTGCTCAAACGAAAATTCTCAAATTGAATGAAAGTTGCGTACATATCTGAGGATCACTCACGTAAATTGGCATAATTTTATGAGTTACCTACAGAGAATTAGACCCAGATTCTTGACAGCAAAGAAATCTGTTTACTGCGCAGTAATCCAAATCTAGTACTTACTTTTCTATCAAAGACTTTACTTGGCACAACAAAACACAAAACTAAGATAAGGAGAGGTTGCTACAGTAGTAAACAACTTCCAAGACACAAATATAAAACAAAGTACTGTAGGTAAAAACATGGGTTGTCTCCCATAAGCGCTTTTCTTTAACGCCTTTCAGCTAGGCGCAGAAAGTGTAACTCAAGTGTTATCGAGAGATGAAGCATCAACATCATAATTTGTTCTAATAATAGAATCATAAGGTACCTTCATTCTCTTTCTAGGGAAGTGTTCCATACCTTTCTTGAGAGGAAATTGATATTTAATATTACCTTCCTTCATATCAATAGTAGCACCAACGGTTCGAAGAAAAGGTCTTCCCAATATAATGGGGCAAGATGCATTGCATTCAATATCCAAGACAACAAAATCAACGGGGACAAGGTTATTGTTAACCATAATATGAACATTATCAACTTTCCCCAAAGGTTTCTTTTTAGCATTGTCGGCGAGGTTAACATCCGAGATAACAATTTTTCAATGGTGGCAAGTCAAGCATATCATAGACTTTTTTAGGCATAACGAAATACTTGCACCAAGATCACATAAAGCATTACAATCAAAATCTTTGACTCTCATTTTAATGATGGGCTCCCAACCATCCTCTAGCTTTCTAGGAATAGAAGTTTCAAGTTTTAGTTTCTCTTCTCTAGCTTTTATGAGAGCATTTGTAATATGTTTTGTGAAAGCCAAATTTATAGCGCTAGCATTGAGACTCTTAGCAAGTTTTTGCAAGAACTTTATAACTTCAGAGATGTGGCAATCATCAAAATCTAAATCATTACAATCTAAAGCAATGGGATTATCATCCCCAAGGTTGGAAAAAATTTCAGCAGTTTTATCATGAGCAGTTTCCAGCAGTTTTAGCAGTTTCAGGTAATTTTGCGCGCTTTGCACTAGGAGTAGAAGCTTTGCCAACACCAATTATTTTATCATGGATAGTAGGAGGTGCAGCAACATATGAATCATTAGCATTGCTAGTGGTGGTAATAGTCCAAACTTTAGCTACATTTTCCTTTTTAGCTAGTTTTTCATTTTCTTCTCTATCCCACCTAGCACGCAGTTCAGCCATTAATCTTATATTCTCATTAATTCTAACTTGGATGGCATTTGCTGTAGTAACAATTTTATTTTCAATATCCATATTAGGCATAACTTTCGATTTCAAAAGATCAACATCGGAGGCAAGACTATCAACTCTAGAAACAAGAATATCAATTTTATTGAGCTTTTCCTCAACAGATTTGTTAAAGGCAGTTTGTGTACTAATAAATTCTTTAAGAATGGCCTCAAGTCCAGGGGTGTATTCCTATTATTGTTGTAAGAATTCCCATAAGAATTAGCATAACCGTTACCATTATTATAAGGATATGGCCTATAGTTATTACTAGAATTGTTCCGATAAGCATTGTTGTTGAAATTATTATTTTTAATGAAGTTTACATCAACATGTTCTTCTTGTGCAACCAATGAAGCTAATGGAACATTATTAGGATCAACATTAGTCCTATCATTCGCAAGCATAGACATAATAGCATCAACCTTATCATTCAAGGAAGAGGATTCTTCAACGAATTTACCTTCTTACCTTGTGGAGCTCTTTCCGTGTGCCATTCGGAGTAATTAACCATCATATTATCAAGAAGCTTTGTTGCTTCACCAAGAGTGATGGACATAAAGGTACCTCCAGCAGCTGAATCCAATAAATTCCGCGAAGAAAAATTTAGTCCTCGCATAGAAGGTTTGGATGATCATCCAAGTAGTCGAGTCCATGGGTTGGGCAATTTTTAACCAGAGATTTCATTCTTTCCCAAGCTTGAGCAACATGTTCATTATCTAATTGTTTAAAATTCATTATGCTACTCCTCAAAGATATAATTTTAGCAGGGGGATAATATCTACCAATAAAAGCATCCTTGCATTTAGTCCATGAATCAATACTATTCTTAGGCGAGAGATAGCAACCAATCTTTAGCTCTTCCTCTTAATGAGAAAGGGAACAATTTTAGTTTAATAATATCACCATCTACATCTTTATATTTTTGCATTTCACATAGTTCAACAAAATTATTGAGATGGGCAGCAAGCATCATCGGAACTAACACCGGAAAATCGCTCTCTCATGACAAGATTAAGTAAAGCATGTTTAATTTCAAAGAATTCTGCTGTAGTAGCAGGTGGAGCAATAGGTGTGCATAAGAAATCATTATTATTTGTGCTAGTGAAGTCACACAACTTAGTATTTTCAGGGTTGGCCATTTTAGCAATAGTAAATAAAGCGAACTAGATAAAGTAAATGCAAGTAAACTAATTTTTTTGTGTTTTCAATATAGCAAACAAGACAGTAAATAAAGTAAAGCTAGCAACTAATTTTTTTGTGTTTTGATATAAGTGCAGCAAACAAAGTAGTAAATAAAATAAAGCAAGACAAAAACAAAGTAAAGAGATTGAGAAGTGGAGACTCCCCTTGCAGCGTGTCTTGATCTCCCGGCAACGGCGCCGGAAAATATGCTTGATGGCGTGTATTTCACACGTTCGTTGGGCAACCCCAAGAGGAAGGTATGATGCGCACAGCAGCAAGTTTTCCTCGAGAAAGAAACCAAGGTTTATCGAACCAGGAGGAGCCAAGAAGCACGTTGAAGGTTGATGGCGGCGGGATGTAGTGCGGCGCAACACCGGAGATTCCGGCGCCAACGTGGAACCCGCACAACACAACCAAAGTACTTTGCCCCAACGAAACAGTGAGGTTGTCAATCTCACCGGCTTGCTGTAACAAAGGATTAACCGTATTGTGTGGAAGATGATTGTTTGCGAGAGAAAACAAGTAAAACAAGTATTGCAGCAGATTTGTATTTCAGGTATTAAAGGAATGGACCGGGGTCCACAGTTCACTAGAGGTGTCTCTCCCATAAGATAAAAGCATGTTGGGTGAACAAATTACAATCGGGCAATTGACAAATAGAGAGGGCATAACAATGCACATACATGACATGATAAGTATAGTGAGATTTAATTGGGCATTACGACAAAGTACATAGACCGCCATCCAACCGCATCTATGCCTAAAAAGTCCACCTTCAGAGTTATCATCCGAACCCCTCCAGTATTAAGTTGCTAAACAACAGACAATTGCATTAAGTATGGTGCGTAATGTAATCAACAACTACATCCTCGGACATAGCGCCAATGTTTTATCCCTAGTGGCAACAAGACAACACAACCTTAGAACTTTCATCATCACTGTCCCAGGTGTCAATGCAGGCATGAACCCACTATCGAGCATAAGTACTCCCTCTTGGAGTTAAAAGTAAAAACTTGGCCAGAGCCTCTACTAGAAACGGAGAGCATGCAAGATCATAAACAACACATGTATAATAACTTGATAATTAACATGACATAGTATTCTCTATCCATCGGATCCCGACAAACACAACATATAGAATTACGAGATAGATGATCTTGATCATGTTAGGCAGCTCACAAGATCCAACAATGAAGCACAATGAGGAGAAGACAACCATCTAGCTACTGCTATGGACCCATAGTCCAGGGGTAGACTACTCACTCATCACTCCGGAGGCGACCATGGCGGTGTAGAGTCCTCCGGGAGATGATTCCCCTCTCCGGCAGGGTGCCGGAGGCGATCTCCTCGGATCCCCCGAGATGGGATCGGCGGCGACGGCGTCTCGGTAAGGTTTTCCGTATCGTGGCTCTCGGTACCGGGGGTTTCGTCACGGAGGCTATTTGTAGGCGGAAGGGTAGGTCAAGAGGCGGCACGAGGGCCCCACACCACGGGCCGCGCGGCCAAGGGGGGCCGCGCCGCCCTAGGGTGTGGCCCCCTCGTGGCCCCTCTTTGTCTCTCCTTCGGACTTCTGGAAGCTTCGTGGAAAAATAGGCCCCTGGGCTTTGATTTCGTCCAATTCCGAGAATATTTCGTTACTAGGATTTCTGGAACCAAAAACAGCAGAAAACAGCAACTGGCACTTCGGCATCTTGTTAATAGGTTAGTTCCAGAAAATGCACGAATATGACATAAAGTGTGCATAAAATATGTAGGTATCATCGATAATATGGCATAGAACATAAGAAATTATCGATACGTCGGAGACGTATCAGGGGCTTCTTATAGGCGAAGAGGCGGCGTCAGAGGGTCGAAGAGGCGGCGACACCATAGGGTGGCGCGGGCCACACCCAGGCCGCGCCGGCCTATGGTCTGGTGGGCCTGTGGCCCCCTCCGGTCCTTCCCGGGTGTTCCGGAAGCTTCGTGGAAAAATAGGATGCTGGGTCTTGATTTCGTCCGATTCCGAGAATATTTCCTTACTAGGATTTCTGGAACCAAAAACAGCAGTAAACAGGAACTGGCCCTTCGGCATCTCGTTAATAGGTTAGTTCCAGAAAATGCATAAATACGACATATAATGTGTATAAAACATGTAGATATCATCAATAATGTGGCATGGAACATAAGAAATTATCGATACGTCGGAGACGTATCAAGTTCCTCCACCAATCTTCCGCGCGGGGGGCAAGGGCCCAGATCCCCGCCGCCCCCTTCACCGGCGTCGCAGGCTTAGCCCGGCGGCGCCTCTAGGGGCGATGAGGAGGTAGAGGACGGTGGGGGGAGGCGGGGGCGGCGCGACTAGGGTTTCGCCCCCCTGGTCGCCTGGAGGGGGCGACCCGAGAGGCGTATTTGGGTTTTTTCCGCGTTGCTCGCTCGAGCCTCACATCTTGTATTCATTGTATCATGTTCTATGTTCTGTAACGCTACAGAGTTGCTTTAATATATGAGGCCATTGTATTTATTATATTGAGCCTCAAGTATAGTCTCAACATTGAATAATATCATGCATACACTACGTACCATTACTTGTTCGAGCTATCTAGCTGATCTATTAAGCATTTGGAATGGTTTGTGTTGTCGTTTTCAAAATACATTCATGTAGGGTAACTACCAGCGCATTTTAACTGTTGTTAGGCTCTAGCTATATGCGTTGCTACCTTACAACACTTCTTCATGTTGTTTACCAACGCATGCATATGTGTTGTCGTAGACACTTGCAACGCCACCAACGGCAACGCATATGCGATCCGTTGGTGTAGACATTACCAACGCTTATATGGACATTTGGCAACGCATCCTGTTGTAGTGTGTATCCCTTGATGCCTATGTCGATGAAGCCGTTGTTGTTGTGGTCGATGGTGTCGTGTGTGATCCAGCCACCTTGGAGAACGTAGGTGAGGTAGATGGTGTTTTGGTCGTTGTCGTCGTTGAGCCCGGGAAGACGCTCAGAAGGAGGGATACATTGTCGTAGTTGATGTGGTCGAAGTAGTAGGCGACACGCCGCGCCGAGCTTGCCGGGCTCGAGAGCGCGCCGGGGACGAAGGCATGCGCCGGGGACGAAGGCATGCTAGCTCTTTTTCTACGCCTAGCCGAAAGGCGTTAAAGAAAAGCACGCTTGGGAGATAACCCATATTTATTTCTGTAATTTTTCTTTTGTTGAGTCTTGGAAGTTATTACCTCTATAATAATCTCTTCTTATCATTTTTATTTGTTTTTGTGCCAAGAATAGGCTCTAATAGAAAGAAAGTAAGATTTGAGAAAGTTGTTGTCCTGAAAACAGATTCTGTGTTGTCACCATAAAAATTCGTATTTCCAGATAGAATGAAATTTTGAGCTGCCAATTTTTGTGCATATGCCCAGGTTATTATCTAACTTTCGTTAGTTGAACACTTTTCGATCTAAGCAATAGAAGATTTTTGAAACGATCGATCTTTACCCGCTGTTCTGTTTGACAGATTGCTGCCACTATTTGCATTTGCCTCTTAATCTCTTTCTTTTTTAGTTCTTTTGAGGAAAGAACTTTTTGAAGAAGTTGCTACAGTAGCTAATGTTTTAATGGATGTTTTGATATATGTTAGAACTGAACCCAAGTGTTGTTATTTTGATTGTACTAATGCTGCTAATAAGAATTGTGTGAAGTTTTGTATGAAGGAAGTTTTCAAGTGGAGGGAGAGAAGAATGATGTGATGAGATAAAGTAGGACAAAATCTCAAGCTTGGGGATGCCCATATCATTCCAAGAAATATCCAAGAGGTACAAACGTCAAAAGCTTGAGGATGCCTTGGGCATCCCCTCTTCATCAACAAAGCATCAGGTTATCTTTCTGTGCGCTATATTTTTATTACTTCATATACTATGTGTTGTTCTTGGAGCGTCTTTATTTTTGTTTTCAGTTTAGTTTTGTTTTGTTTTTTGTAGCGTATGATTGGATCCTAGCATATTTGTTTTGGAGAATGACACGCTCCATTTTAATTGCATAGAATGGTCTAGTTTTCGCTCTTATTGTTCTGCGAGTGTTGTAGTTTACCAGTACTGCGTTTAGCTCTTGGTTTTCCACTCATATTTTGTTTAGAGCTTGTTAGTTTTCTTTATTTATGTATGTTTTGCTCTATGGTCTTTATTGATTATTATCTATGAGAGTTGTTTCAAATAAGTTGATTGGTGTTGGAGATGAGTAAAATGTTTCATTCTCATAGTGATGCAAAATGAAGCTTGTCTAGACTGTGGCATAAACTTTGGCATGTCATGTTGGATGTTATTCATATCATATGCTTAGTAGTTATTGTTGTAGCATGACTTGTCTTAAGTAGCTGAGAGTGCATAATGTGCCATTGAAAGAATCATGTGTTGTTTCCATCATACAAAGCATAATATTGTGGTACTCTACTTTAATGCTTTATTGGTTGACTTGGCACATGTTTATACCATGTTATGACTACAACCAGTCAACTAAAATTTCTATGATCATTTAGTTTTTAACTTGTAATATCACTTTATGCTTTTATTAATATTGTTTTATCGCTATGCATGATTACATTATTGCTCTCTTAGTTGGTCGCTCCCAGTCTTTTGCTAGCCTTCGCCTGTACAGAGTATGAGCTCTACTCGTGCATCCAACCACCAAAAACCAAAGTTTGCCAATTGTGTCCACCATATATACTTACTAGCATCATTGCTAATCCAGGTATATTCATCATGTTTGTATACATCTTCCAAATTAAATCTTGTCATGAGAAAATTACTTAGTAAAGCTCTCACGAACTTGATGGCACATTTACTTTCTTACACTTAATAAACCTGAACCATTGTGACTATCTTATGAAGATTATATGTTTGCAAATTACGAGTTGGGAGTTAGCACAACCATGCTTTCATGGGGCACGCTTTCAACATCGCACTTATTCCTATTTAGTTGTATCATGTTCTTTTAATTATGCATGCCTAGCGGTGTGAAATAAAATGGAAACTATAAGTCCATGGAGTTTGTATATATGTTTGAGAAACGCCTGAGCGGCCAATTTAAGCCATGCATCATTCATGGTGGAAATTTACAATGAACCATAGTGAGCATTCTATGATTCAATAAAAAGCTATGCCCATAGTAAATAAAATGATTGTTGAGATGCTCATTATCTGTTTGTCTTATCATTTTGGTATGGGAATGCTCCTATATCATGGGGAAGGAGTTACCCCGTTGGCGTTCTCAATGATACATGTATGCTTACAATGACAAGAACTTATTTGGGATCTAAGTTGAGTAGCATGAGGTTTAGGTACTCGTATTCAAGCGGCACGAGATTTTCAACTTGTGATTTGTCAAGCATATAACTCATATTTGCACTCACATTAATTTTAACCATTCATGATGCTTATGATACAGGTAATGAGAGCTCAAATCTAATGAGTACCATACTTTTTGGAAGATTTATAAAACTTGTTAATTTTGCTTCCTTCTACGAAGGACCTTTCTTTTACTTTTATCTTGATTCTTTATCTTTTTCTTTTATGCACCAGTTAAGAGAACATAGTTGTCATTCTAAGTATAACGTCCATAGTACCAAAATATATTATTGATCGATTCATGATTATGATATTGCTTGTTCTCAAATTACTTGTATCTAGTCACCCTTTGAACTTTAAAGGTGTTCTGGCATTTATGTTTTGCTACTCCATAAAGGACAAGCTGAGTACCACTTTGCTATGTTTTCTCTATGCTAAAAAATAAACAGTTGCTTTCAATGCACAATTATTCATGATCCTTTGTTTGAGTTACTTCTCATGTTATAACATAGTTGCTAAGTTCTATTGTTAGAATTATATCTATCATGTCTATGTTTAGAGTACTTTGATCCCGGCTCACAAATGCTTTTACAATAACTTGATCAAGATTGTGTTGGCTTTATGTCACCTAAAAAATTATTTTTGTTATCACTTACCTACTCGAGGACAAGCAGGCGTTAAGCTTGAGGATGCTGATACGTTGCAAACGTATCTATAATTTTTGATGCTCCATGCTTGTTTTACACCAATTTATATATTTTTTGTTTACACTTCGTTGCACTTTTATACATTTTTTGGCACTAACCTATTGACAAGATGCCACAGTGCCAGTTCCCTATTTTCTGTTATTTTATATTTCAGAAAGTTGTACAGGAAATATTCTCGGAATTGGACGAAACAAAGCCGAAGTTCATATTTTACCGTAACGAAGATGGAGTCCAGAGGGGAGACGAAGACACGCCACAGGGCGGCCAGACCAGCCCTAGGTGCAGCCCACATCCTGGTCGCACCAAGGGGTGGTGTGGGCCCCATGACCTCCACCGACCTCGCCCTTTCGTCTATTTATTCACGATCTCGGAAAAAACTAAACACCCGAGCCTCCATCCACGAAAAATTTCATTGCGGCCGCCATCGCAGATCCTAACTCGGGAGGGTTCTGAAACTCTTCCCGGCAACCTGCCGGAGGGGGAGATCATCACCGGAGGCCTCTACATTGCCATGCCCGCCTCCGAAGTGATGCATGAGTAGTTCACCCCTCGACTACGGGTCCATAGCAGTAGTTAGATGGTTGTCTTCTCCAATTTATGCCTCATGTTTAGATCTTGTGAGCTGCCTATCACGATCAAGATCATATTTATGTAATGCTACATGTTGCGTTTGCTGGGATCCGATGAATATTTAATACTATGTTAAGATCGATTATACACTTGTCATATGTTATTTGTAATCTTGCATGCTCTCCGTTGCTAGTAGTTGCTCTGGCCAAGTAAATGCTTGTGACTTCAAGGTGGAGTATTTATGCTCGATAGTACTTTCATGCCTCTAGTTTTCTTGAAGAGTGACAATAACTTCTAAGATTGTAGATGTGTTGTTGCTACTAGGGAGAAATAACAATGTTTTGTCTATGTATAATTCTATTGTTTACTTACATTGCTTAATGCGATAATTTGTTGCTTGCAACTTAATACTGGAAGGGGTTCGGATGATAACCGGAAGGTGGATTATTAGTCATAGATGCAGTTGAATTACGGTCTATGTATTATGTTGTAATGCCCACATAGTAATCATCTTGTCATGTATGGTCTTTATTCTGTCAATTGCTCAGCTGTAATTTGTTCACCCAACATATTATTTATCTTTATGAAGAGACACCTCTAGTGAACTATAGACTCCAGTCCTTTCTTTTACACTGATAAAATCATCATGTTCTATTTACTTACTGCAAGCACTGTTCTCTTTAAGTTCACTACAAACAAACATCATCTTTCCACACTATACATTTAATCCTTTGTGTTCAGCAAAATCAGTGAGATTGGCAACCTCACTGTAAGTTGGGACAAAGTATTTTGGTTGTGTTGTGTGCAGGTTTCACGGTGTTGCTGACGCCGGTAGTGCGCCCTGCCACAAGTCAGCTAGCAATACCTTCAGAAGTCACGCCTTTCTCCTACTAGTCGATTAAACCTTGGTTTTTTACTGAGGAAAAACTTGCTACTGTGCTCATCATACCTTCATCTTGGGTTCCCCAACAGTGTGCAATCTGCGCTCATCAGAACCCCACTAGAGAAATATAAAATTATAGTTGCAACCCCACTTGCAGCTAGAAAATCTCAGTTATAACTTCACTTGAACTGTAAAATCTCATTTCCACCCCACTTAAGTCTCATTTGCAACCCTACTTGCACCTGATGAAAACTCAGTTGCACCCTCACTTGCAACCAGAAAATTTCCCCTGAAAATCTCAGCCGCAACCCACTTACAACTAAGAAAAAACTCGGTTACAACCCACTTGGGTAGTGTTAACTCCTCGCGTTATCACAAAATCACGACACAATCCAATGGTTCGGAAGTTGACCGAGCTCTAACTTAATCTAGGCCGCCCAAGAATTAGTAAAACCAATAAAATAAGAAAATATAAAAATAACAATGTAATAAAGAATTGTTGAGGATATTATTTGTACCAACAAGAACTTTAGTAGACTAAAAATAATGTACTTATGACTTTACTAAAAAAAATAAACAAAAAGGTCAAGGTAAATAAAATCCAACATGAAGAAAAATTAAACCATTGCTATGTGTAGCAACAAATTTTATGTAATTTATTAAGAAAAAATGAAAAGAAACAGGAACAAAAACATAGAAAAAGGTATATTGAAATGCGCGCATACAAAATTCTATCGTGATAACAAATATGACACAAGTGGTTCGTAGCCTTAGTGTCAATTAGTAGCTTATTAAGTCGTGTGTTCAAAACTTGCCAGAAGCAGCTTCATCTCGTTCTTTTTCTGTTACTTTGCTCGGCCAGCCAAAGAATCTTTGCACAGAGTCGAACAGCGAGTGGGACCGTGTAACTTGCATACGGAAACAACGAGCAATTAAAGACACTAGAAAACACGTCGCGCATCGGACAGGGAAAAGCCCATATAACGGCCCAACAACGAACAGAAGATCGGACAACAACACGGCACACGCACGGGCTAAATGCGATATATACGTATCTTGAAACACTAAACAATCCAATGGACCGCAACTTAACTGAGCACTAAGCTTAGTTCTCAGCTAGCAGAACTAGCAAATCTTTTAATTAAAAATATTAATCGGGTGACCCGTGGGTTACTTAAGGATATAATAACATATTCATACCCTACCCATTACTTATCGGCAAGAGGCACGCGTGGCCATGGAACACACGATATCCACGGGTGACCCGTGACTGATGCTGGTGCCAAGGCCGAAGGCCATCGCTGCGCCGGTCGCACCGTTTGCTAGGGTACGCTGCCGCGTGAAGCCGTACCGACAGATGGAAGGTGCATGTCGTGCCACAGAACGCCGGCCGTTGGCCCCTGCCATAGCTACGCCGCCACATTGTGGGGAGGCCGCGGTCTTGGGGATCCCAGACCGTGGGCGCAGCCGCGGGTGTGCGCGTGGGTCTTCCGCCGAGGTACATGTATTGTTGTTGCGCGTTGCGCCGTGCCGCTGGTGCCCACGGGATAGGAGTCCAGGCAACCCTCGCTGATACGGGCGAGTAGGCCGCTCCTCCGCTGTGACTAGCGTGACACCGCTGGTGGTGGAATTAGTTGTTCCAGCGCGCCGGAGCGATTTTGGGATGCAACCTTCACCCTTGCCTAGGATGGTTTTCGGTGGGCTATCGTGCTATTCGAGAACAAAGTGTGTGATAACGTGTTTGATGTGAAAGATCTGAGAATTAAACCTCTAATTTATTGATCAACAACGTGGGTATATATATATAATCCGAACATGCGCCAATAAAGCGGTAACTACAAGGTTCGCGTGGCTTTTGCCAAACAGTAACCACCTATTTAGCTTAATACCTAAGCTAATCGTAAGCTAATCCTATATCTAACAGAATGTACCATCCACTTATGCACAGCAACAAGCTATGTACGGCCGTCTACCACGCCCCTCCCAAACTATGACGTAGCCTAGCGAGAACCGGCAGGTCCTTCTAACCGTATGTAGTCGTACATGACCCCGAAGAAGATGCTGAGTGCTCTCGTCTGCGTGATTTGGATGGCGTTGTCGCCTTGCCGGAGCAGGCTCCCCCTGATTGGGAACTCGAAGCTCCACTGCGTGCCGTGGTCGCCATGCCGGGCGATCGCGTTGCCGTCGCCGAACGCCGGCGTCCCAAAGGTTCCCGCACCACGTCTCGCCGCTCCGTTCACCTGGACCTACAATCCAACACACGACCGATCAGCAGGTTGAAGATGAAACGGTGCACTCCATTATTATTCTGATAGAGTATATTAATTGCTAGCTTGTGAGATTGATCAGCAGCTAGTAGTACCTGTAATCTGGACATGTGAGCGGCCGCAAGAGCAACGCGCAAGGTGTAGGTTCCGTCTGGCACCACATGATCGAGGTGAAACTGTATCTGCCGCGTTGTTGGTACAATGCTGTCGCCCACCTTTCTGCACAGCAGATCAATCAACCACGTTATTACCTATGTCGTGGGTAATTAACTTGGCATGGAGTTAATGGTAGTAATCAGTATATTGTTACCTTGTGACATGCGCGAAGAACCAGTCCTTGGAGTGATGGCTTTCGCCGACGGTGTAGACGGGATCGTCTGTCGGGTACAGCTCGGCGTACCTCTCCCATAGACCATATTGCCTGTACCTGTTTGCGACCAGTCCAATTAGCCGATGAGAACAAAAGCTATATCTCCGATTTGCACGTAACGATGATGTCTGAATTAGGATTTAGGAGTAAGTACTAACTTGTCATTGTTGAGGAAGAGCTTGTTGGTGGGGTATTTGGGGTCGGTGTCGGGGATAAACATCTCCGCCGCGCTCCTATCAGGAACACCGATCTCCCACAGCGTCGGTCCGGATCTCGGAGGCTCGAACACAAGATCGCCAAGGTTGATTGCATGACCTGTTTGATAAGAAGAGATTATCGTTACCAAAACAGTCAGTTAGGCCTGTTCTATAAAAGATATCAAATCAAGTCAGCAAAACTATACTAACCGGGTGTGACCGTTACACGTGTGGTGTGCATGTAGTCTCCGAGGACTCCAGGGACCCACGCGTAGAGGTTGTAGTCTCCTGCCCGGACATTGTCGATGCTGAACTCGCCGGAAGTGTTGGACGCCCTGGTCCAGAACTGGTAGCCCTTGCTCTCCGTGGCCCAGGAGCCCGGCTGCCCAGGAGCGGCGAGGCCAACGTAAGCTGCCCGAGCAGGCATGTTCACGTGACTGTCTGTGACCAGTAATCTGCCGGTGACGGAGGCTCTTTCGCCGGCCTTGTGGAAATCAGGCGATTCCGGGAAGCTGTAGGGCCACTTGGCCGCCTCGGCTTCCGCCGCCGCCTTGGCGTCCTCCCAGAGCGCCCGCGGGTCACCCTTGGGCGGGTTGGAGTTGAGGTAGACGAAGACGGGCCCCATGACTTTCTTCCAGTACTCGCCGTCCTTGATGCGTGCCGCGATGTCGTCTCCGACGTAGTGTGATCCATGAAACACGCTGAGGCAGGTGGGTCCGACGTGGGAGGTGAGGTCCCTCTTGAGTGGCCCGCCGCTCTTGAACTCGTTGCTGGGGGTGACGAGCCAGAAGCCGATGGGGTTGGGGTGGCCGCTGCTGACCCAGCCGTGCACCCTGTTGTCCTTGCTGTCCAAGGTGTACTGGTACTTGTCGTCCACCTCCCCCTTGAACTGCGGGTCCGAGGGGTCGACGAGCAGCACTGCCTCCCTGTAGGCGAGCGGCGAGCTGCGAGGCGCTTCCCTATCGCTGTCCCTGGGCATGTACCTCTGGATGCCGTCGGAGACGGCCATGTAGTTGAACCTCTCGGTGTTGAGCTTGAAGGCGATGCGGGCGAGGCTGATGTCTATGGCGGGCGTGTCCGCGGCGTGCTCCAGGATGGCGTAGGTATAGAACCCGGAGCTGCCCTTGAGCACCACGAACCTCTTGTCGATGTTGAGCCGCACGCCGTTGCCGCGTGCGGGGTCGTAGGTGCTCCTGAAGGACAGCTCCACCTGCTCTTCGGTTTGGGTCACCACCCTGAACTCCGAGCCATCAAGCCTGCAATGAGATGAGTGAATTAGCTTTGTATAGGTGTCAAAGATTATTAAGTTGATCCATGCAGTTATAAGTGAGCTACGTACGTGGTGGAGAGTCCTTGCTGAGCCCCGGGGATGTTCCAGACCATATCCCAGTAGCCGCCTGTGTTTTTGCCCCCCTTGCCCTTGGAGTAGTGCAACAGGTTTCCTTCCCCGCCGTAGCGGACGCCGGTGATTCGCCCCGCAGGCCTCGACAAGGTCAGCTGCACCACGCCGTTGTCCACCATCACCTGCAGCAAGCCACACGTATTAGCTTATGATACTTAAATATTTTTCGTCACAATCAACATGCACAGAAACGTATTATTCGCACCTGTTTACGATCCACATGCAGCGTAACGCCGCCACCCAGCGCTGCCGCCGCCGGCACGGCGGCGACCTGTAGCACCAGCAGAGACACGGTAATCACCAACAGGATCAAACGCGTCGTCGTTGCCATCGTCAACTCCGCGAGTATATTTGCCGGCCTTCTTCGCCGTGGCGTTGGGCGAGATCGATCGAGCTGCGTGCGATACCGGCCGGGACGTCGATCTAGAGTCGATTCGATCGACTTGTTGCTCATAGGACGTACGTAGCTCACAGCTTCCAATATATGGAATACTGCCCCACGCACCGAGTCGGACCGCTATTTCGCTACTCCACACCGAAACCAACTGATATTTGCTTTGCGTGCGTCCGCCTAATTCTATGCTAATTCTACACAACCCGTCCAACTTCTACCGTCTCGTATGGAAATCGGACCCCTCTCGCTTGTGCATTAACGAGGGATTGGATTTGTTCCACAACCTTTAATAGCTACTGTTGAAGTCTGAATTCCTGACAGTTCAGTTTGACTTTGAACACAATTTCCATGAAGCAAATTCTGTTGTATCGCATGAATTAGCTAGCCAGGCTAGCAGGTACGGGGTCTGATCAACAATTTTGGTTAGACGAACCCTCACATTTTACTGTACCTATACTTGTCAATGATGTAACATCCATTATGAATGAATAAAGAGGTATAATTATGTTAAAAAAATCTGATTAAGGGCGCAGAGCGAAAAACATAGTCCAAGTAGTCGTACATAAACAAGCTGCTCCGTGGCTTCTTCTGGTCGGCATCAATGGAAGCTAGGAAAGGACAGTGCATCATCGCCTGGCACATGGTTTGCTTGCCAAAAGCATATGACGGGCTTTGTTGAATGCAGATGGGCTGTAGTCCAGTAAGGCAGCCCATGTAGTCTACAATTTCTGAAATCTTAAGGCTCATCACGTTGGCAGCTTGGGACAGCCTTGGGGGACAAAGTTTAGTCCCACATTGCTAGTTGGGAAAGAGTTGGAGTGGTATATAAGGGTTGCTGTTCTAGTCCTTCCAAGTGAGTGAGAATAGAAGGATCCCTCGCGCACTCCTCCTCCTCCGCCCGCCCCGCCTTGGCACGTCGCGTCGCGTCGCGTCGCGCCCGTGACTCGAGTTCGAGATACATTCAAGGAAGCCTAAATTTTTGCTTGGTGCACCAACTGAGTTAGGTACGTGTCGACCTGCATGTGCATGTTCGCCGCGTGTCCCTGGCTTCCTACGCGTGGCAACGCGGTCGGGTCGGCTCTCCTCCTAGGCTATACAGGGAGACAGATCAGATCTGGAGAAAACAGCTCTCAGAACTCTCTAGTCCATCTCTCACACGAAGTTCCTTTTGTTGCGCTACTCTCTAGTCTTCCCCATCCCGGCGACTGCGTGCACAACCGTCCGGGAGAGCAGGCCTCCGAAACCCCGTCCGTTGAGATCCTGCACCGGGAGACGGGCGATAAGGTTTTTGGGGAGCGTCTCGGCGCGACTACTCGCAGTTGTTCGTGCTCTTCTTCGCCGATTCGACTGCTTCATCGACGACTTCGACTACACCATGGGCGACATCAACAACTCCCATGGTGGTGGTGGTGCTGTTGGTGCGACCTTCCCGGTCGCGATGTACGTGCTTTTCCTCTCCTACCTTGCCCTGCTACTTGTTCCATGTTTAGATCTAATGCATGTGCTTAGTCTGATGTGTGTGATTAAGTGTGCTTGTGCATCTGTAATGTTGCTTTTGGTAATTAAACTCACACGGAAATTGCTTAATAATCTAACAATCAAAAAACCTTATATCCTTAGGCAATTTTTACCGTTTGGTTTTGCTGCTGCGCTCAAACCGAGCCCGTTTACGGGTTCTCATTTCAAGAGATGGCAGAATAAGACCCTCTTGTGGCTCACTTCTATGGGTGTGCACCGAGTTGCGGAAGGTACTCCTAGAGGTCCACTTAGTCCTGAAGAGAATAAAGCGTTCGGGGATGCCACCGTAATCTTTGTGGGTGCCGTCCTAAGTGTGCTTCGAGACAAGTTGGTTGATGCTTATCTGCACATCCAAAATGGGAAGGAACTGTGGGATGCACTGGACGTTAAGTTTGGTGTTGCCGATGCCGAAGGTGAACTGTATGCTATGGAGCAGTTCAATGACTACAGAATGGTTGAGAACCGATATGTGGTAGAACAGGCTCATGAGATACAGATCATGACAAAGAAATTTGAGCTCCTCAAGTGTGTGCTACCGGACAAGTTTGTCGCGGGATGCATGGTCGCTAAGCTTCCACCTTCATGGAGGAACTTTGCCACTTCTATGAAACATCAGAGGCATGAGTTCTCTGTTGAGAATATCATGGGCTCTCTGGATGTTGAGGAGAAGGCGAGGCAAAAGACAAATACACCGCAGGAACCGAGGGACGTTCTACTTCCAATATGGTACAGAAAAATGCCCACAAGTCCAAGGGAAAGAACAAGGGAGTCTCCCAGACTACCAACTTCAAGAAGAAGGGGAAAACGGAGAAGAAAGATCCTTGCTAGGTGTGTTGCGAGACAGGCCATTGGGCTAATCGCTGTCTACAACGCAAAGGAAAGAAAGGTCAGGCTGGACAGAACTCAAATTCTATCAACATGGTCATTGGCAACACCGGTGAAGGAACTACAGGGTATGGTAATATATTATCTAATGTTCTTTCGGTGTTTCAGCCCACAGAATGGTGGGTTGATATAGGTGCTAATGTTCATGTGTGTGCTGACATCTCCATGTTTACCTCTTATCAGGTCCGAGGTTCCTCAGTAATGATGGGGAATGGGTTACATGCTACTGTTCGTGGTGTTGGCACGGTAGATCTGAAGTTTACTTCGGGAAAGATCGTGCAACTGCAGAACGTGATGCATGTCCCTTCTATCAAGAAGAATCTCGGTTAGTGGCTCCCGTCTTATGAAAGATGGGTTTAAGTTGGTGTTTGAGTCCAATAAAGTTGTACTGTCTAAGTATGGAACTTTTCTTGGAAAGGGCTATGAATGTGAGGGAATGTTTCGCTTCTCTCTAGAAGACTTCTGTGATAATGTTGTGAACCATGTAAGCACTAGTGTTAATGAAACTAATGTTTGGCATTCACGACTTTGTCATGTTAATTTCGGTTGTATGACACGGCTTGCTGATATGAGTTTAATTCCAAAATTCAGCTTTGTCAAAGGCTCTAAGTGCCATGCTTGTGTGCAAGCAAAGCAGCCTTGCAAGCCTCACAAGCCTGCGAAGGAAAGAAACTTGGCACCACTAGAGCTCATACATTCAGATCTATGTGAGATGAATGATGAGTTGACAAGAGGTGGAAAGAAATATTTCATGACTTTAATTGATGATTCCACTAGGTATTGTTATGTGTATCTACTGAAAACTAAAGATGAGGCTCTTGATTTCTTTAAAATCTATAAGGCTGAAGTTGAGAATCAACTTGAAAGAAAGATAAAAAGGGTTCGGTCCGATCGTGGTGGAGAGTACTTTTCTAACGAGTTCAATTTATTCTGTGCGGAACATGGTATAATCCATGAGAGGACGCCTCACAATTCCCCACAATCCAATGGGATTGCGGAAAGGAAAAACCGTACTCTAACAGATTTGGTTAACGCCATGTTAGATGTTTCGGGTTTATCCAAGGAATGGTGGGGGAGGCTATATTGACTTCATGTCATGTCCTAAACCGTGTTCCAACCAAGAATAAAGAGATTACCCCATATGAGGAATGGGAAAAGAAAAGACCAACACTCCCCTACCTATGAACTTGGGTTGTTTGGCTAAAGTGAATTTTCCAATCACCAAGAAGCGAAAGCTTGGACCAAAAACCGTGGACTATGTCTTTCTTGGCTATGATGCCCATAGCATTGCTTATAGATTTCTTGTGGTGAAATCTGGAGTGGACGACATGAATGTTGGCACCATCTTTGAATCAAGAGATGCTACATTCTTTGAGGATATATTTCCTATGAGAGATATGCATGGCATGTCTAGTTGGGAATCTGATCCAATACATGAAACTCCTATGGAGTCTGATGAGAAATCTGATGATGAGAGTTCAGGTTCTGATGAAGATGACAATGAAGCTCCCACAAGGAGCAATAGACAAAGGATTGGAAAGTCTTTTGGTAATGATTTCATTGTGTATCTTGTGGATGATACTCCCACTACCATTTCAGAAGCTCTCGCATCTCCTGATGCAGACTACTGGAAGGAAGCGGTTCAAAGCAAGATGGATTCCATCTTGGCTAATGGAACGTGGGAGTCCTTATGGGTGCAAACCTGTAGGATGTAAATGGGTATTTAAGAAGAAGTTTCGAGCGGATGGTACTATTGAGAAGTACAAAGCCCAGCTTGTAGCGAAAGGCTATACCCAAAAGGAAGGCGAAGATTTCTTATATACCTACTCACCTGTGGCGAGATTGACCACCATTCGAGTACTACTGTCATTGGCTGCCTCACACGATCTTCTCGTTCATCAAATGGATGTTAAGACGGCTTTCCTAAATGGAGAGTTGGACGAGGAAATTTACATGGAACAGCCTGATGGTTTTGTACTACAAGGTCAAGAAAGAAAGTGTGTAAATTAAAGAAATCTTTGTATGGTCTCAAACAAGCACCCAAACAATGGCATGAGAAGTTTGAAAGAACTCTGACATCTGTGGGCTTTGTTGTTAATGAAGCTGACAAATGTGTGTATTACCGCCATGGTGGGGGTGAGGGAGTTGTCCTATGCTTGTATGTGGATGACATACTAATTCTTGGGACAAGTCTCAAAGTGATTGAGGAGGTCAAAACCTTCTTATCTCAGTGTTTCGAGATGAAAGATCTTGGAGAAGCTGATGTTATATTAAACATCAAGTTATTGAGAGATGAGAATAATGGGATTACACTTGTGCAATCTCATTATGTTGAGAAGGTGTTGAGCAGATTTGGCTATGCTGATTGCAAATCTTCTCTCACACCTTATGATCCTAGTGTCTTGCTTCAAAAGAATGAAAAGTCAACTAAAGATCAATTGAGATACTCTCAAATCATTGGTTCACTCATGTGTTTAGCTTGCGCTACGAGGCTCGATATCTCGTTTGCTCGTATGCAAACTTAGCCGGTTTGTGGCCAACCCGGGAGATGATCATTGGCATGCTCTTGAGAGAGTGATGCGCTATCTAAAGGGAACCATGAGTTATGGAATTCATTATACCGGGTATCCAAGAGGACTTGAAGGGTATAGTGATTCCAATTGGATTTCAGATGCTAAGATGAAGGCCACAAGTGGATATGTTTTCACTCTTGGTGGTGGCGATATTTCCTGGAAGTCTTGCAAGCAAACCATCTTAACGAGGTCAACTATGGAAGGAGAACTCACAGCATTAGATACAGCTACTGTCGAAGCAGAATGGCTTCGTGAGCTCTTGATGGACTTGCCTATGGTTGAAAAACCAATATCGGCCATCCTCATGAACTATGATTATCAAACTGTGATTATCAAAGTGAAAATTTCTAAGGATAATATGAAAAGTTCCAAACATATCAAGAGGAGACTGAAGTCTATCAGAAAACTGAAGAACTCCGGAGTGATAGCATTAGATTATGTCCAAAGTGCTAAAAATCTGGCAGATCCTTTCACAAAAGGACTATCAAGAAACATGATAGACCTTGCATCGAGGGAGATGGGTTTGAGACCCACCTGAATTGCCGAGGGGGTAACCCAACCTATGTGATCGGAAATTCCGTGAACTAGGATCCGGGAAAACAAACCGGAGCAACTGAGTTGAGAGAAAATTTAATACTCCCACTCCGTTGCAGATGCAATTCTCTCATAGCTACTGTAAGGCATGTTGACAATATCTTAATGTGTTCTGAGCGGCTCTTGATGAGCGAAGACACTGTCCTACAAGGCGATCTTTGAAGAACACACCTATACGAGTGACACTACTGGTCATAGTGTGGGAGATTTGGGTGAATCTCTAGTAAGCTCATGAAGGGCCGAGGAGTATGACTTATAAGCTCCACCCGAGGGGAAGGCTATGGTAGCCTAGTACCGTGCCGACATTGAGTGAAACTTGCTACACATAGACTGACAATTCAAGGCATAGTCCATTGTTCAGTTGTAGTCAAGCGTAACTCCTTGTCTAGGTGGAAGTTCAACTTAACAGTCTCCACTGAAGTGCAGGTATACTAAACAGTGAATGGAACTAATGTATCATCTGTTGTGCATATGAGATCTGGTGGTGGATTGTTGAATGTAGATGGGCTGCAGCCCAGTAAGACAGCCCATGTAGTCTACAATTCCTGAAATCTCAAGGCCCATCACGTTGGCAGCTTGGGACAGCCTTGGGGGACAAAGTTTAGTCCCACATTGCTACTTGGGAGAGAGTTGGAGTGATATATAAGGGCTGATGTTCTAGTCCTTCCAAGTGAGTGAGAATAGAAGGAGCCCTCGCGCACTCCTCCTCCTCCGCCCGCCCCGCCTCGGCTCGGCACGGCACGTCACGACACGTCACGCACGCACGCACGTCGCGTTTCGTGACTCGAGTTCGAGTTCGAGACGCACTCAAGGAAGCCTAGTCGGCTCTGCTCCCAGGCTATACAAGGAGACAGATCAGATCTGGAGAAAACAGCTCTCAGAACTCTCTAGTTCGTCTCTCACACGAAGTTCCTTTTGCTGCGCTACTCTCTAGTCTTCCCCATCCCGACGACTGCATACACAGCCGTCCGGGAGAGCAGGCCTCCGAAACCCCATCCGTTGAGATCCTGCACCGGGAGACGGACGATAAGGTTTTTGGGGAGCGTCTCGGCGCGACTGCTCGCTGCTGTTCGTGCTCTTCTTTGCCGATTCGACTGCTTCATTGACGACTCCGACTACACCATGGGCGACATCAACAACTACCATGGTGGTGGTGGTGCTGCTGGTGCGACCTTCCCGGTCGCGATGTACGTGTTTTTCCTCTCCTACCTTGCACTGCTACTTGTTCCATGTTTAGATCTGATGCATGTGCTTAGTCTGATGTGTGTGGTTAAGTATGCTTGTGCATCTGTAATGTTGCTTTCGGTAATTAAACTCACACGGAAATTGCTTAATAATCTAACAGGCTTGGCGTCAAGAATTTGAGATTTCTAAACATGGCGTTGCGAATGAGATGGCGATGGATGGAGATGGAAGAAAAGAAAAAACCGTGGAAGGGGCAGCAGTTTGCCATTCTGAAGTTGCAGAGGATGTGTTCAGAGCTGCGACGAAGTGCTAGCTAGGCAATGGAGAAAGGCTCAAATTCTGGGTGGATCAATTGATTCAAGGGCAGTGTGTTGGGCAGATAGCGCCGCACCTGATGATATGGGGTGGCCCGATCTCCTCAGTAAGCAACGGTGGTGATGATGATCACGGGGTGATTACAGCGGAGGTAACTTGATGAACTGGATGATAACTTGTATGACGCAACGAGATCTCTCGATTGGTCCCTGTCGCCAATGCAACATCTCTCAACCCTGCAAGATATTCGCAACTCCACACACTTGCGCACGTAGCCGCCGACCACGAAGCGGTAAGTTGCAACCCTCTAATTCCCAATGGAACAACAGATTACACAAGACTTTCAGATCTACACAATATCAAGCAATATGGTGTAGGGAATTCAATAGTTTTGCAGAGCAAACGACTAAGAACTAGGGTTTATCTTAAACGTGGTCTAAAGCAACTTTGGGGGCGTCCTGGGCACTTATATAGGCGTTCGGGACGACCTCAGGTCGAAAAAGTACGAGAATAACCGACCCAGAATAGATCTGGTCGAGACAGACTCGGACACGGCCGGTCTGGGAGCCGGTCGGCCGGGCCTGGGACCGGGCTGGCCGGTTCAAACCGGGCCAGGGACCGGGTGGCAACCGGGCGCGGGAATTGCTCTGCAGTACCCTGTCCGGTTGGCATCAGTTAAGCGGCCGGTTGGCGCCGGGCCGGATCCGGCGTGCCGCCCGGTCGGACCAGGCTAGGGACCGGGCGCGCCGGCGTGGCGGCCGGTCTGACCGGATGCTGGGCTGGCCTGGACTTCGTCTTCTCCTCTCGCGCATGCCTCCCGCTCCTCCCTCGCACGTCCATGAGATATCTTCATGTCCAGCTCCATGTCCAGCTTCACGTCCTTCTTCACGTCCAGCTGCTCCTCTCCTCCTCGTGCGATGCTTGTCTCCTCTTCATACCTGATGATACACAAATAACATGACTTAGGCAGTATAAAGTTCTCATCAATCAAGGTATCGTTTAGGAACAAGTTCACCTGTTGTTTAAGTAGCTTCGCACGAGCCCTTGTAATAGGTCCAATCCGAACTTCATTGGACTTGAGCTTCACAGCAGGTACATCTTCATTTGGTAATGACGGAGTGTTGCGGTCAGAAACCCACCGGCGGGCAGCGACGGGCAACACCGTAGAGCCGGGAATCTCCCAGGACTGCGGCTGGCCCTGGTCCCTCCGAGCGACGGCCCGCAAAGCCTTCTGCACGCACGTCCGATGCTGATGCAAGGGCGTGCCACCTGACCTATACCTGGTCAGGAAGGTGTTGGATGATGCCTCGCTTAGTTTCCTGCATGGCATACACGTAAACGTTAAATACGAGCCTCGATCGGCTCTCAGGTTGTCCTGTGAATCTGTTATCACCAGAATTTGACCGAGTCAGAGGTGGGCCGCGATCAAGATGGACTCGAAGAATATATATATATAGAAGAAATACGTGAATCGTCCTTTTATACCAAGTTGGGCTTAATTGCCTGTGTATCTGTAATATATTAGATCGCATCTTAGTTTAGAAGTTAGAATCTTACTCGTGCACGGTTTGGTGCACGCCCACATTAGAAAGTCCGCTTGGACTATAAATATGTATCTAGGGTTTATGGAATAAACAACAACCAACGTTCAACCACAAACAAATCTCGGCGCATCGCCAACTCCTTCGTCTCGAGGGTTTCTACCGGTAAGCACCATGCTTGCCTAGATCGCATCTTGCGATCTAGGCAGCACAAGCCTGCCCACATTGTTCATGCGTTGCTCGTACCGAAGCCTTTTTGATGGCGAGCAACGTAGTTATCTTAGACATGTTAGGGTTAGCATTGTTCTTCATATTACATGCTTTCGTAGTGCAACCCTTGCATGTCTAGCCGCCCTTACACCTATCTTAGGTGTAGGGGCGGCCCCCGCTTGATCATAGTTCAGTAGATCTGATCCGTTACGGTTGCTCCTTGTTTCATCAAGGATTAGTTTAATATCCGCAATAGTTAGGCCTTACAAAGGGTTGGAGGATCCAGCGGCGTGTAGGGTGGCGTTTGCTAGCCCTAGAAAGGATGTTCCGGGGATCAACCTCGTGTTGGTTTTTAGGCCCTGTCTAGGATCGGCTTACGGTCACCGTGCGCGAGCGCGAGGCCCAATCGTGAGTAGGATGATCCGATTATACGGTGAAAACCCTAAATCGTCGTAGATCTCATTAGCTTTATCTTGATCAAGCAGGACCACCATATATTCGGACACCTCGTCTGAATCATGGGTGGATCGGCTCTTTGAGCCGATTCACAGGATAACCTGAGAGCCGATCGAGGCTCGTATTTAACGTTTACGTGTGTGCCCTGCAGGAAACTAAGCGAGGCATCATCCACACCTTCCTGACCAGGTATAGGTCAGGTGGCACGCCCTTGCGGTTGGCATCGGTGCGTGCGACCGGGAGGCTTTGCGGGCCGTCGCTCCGAGGGATCGGGGCCAGCCGCAGCCCTAGTTGTTCCCGGCTCTACGTGTTGCCCGTCTCGCGCCGCCAGGGGGTTCTCGACGTCAACACATTCTGGCACGCCCAGTGGGACAACCTTCGACATCCACCACATCGCCATCTACATCCGAGATGGCGGAAGGCACTCCGGTCAAGTACGAGGATCTGCCTGATGAGCTCAAGAGGAAACATGACGAAATCAAGGCGGTCCTCAAAGCCGAACTCATCGGCTCTTTCCACCGAACCCGCTCCCATGGCGTCAGGTGGAAGGGTTTCATACCTGAAGGCGCACTCGATGGAGTGGATCTGTCCGCCCCGTCAGAAGAACGCACCAGGTCGCTGAAGTACGAGGATCTGCCCGAGGAGCTCAAAAAGAAACATGACGAGATCAAGGCAACCCTCGAAGCCGAACTCATCGGCTCCTCTGAGAAGACCCAGCCGCACGATATCAAGCTCGGTAGAGACTCACGTCCGCGGCCTGGTGTCAACATGGTGGATCTCAGCCACTCCATATGCCAGCCAGAGTTCTCCTTTGGTGTCAACATGGCAGGGCTTGCAAGCCGCCACGGCAAAGATGAAGCAGAAGGCAGCCACTCCCGTGGCAAGGATGAAGAGGAGGCCGATCCACGCGACCGGCCCCAAGATGATGACAGGCGGTACCTGACAGGGGAGGGAATGAGAAGCGTGCGGTGACCCTGGTTGAGGCAGACGAGGATGAAGGTGCTGCGGGAGATCGGGAGATAGCAGTGGCTGAATGGACTCGAGCGACGGGCCCCGTGACCTGCAAATGGGTGAAGCCACAAGGCCCTCCAAAAGGGTTCGACTTCGACGTGACCAAGACGGAGCAGATTTTTGATCTCTTACTCACGGAGAAGCATATAAAGGTACCCGAAGGCCACAAGTTCCCCACGGTGCAAGAGGCCGAACGGAAAGCCATACCGCAAATGGCATAACACGTTCTCCCACACCACCAACGACTGCAGGGTGTGGCGGCAGCAGATCCAAATGGCGATAGAAAATGGACGGTTGATTTTTAACCAGCACGCCATGAAGGTCGACACACACCCCTTCCCCGCCGTAAACATGGTGGAGTATACTTACCACGGAGGGTGCCAGCCGGATTTCTCGTGCCAAATCAATATGGTAGATCTTGGACACCACGGCGGCAAGGATGGAGATGAGGGCAGTTTGCTCTCATAGCAAAGATACGAGAGGAAGCCGCTCCACGCGATCGGCTCCGCCAAGACGGCAAGCGCTACATCACGAGAGGGAGAAGTGAAGAACATAAGATATCGGCGACCTCTCTCCGATCACCTCCTCAACGAGTATGTGAGTCGATACGACCAACGCCGACGGTCCAGCGATGATGATGAAAGAGATCGTCCGGCTAGAGAAGCCAGAAGACATCGTCGGCATAATCGCGATGAGGAGGAGCACGAGCGTTGTGCCAAGGAAAAGGCAAGGGAGCAAGACGACGAGGACAGGCACTGGGATTGTCCCTTCTTCAGGCACTGCTGGGATTCAGGAATGAGCCGATTGCCAACAATCGGCAATTGCCCGGAATGCAACCGGAAGAAGAAGGAGGCAGCCAACGTGTCCGTGTTCGAGCGCTTAGGACCTCTCCCGCCACAAGCAAACGAGCTGAGTCCCCTCGGTTGAAAGATCTCGAAGATTCGGAAGACGAGGGAGAAGAAGAAGACGGTATCACCGGCCAAGGTGGTGCCCCGATGGACTCAGCCGTTCCCGAAACGCAGGGTTCAACGATTGCGCGGCCCGGAAGAAGCCGAGAGGTTATACTTGCATACATTGAGGAAGGCAAGGCCTGATCCGGCTGCGAAGGTTCAGCGAACCCTGGATGAAGAGGGTCGTCCACGGAAAATGGAGTGGCGCCCCAAGCAAGGAAAGCCGATGATGAAACATCGGCTGGCACAAACATGGTGCTCGTTCTTCCGACAAAGCTTAGTGCTCCACGATTACACGATGCACTCAGGGTGGGCGACAGCAAGCGCACCAACATGATGAAGTCAGAGATTGGGCTGGTTTTATCTACCGGCTTGAACGAGTAGCAAGAGCACGTCAATGAGCAAACGTGGCGAGGCTGATCCTTGTGATCGGCCCCAAAAATTTATGAAGGGACATTACAAAACCTTCATCGAACAAGCAACATGGAGGCCGATTCCAGCAATCGGCCAAAATTATCCTCACCAACCATTCTGCCTGGGTTCAGCATGTTATCCAACAGAGCCGATACCATCAATTCTCTTGACAGAATCGGCTCCGGGGGGCACCCAAGTGGATAAAACACGAGGATATGCAGTAGAAATAGCTCATCCTTTGGTGATGGGTATTGGAGTGTGGAGGCCGATGCATAAGTCGGCCGTAAAAAAAAATTTCGAAACATTTTGAGCAAAGCCGATGCATGGCCATCGACTCAAGAGGAATAACTGTTACGATCAGAGGGTCAATGGAGCACGAAGGGAGATTTTAATGGAAGAACTCCTCAATGGAGTAGTTTAAGGGCTCAGATCCTCTCTTCAGAAACAATGCCAAGAGCAGCCTGGACGTGCAGATCGGGTCAAGGATGGATTGCATGAGATCCACCAAAGGAAAGGAGCCGATCTAGCCGGCAAGGTGAAGAACTGAAGAAGCTCGGGGGGCAGCTCACCTTGAAGGTTCTCTGCTCGGGGCTACGTCATGAGTTAAGGCTAATGTCGGCACATGTGGCTGATTCGCCTTGATTAAGGCTCGGGGGGCAGCTCGCCCTAAAGGTCGTTGCTGCGGGAGCCGATTTGGTTGGAACCGGCTAGCCCTACGACACAAGCTGAGTCCGGAGAGTGGTGTTCTGTTACGGAGTCATCGAGTTTGAGCATCCAAGACAGTTCCAGGGCTCTTTTAAAGTCGCTCGCTCAAAGATCAAGTCGCCGGCTTACTAAGATCGAGTTGTGCCATCGTCATCGGCGAGCTAGCTAGCTTGGAGGGATGGCTAAATTGGCCTGTCTCGCAGATTATCATGAAACTGATGCGTTGCCATCAGTCAATAAGCATGGATTAGGCCAACAGTCGACAAACTCAGCATGAAAGAAATCGGCGAAATCAAGTTAAGGGAATTCTTCATTAGTATTGGGATTTCTTACAATGGGGAGCCGATTGCTCGAGGAAGGAAGAACAAAAGAAGGGTCTATTGACCAATCTACTACTGCTAGGCCTATACTATTAGATCCTAATCTACGGGCCATCACTGCCCTCATCGTCATCCTCAGAACTCTCATCGGCCGCTGCTGCCGATGGGCTCCTCGTCGCTACTCCCGTAGCCCTCCACGGGGGCTTCATCCCCGTCTTCGTCGTCCGCTCTTGTCGTCGTCCCACCACATGCGGAGGCGTTTCGCCGGCGGGTAGCCATCGAGGGAGTCGTCGTCGTCGTCGTCTTCTTCTCCCTCTTCTTCGAGAGGTGGGGCAGCCGTCCCGGAGAAGCTGAGTCGTCCTCGCTTTTTGACTCCGGTTCCCCGTCGGCAAGGAAGCGAAGATCTTCATCCCCGCTGGTCAAGGACTTGTCGTCCTCGAGACCAAATGGAGGAGGCATGGCTCTCCTCGTCCCGGTCTTCGGGGCACGAATTTCCGGCGGCGTCTCGCGGGAGGAGTCGGACCCGTAGGAAAACTCGGAGGAAGAGGAAGAAGACATGGCGGCACGGAGGGTTTTTGGTGCTAATGCGAGGAGGACGAAGGAGACGCAAGCTGTTTAGAACGGTTAAATAAAGGGGATATGAGAGAGATTCAATGCCACAACAGCTTCCGAGGAGATGTTGCCCAACAGGAGAATTTTGCGGCCACGTGGAGAAGTGGAAGGGGCAAGGCATCATGATGGGGATTACGCGGCGGTTCCGCTACGCCACGACATGACCCGACGAAAGAAAGCGTAATGATTTTGGAAATGTCATTTCCAAAACCGGGGGAGCATGTGTTATCACCGGAATTTGACCGAGTCGGAGGTGGGCCGCGATCAAGATGGACTCGAAGAATATATATATAGAAGAAATACGTGAATCGGCCTTTTATACCAAGTTGGGCTTAATTGCACGTGTATCGCGTAATATATTAGATCGCATCTTAGTTTAGAAGTTAGAATCTTACTCGTGCACGGTTTGGTGCACGCCCACATTAGAAAGTCCATCTGGACTATAAATATGTATCTAGGGTTTATGGAATAAACAACAACCAACGTTCAACCACAAACAAATCTCGGCGCATCGCCAACTCCTTCGTCTCGAGGGTTTCTACCGGTAAGCACCATGCTGCCTAGATCGCATCTTGCGATCTAGGCAGCACTAAGCCTGCCCACGTTGTTCATGCGTTGCTCGTATGCGAAGCCTTTTGATGGCGAGCAACGTAGTTATCTTAGACATGTTAGGGTTAGCATTGTTCTTCATATTACATGCTTTCGTAGTGCAACCCTTGCATGTCTAGCCGCCCTTACACCTATCTTAGGTGTAGGGGCGGCACCCGCTTGATCATAGTTAAGTAGATCTGATCCGTTACGGTTGCTCCTTGTTTCATCAAGGATTAGTTTAATATCCGCAATAGTTAGGCCTTACAAAGGGTTGGAGGATCCAGCGGCGTGTAGGGTGGCGTTTGCTAGCCCTAGAAAGGATGTTCCGGGGATCAACCTCGTGTTGGTTTTAGGCCCTGTCTAGGGTCGACTACTACGGTCACCGTGCGCGAGCGCGAGGCCCAATCGTGAGTAGGATGATCCGATTATGCGGTGAAAACCCTAAATCGTCGTAGATCTCATTAGCTTTATCTTGATCAAGCAGGACCACCATATATTCGGACACCTCGTCCGAATCATGGGTGGATCGGCTCTTTGAGCCGATTCACGGGATAACCTGAGAGCCGATCGAGGCTCGTATTTAACGTTTACGTGTGTGCCCTGCAGGAAACTAAGCGAGGCATCATCCACACCTTCCTGACCGGGTATAGGTCAGGTGGCACGCCCTTGCAGTTGGCATCGGCGCGTGCGACCAGGAGGCTTTGCGGGCCGTCGCTCTGAGGGACTGGGGCCAGCCGCAGCCCTAGTTGTTCCCGGCTCTACGTGTTGCCCGTCTCTGCCCGCCAGGGGGTTTCTGACGTCAACAGAATCGGCTCAAAGAGCCGATCCACCCATGATACGTACGAGGTGTACGATCAGATGGTGGTCCTGCTTGATCAAAATAAAGCTAAAGCGACCTACTACGATTTGGGGTTTTCACCGCATAATCGGAACATCCTACTCGTGATCGAGCCTGGCGGCCACGCACGGTGATCGTAAACCGACCCTAAACAAGGCCTAAAAACCAACACGGAGTTGATCCTCAGAACATCCTGTCTAGGGCTAGCAAACTACACCCTACGCGCCACTGGATCCTTCGACCCGTTTGTAAGGCCTAACAATGCAGATATTAAACTAATCCTTGAAGAACAAGGAGCAATCATAACGGATCGGATCTACTAAACAATGATCAAGCGGGGTGCCGCCCTTACACCCGTGATAGGCGTAAGGGCGGCTAGATGCCTAAGGGTTGCACGACGATAGCATATGATACGAAGAACGATGCTAACCCTAAAACATCTATGATAACTACGTTGCTCGCCATCAAAAAGTCTTCGATACGAGCAACGCATGAACGACGAATAAACGTAGTGCTGCCTAGATCGCAAGATGCGATCTAGGCAGCATGGTGCTTACCCGGAAGAAACCCTCGAGACGGGGGAGTTGGCGATGCGCCGAGATTGGTTTGTGGTGAACGTTGATTGTTGTTTATTTCATAAACCCTAGATACATATTTATAGTCCGAGGGACTTTCTAATTCAGGCGTGCACCTAACCGTGCACGGGTTAAACTCTAACTTCTAACCGACACGTATCCTACTATGGTACAGATACACGGGCAATCTAGCCCAAACTTGGTACACAAGGCCGATTCATGTATTTCTTCTATGTATATTCTTCAAGCCCATCTCCAATCGCGGCCCACCTCTGATCCGGTCGGATTCTGGTGATAACACATGCCCCCCTGGTTTTGGAAATGTCATTTCCAAAATCATTACGCTTTTCCTTCGTCGGGTCATGTCGTGGCAGAGCAGAACTGCCACAGAATCTTCCATCATTTCGCCTCGCCTCCTGGGCTTCTCTGCACGAATCGATAATTTCGGCATCACGTCCTCGAGAACCGTCATGGCATTAAATCTCCACTACACCCCCTTTATTTATCTGTGCCGAACGGTTCGCCACTTCATCCCCCTGCTCTGTTCTGTCCACCAGCGCCCAAAAAACCCTCTTCCCCTGTAGCAATGTCTTCCTCTTCCTCTTCCTCCTCAGGCCTCCCCCTCCAATCTTCGCCGAAGAGCAAGAACGAAGACGACCTCCACTCCGGGGCGAACCCCATCTCCTCCGACAAGGAGGAGAAAGAAGAAGAAGCAGAGAAGACAGAGGCCTCCCCCTCCGCCAGGCACCCGCCGAAGAAGCGCTCCCGCATGTGGGCGGACAGCGAGGACGAGGATGATGACGAGGAAGGAGAAGAGGAGGAGGAGGAGGATTCCTCCTCTTCCGCTGGGTACCCGCCGATGAAGCGCTTCCGCGCTTGGGCGGAAAGCGAGGATGATGATGATGACGAGGAAGAAGAAGCTCCGGCCGAAGGCTGGGGCAGCAGCGACGAGGAGTTCTCCGGCAGTAGCGCCGACGGCAACTCCGACGCCGACGATGATGCTAGCGAGGATTAGCAATGTAGGATTAATAGTCCCTGAGCAATCGGCTCTTCTTTTGTTCTTCCTCGCTTGAGCAATCGGCTCTTCATTGTAACAATCCTCTCTTATTAATGAAGAAGACCTTTCCTTAACTTGATTTTGCCGATTTCCTTTCGTACTGATTCTGCCGATTGTTAGTTTGACCAACGCTCAATGAGCCGATGGCAACGCATCGGCCTCTTACAATAAATTTTGAGATAGACGAATTTAGCCACCTCCTCAAACGGTAACCTGCGAACCTTGCTCAAACTCAGATCCCCAAACTTCCAACCGAACGAGGTCCAAACCGCGGCCATTGAGCGCAGCGTTAGATTTAACGGCAAAACTTCGAAATAACGCCTGGTCTCATCATTAAGCTTAGGTTTCCAGACGTTCTCCTGCCGAATCCTTCTTTTCCAAATCCCTTTTGCCTTCGGGAGAGCTCCAGGACCATTGCTGAATCAACCCGGAGGCCGGAGCTGATACTTCTGCAGGACAGGCATCACTTATCCACAAATTTTCTTTCGATAATCTATAGCGATGTTCGAAATCCCGCTCTGTTTTCCCGCAGTGACCATTCCTCAAAAAGGTTGAGACGCAGAGCCAGCCGATTTCAACCAAATCGGCTTCCTATAGCAAGGGGTCCTTCAGGGCAAGCTGCCCCCCGAGCTTCAATCAAGGCGAGAGAAGAGGTAAGCCAACCAAATGTGCCACCATCGGCTTCCAAATTGCAATACAGAGCCAGCCGATTTAAACAAAATCGGCTCCCCAGAGGAGAGAACCTTCAGGGTGAGCTGCCCCCCGAGCTTCCCCAGTTCAATTCTTGCGTCTTGCTGATCAGATCGGCTCATCATCTTCGGCAGGCTGAGGCTGATGTAACTCCCGGTAAGGATGTTTTGAATTTCCGGTGGTCTCCAAAACTCTGGACGTAACAACCTCTGAACGTGACATCAACCAAGTCGCCACCTTGGTTGCCCTTGAGTCTCTGTTTATAACAGCTGTACCCCTAGAGTCGATGGCTATGCATCGGCTTTGTTCATTGCATATCATGCGAATTTTTTTTTACGGGCCGATTTTTCTATCGGCCCCCAATATTTCACTGCACATGTATCGCACATGTTTATCTGATTAGGTGCCCCCCGAGCCGATTCTGCCAGGTAACTGCTGATATCGGCTCTGTGGTTAGCCAAGGCACTACAATGTGAACGTCGGCTCTGCTAGGAACAATGTGGATTTCTTCCAGTGCATCAGCCGACGCAAACCCATTGCTCATTAGATCGACGTTGAACCCAGGAAGAATGAATGGTGAGGATAATTTTGGCCGATTGCTGGAACCGGCCTCCATGTTGCTTGCTCGATGAAGGTTTTGCAATGTTCCTCCCTAAATCCTTGGGGCCGATCACCTGGATCGGCATCGCCACGTTTGTCCATCGATGTTGCTTTTGTTACACGGTCAGGCCGGTGGATAAAACCAGCCTAACCCCGTCCCTTGTCATGTCGATGCTTTCTCGTGGCTTCTCAAAGATGACCGGCCGTAGGCCGCAGTCAAGTTGTGCCACATGTGCTTCGTCTAATCCTGGAACGCTAAACTCCGTTGGAAGGATGAAGACCATGTTTGTGCCAGCCGATGTCTCATCATCGGCTTTCTTTTGTCTGGGGCACCACTCTTTCCTTTGTGGCCGACCTTCTTCGTCCAGGGTTCGCTGAATTTTAGCGGCCAGATCAGGTCGCGCCTTCCTCAACGTGTGCGAGTATAACCTTTCAGCTTCCTCCAACCCACGTAGACGCCGAACCCTTCGCTTTTGGGAACGGCCGAGCCCATCGGGGCACCACCTTGGCCGATGATACTTGTCTTCTTCTTCATCATCGTCCTCTAGTTCCTCGAGATCTTCCACCCGAGCGGACTCAGCATGCTTGTTCCGAGGCGGGAGAGGCCCTAGACGTTTGAACACGGACACGTTAGCCGCATCCTTCTTCTTTTGTTTACATTACGGGAAGTTGCCGATTGTAGGCAATCGGCTCATTCCCGAATCCCAGCAGGTGTCTGAAGAAGGGGCAGTCCCGAGTGCCTATCCTCGTCGTCTTGCTCTCTCGACTTTTCCTTGGCGTGGCGCTCATATCGCTCCTCGTCGCGATCATGCCGACGACGTCTCCTGTCGTCCCTAGCCAGACGATCTTTTTCATCATCGTCGCTGTATCGCCGGCGTTGGTCGTGTTGACCCACATACTTGCTGAGGAGGTGATCAGAGAGAGGTCGCTGATATCTTACGTTCCTCACTTCTCCCTCTGTGATGTAGCGCTTGCCATCGTGGCGGAGCCGATCGCGTGGAGCGGCTTCCTCTGTGTCCTTGCTATGAGAGCAGCTGCCCTCATCTCCGTCCTTACCGAGTGGTGCCCGAGGTCCTACCATGTTGATATTGCACGAGAAATCTGGCTGGCACCCTCCATGGTAAGTATACTCCACCATGTTAATGGCGGGGAAGGGATGTGTGTCGACCTTCATGGCGTGCCGGCTGAAAATTAGCCGCCCTTGTTCTATCGCCATTTGGACCTGTTGACGCCACACCCTGCGGTCGTTGGTGGCGTGGGTGAACGTGTTATGCCATTTGCGGTATGGCTTTCCGTTCAGCTCTTGCACCGTGGGGATCTTGTGGCCTTCGGGTAACTTTAGCTTGCTTCTCCTTGAGTAAGAGGTCGAAAATCTGCTCGGCTTTGGTCACGTCGAAGTCAAACCCTTTTGGAGGACCTTGTGGCTTAACCCATTTACGGGACACGGGGCTTGCCCCCGAGTCCATTCAGCCACTGCTACCTCTTGATCTCCCGCAGCACCTCCATTTTCATCCGCCTCAACCGGGACCACCGCACGCTTGAATTTATCCCGGTAAACATCCGGGTGGCGCTGTTCATATGCCGACAGGCTTCTGCACCATGTGCGCCAGTGAAGGGTAGTCTGCTTGGGAGGCCACGTCCTTGATCGATGATGAGAGACCCACCACCGCCAACTCGACTGCTTCCTTTTCACTTACATGAACCGAATAGCATCGGTTCCTAACGGTCCTGAAGCGGCCGGACGTATTCTGCCATTGTTTCCCGCGCTCTGTCGTACTTGTGCTAGATCGGCAATACCAGCCTCGGAAGCCTCGAGTGATACTCGTATGTGGAACTGCTCTTCCAACTCGCTTCCAAGTCCGGATTGAGTTTGGTGGCAGCGATGTGTACCACCCGAAAGCCGATCCTGTGAGGGACTGTGCGAAGAACCTCACACGCAGCTCGTCTGATGCTGAGATCGTGCCCAGCTGCGCCAAATATCGGCTCACATGCTCGATGGAGCTGGAACCATCTGATCCATTAAACTTTGTGAAGTCAGGGAGCCGATATTTGGGTGGTAGCGGGATCAATTCGTACTCGTTGGGGTACGGCTTGGAATAGCCGATTGTCCTCCTTTTCGGCATCATGCCGAACTGGTCTTTCGAGAATTGTACAAATCTGATCCGCGGTGATGGCTGCGGGTGTCGAACTACGAAGGTTCGCCGGGGTGGCATACTTAGCCAGCCATGCTTGCTTTTCCAGTTCCGAGCCAACTGCGGGAGCTGAGCTCCGGAGGTTTGTCGGAGTGGCGTACTTAGCTAGCCACGTCACGCTTCTCAAGATCTGTTCCCGGCGTTCCTCCTCGCTGTTCCCGAAGTCCCTACTGTTGCAGCCTGGTTCGAGAGTGCCCGATCATCTGCAGGTCGGCACGTATGCGCACGTGTATCCGTGGGGGATCTCCTTGGGCGCCTCATGTAAGAATTGGTAGTCACTAGGGTCACCACCAACCTTGTAGACGACGTATGCCGATGAACTCGGCACTTCTGGTGCTGCCAACGCGAACGGCAGCGGTGGACGGGACTAGAGTGGCATCTCTCCTTGGTAAGTCCCCAGAGCCGGTCCTGACGGAGAATACTGATGGCTCATGATTTCCGGATCACGCGCGAGCGACACGCTCCAAAGTGTTCACCGAGGCTCTCGGAATGGCGGTGCGGCGAATGAGCCACCATGAAGTTGATCTCCCGACGCGGCGACCTGGTGCGTTCTTCGACGGGGAGGACAGGTCCACTCCATCGAGCGCGCCTTCAGGTGAGAACCCTTTCCACCTGATGCCATGGGAGCGGGTTCGTGGAAAGAGCCGATGAGGTCGGCTTCGAGGGCTTGCTTTGATCTCGTCATGCTTCTTCTTGAGCTCCTCGGTCGGATCCTCGTACTTGACCGGAGTGCCTTCCGCCATCTCGGATGTAGATGGCGATGCGGTGGATGTCGAAGATTGTCCCACCGGGCGTGCCGAGAATGTGTTGCGGTCGAAACGCACCGGCGGGCAGCGACGGGCAACACCATAGAGCCGGGAATCTCCCGGGACTGCGGCTGGCCCTGGTCCCTCCGAGCGACGGCCCGCAAAGCCTTCGCACGCACGTCCGATGCTGATGCAAGGGCGTGCCACCTGACCTATACCTGGTCAGGAAGGTGTTGGATGATGCCTCGCTTAGTTTCATGCATGGCATACACGTAAACGTTAAATACGAGCCTCGATCGGCTCTCAGGTTGTCCTGTGAATCGGCTCAAAGAGCCGATCCACCCATGATACGTACGAGGTGTACGATCAGATGGTGGTCCTGCTTGATCAAAATAAAGCTAAATCGACCTACTACGATTTGGGGTTTTCACCGCATAATCGGAACATCCTACTCGTGATCGAGCCTGGCGGCCACGCACGGTGATCGTAAACCGACCCTAGACAAGGCCTAAAAACCAACACGGAGTTGATCCTCGGAACATCCTGTCTAGGGCTAGCAAACTACACCCTACGCGCCACGCTGGATCCTTCGACCCGTTTGTAAGGCCTAACAATGCAGATATTAAACTAATCCTTGAAGAACAAGGAGCAATCATAACGGATCGGATCTACTAAACAATGATCAAGCGGGGTGCCGCCCTTACACCCGTGATAGGCGTAAGGGCGGCTAGATGCCTAAGGGTTGCACGACGATAGCATATGATACGAAGAACAATGCTAACCCTAAAACATCTATGATAACTACGTTGCTCGCCATCAAAAAGGCTTCAGTACGAGCAACGCATGAACGACGAATAAACGTGTGCTGCCTAGATTGGTTTGTGGTGATGCGCCGGAAGAAACCCTCGAGACGGGGGAGTTGGCGATGCGCCGAGATTGGTTTGTGGTGAACGTTGATTGTTGTTTATTTCATAAACCCTAGATACATATTTATAGTCCGGGGGACTTTCTAATTCTGGCGTGCACCTAACCGTGCACGGGTTAAACTCTAACTTCTAACCGACACGTATCCTACTATGGTACGGATACACGACAATTAGCCCAAACTTGGTACACAAGGCCGATTCATGTATTTCTTCTATATATATTCTTCAAGCCTCATCTCTCCAATCGCGGCCCACTTCTGATCCGGTCAAATTATGGTGATAACACTTTACCCATACTAAACTATATATATATCCTTGATTCTTCTAAAGCACTTCAAGGATATTCTTACTGTTGTCCAATGATCATTACATGAATCATTCTGGTATATGCTCTTAACACTTTAGAGCACATGACATCTGATTTTGTACATATTATTCGTGATCTAAAATCACTCATGTGTTTTTACTCATCGAGTGTCAAATACACTCATGTCTTATTAAACCTTCACATGAAAAAGAACACCTTCTTAATATTTTATATTGAACTACTTCAATATTCATTCTATGTACTTTAACTTAAACTTATTATGTGTTTCAATCTATCTTCATAGATCTTGACACTAAATATGTTTAAGTCCATATCCTTTCATTGAAGTTAATTTTCAATGAAACCTTCTAATCACATCAAGTACATGATTACATTATTTATAATCAACGATATGTCATCTACATAAAGTATTATAAATATGTCTCAGCGCTCCCACTTAATTTCTTGCAAATGCAAGCTTCTTCATCGTTTCTGATGAAATCATAACTCTTTGATCATTTCATCCGGTGAAGATTCCAACTCCGTGATACTCACTTCATCCAGTGAAGTTTGTATACCCTTTTAGTATTCTACGGACTAGCAAAACTCTCAGTTGTATCTTGTATACACCTTTAATACACACTTCTGTTAAGTAATGTATTTTGCCATCCTACTAGCATATCTCATAAAAGAAATATGTAGCGATTACTAGAACAATCCGCATAGACTATAAGCATCGCTGTTGAAGATCTAATCTTATCGCAGTCAACTCTTTGAACTTTGTCATAAACAATCTTTTGACAAGTTGAGCTTCTTCAAGGATATTATATCCAAGTCTATAAATTTTATAGATCTATTTACTTTCAAAAAGTATTTATTCCTTCAAAAGGTTTATCAAGCTCCAAGCTTGATTTTAGATACTATCTTGGATTTCATGGCTCTTAGCCATTTTAACGGAGTCAGGGCCCATCATAGCTTCTTTGTATGTAGTTGGTTTATCATTGTTCAAAATCAATCCTTTGTTCACAAATCATTTATTTGATCACAAAGTAAACCATACCTACAAGGTTCAATAGGTACTTCGATCTCCATGACTATAACACTTTGTAGACATGGGAGCCATGATCATCGTGGCCGCTTCCAGAACCATTTCCGATGCTGCGCTACTCTGATCATCATGCTCAGGTTCATCAACCTTATCAAGTTCTATTGTCCTCCCACTCAAATACTTCGCTAGAAACAATTTCTTGGAAATAAGAAACATCGACAAACACTTTTGTCTTTGACTTCATAGTGGAAAGAATTCCCAATTTGTTCTCTGGGATAACCAACAAAGACATTCATCCGATTTTGGTTGTAAACTCATTTACTTATGCTATGCATACCAAAATTTAAGAAAGGACTATTAGGGTTTATACCCATGCCATAACTCATATGGTGTCATTTCAACGGATTTATGATGACGCTCTATTTAGTGTAAAAGCGGTAGTCTCATAAAGCATAATCCACAAAATATAATGGCATCATTTTATTTTATATCATCATTAATCCAACAAGGTTTGGATACGTCTTTCGAATACTCCATCATAACTATGGTGTTCCGAGAAACGTGAGTTGTGGAACAATTTCATAACTCTCTTAGATGTTCGCTAAAAATCGCAATTCAAATATTTCCACCATGATCCAATCATAGATATTTGACTTTTCTATTACGATGATTTCCACTTCATGCTGAAATTTATTTGAATCCATTCAAATGTTTCAAACTTCTTCCTCATCGAATAAATATATCCATATATATACACTCAATTCATTGTTGGAAGTTTTCATGAAGTAGAAGAATCTTCCGCTCACAACTATGCCCAATGAACCACATACATCATCATGTATGTTTCCACTAAGTTAGTTGCCCGTTCAACTCTTGGCCTATGAACGGTATTTCAGTCATTTTCTTTAGAAAAGATTTGCAAGTGCCAAATGATTCAAAAATCAAATGACTCCAAAATCTATTTGCATGGAGTTTCTTCATGCGTTCCTTTCTAACATGACCTAAATAGCGGTTCCACAAATAAGTGGAATTCAAATCATTTGCCTTATGGCATTTTAGCGTCAGTGTTATGCATGTGTGTTTCACCATTAAGATTTATAATAACTTATCCATCGTACATGGAGTACGGTCATAACTTTGAACAACTCATTGTTTTTATTTGACCAGAGCTAAATAACAATTATTAAGTTCTTTATTATATATCTGAAGGGCTAGGTAGAATGCCAACGACAAACATAATAACACTTTATTTTGTCCAGACGTGCATTATTACCACATTCCTTATCAGTCACTTAGGCCATTGTATTCTTGTATTGCGTTGTGTTGTATGACATCTCATACCAACCAATATGGTACTTATACCCAAGAATTCCATTGTGTGACCAATCAAATAATACATTCATAACATGTATATCATCTATATACACATGAGCTAGACTTTCTAGTCTTTTCTTTCTTTATGCCAAAATCCTTTTGTAGTTTCTCTTTCGATTTTCCTCATATTTCTAAAAACACTTCAACATCAATAACTTCTAGGCTTGTTGGTCAAATACCAATAACCTTGAGGTTCACACTTTGAAGTTGATCATCACATGACAAGTGTTCCGGATTTCACTATTAGTAACTTTTTAATGTGATGAACAATTTCACTCATAATTTTACCCATCAAATCATGACAACTTCATGATGAAGCTACTATGGCTTACATGGATATGCGAATAATGTTAGTGCCCAACTAGTTGGAGGATCGGGACGCCTAGCGTCTTCAACCTTCGTACATTCCCATAAAACTTATGAGTTTATGTAGTCTCACTAAATTATATTCTATTATCTTGTAATAAGGTCTTAGATATCACATATATCTCATACCTTGCTTATTTCTGAAAACAAACTTTTCAGCTCCTTACTTTTCAAACGGATTTGAACATCAAGTTTCACGGAGACAAGATAATTTTAGATACTAATTGAAACCATTGCTTTTCGAATCAGCAATTTGAGGATTACCAAAAGTTTGCTATAGGACTTAATCATTTCTTGATTCTTTAACAATACGGTACCAGTCCGTAAAGTTACTTGTCAGATTTAACAGTATTTCTATCTCAATTACAAGCCTAGCGTAAAGTAGAAAACGGATGCCAATTCTACAAAATTTAATTCAAATACAATTTAGACTTTGTTCATGATAAATTTGAGTTTACTATTAATTCTTAAATTAACTAGGTGAACTCCCACTCAAAACAACATCCCTCGCATTGTCTTAGTGATCACACGAACCAAATCCACTACACCAAGTCCGATCTTCACGAGAAAAGATGTAGCTTCAAAGGCAAACACTCAAAGTGTTCATCATATCATTCATATGACTCATGCTCTACCTTTCGGTATCCCGTGTTCCGAGACCATGTCTGTACATGCTAGGCTCGTCAAGGCAACCTTAGTATCCGCGTGTGCAAATCTGGCTTGCACCCGTTGTATGCACATGTAGAATCTATCACACCCGATCATCACGTGATGCTTCAAAATGACAAGTCTTAGCAACGGTGCATACTAAGGATGAACACTTTATTATCTTGATATTTAGTGAGAGGGATCATCTTATAATGCTACCGTCGCGATCTAAGCAATACAAGATGCATAAAAGGATTAACATCACATGCAATTCATAATGTGATATGATATGGCCCTTTAGTCTTTGCGCCTTTGATCTTCATCTCCAAAGCACGGACATGATCTCCATCATCAACGGGCATGATCTCCATCATCGTCGGCGTAGCGTCAAGGTCCATGGCGCCGTCTTCATGGTTGTTCACCACATGTAGCAACTATTACAACTACTTTGAAATAATACTACAACATGAAATATAAAGACAACCATAAGGCTCTCGCCGGTTGTCACAATACAATAATGATCATCTCATACATATTCATCATCACATCATGGCCATATCACATCACCAAACCCTGCAAAAACAAGTTAGACGCCTCTAATTTGGTTTTGCATATTTTACGTGGTTTAGGGTTTTCGAGTGAGATCCAATCTACCTACGAACATGAACCACAACGGTGATACTAGTGTTGTCAATAGAAAGAGTAGATTGAATCTTCACTATGGTGGGAGAGACAGACACCCGCAAAGCCACTTATGCAATACAAGTTGCATGTCAAGCGTGGAGCAAGTCTCATGAACGCGGTCATGTAAAGTTAGCCCGGGCCGCTTCATCCCACCATCCCGCAAGATGCAAAGTACACTAACTAAAAACAACAAAAGCATCAACGCCCACAAAAACCATTGTGTTCTACTCGTGCAACCAATCTATGCATAGACACGGCTCTGATACCACTGATGGGATTCGTAGCATAGAAAACAAAAAATTTCCTACCGCAAGAACGAATAACAAGCCAAGATCTAATCTAGTAGATGGTAGCAACGAGATGAAGATCATGAGACTAACCCTCGAAGATTCCCAAAGCCTACGAGATTAGATCTCGTGGTTGATGTAGTCGATCACTTGCCGCTTTCAAAAGCGCGTAGAAGATCTTGACGGTGCCACAGTCGGGCAGCACCTCCGTACTCGGTCACACGTTCGGTGTTGATGACGACGTCCTTCTCCCCGTTCCAGCGGGCAGAGGATGTAGTAGATCCTCCTCGGAATCCCGCCAGCACGACGGCGTGGTGATGGTGGTGGTGGAGATCTCCGGTAGGGCTTCGCCGTAAGCGCTATGGGAGAAGAAGGAGGAGGGAGTAGCTAGGGTTTGGGAGAGAGGGGGGCTTGGGGCGCCGGCCAGGGAGCCCCTTGGTTGTGCGGCCAAGGTGTAGCCAGCCCTCTCCCTCTCCCTCTCTTTATATAGGTGGAACCCCCAAGGGTTTTCCCAAAATCCGAATAAGAGTCCAACTCCAAAACTTCCATATGGGTGAAACCTAGGGAAAGTGGGATTGCTCCCTTTCCTTCCCCTATGGCCGGCCATGGAGGGTGGAGTCCACCATGGACTCCACCTTCCCCTTTGGTTGGTCGGCTAGGGCTGGTGGAGTCCATCCGGGACTCCACCTTCCATGGTGATTTCTTCCGAAGGTTCTAGAACATTCTAGCAGCCTTCCATAAATGCACCGGATCATTTCCAAACTTGGAAAGTGACTTCCTATATATGAATCTTATTCTCCGGACCATTCCGGAACTCCTCGTGATGTCCTGGATCCCATCCGAGACTCCGAACAACATTCGAACTCCATTCCATATTCCATATCTACTTATAACGACATCAAACCTTAAGTGTGTCACCCTACGGTTCGAGAACTATGCGGACATGATCGAGACTCCTCTCCGATCAATAACTAATAGCGGGACCCGGAGATCCATAATATCTCCCACACATTCAACGATGACTTCGTGATCGAAAGAACCATTCACATACGATACCGATTCCCTTTGTCACGCGATACTTTACTTGTCCGAGGTTCGATCATCGGTATCTCCATACCTAGTTCAACCTCGTTTTCGACAAGTACTCTTTACTCGTACCGTGGTATGTCATCTCTTGTGACCTAGTCACATGCTTGCAAGCTAATTAGACGACATTCCACCGAGAGGGCTCGAGAGTATATCTATCCGATCATCGGGATGGACAAATCCCACTCTTGATCCATATGCCTCAACTCACACTTTCCGAATACTTAATCCCATCTTTATAACCACCCATTTACGCAATGGCGTTTGATGTAATCAAAGCATCCTTCCGGTGTAAGTGATTTACATGATCTCATGGTCGAAGGACTAGGTAACTATGTATCGAAAGCTTATAGCAAGTTGAACTTAATGACTTGATCTCATGCTATGCTTACTATGGGTGTGTCCATCACATCATTCACCTAATGATATGATCTTGTTATTAATAACATCCGATGTTCATGATCAGGAAAACCATGATCATCTATTAATCAACAAGCTAGTTAAATGAGAGGCTTACTAGGGACTCGGTTGTTTACACAACACACATGTATTAATGTTTCCGGTTAATACAATTATAGCATGGAGTGT
>NC_061513.1:186861615-187028521 GCF_022539505.1 Lolium rigidum | reverse complement strand
TATCACCGTTTGAGAGGCGGCAGGGGATCGAAAGAAAAGGCAAGTGACCAAATATGAGGTGCCAAAAATAATTCAAGAAAAGAAAGTTTTATAGTGCATAGAGGATGACATGCGGGTCCCGAGTTAGCGACGGCGGTATCACCGTTTGAGAGGCGGCGGGGATCGAAAGAAAAAGGCAAGTGACCAAATTTGAGGTGCCAAAAAAAACTCCAAGAAAAGAAAGTTGATTGCACATAGAGGATGACATGCGGGTCCCATTTAGCGACAGCGGTCTCAACGTTTCCAAGGTGGCAAGGGATCAAAAGAAAAAGGAAGTAGCCGAAATCAGGGGGTCAAAAAAAATCCAAGAATAGAAAGAATTTTGGTTCATAGAGGATGACATGCGGGACCCATGATCCTGCATCGTAAACGGCTCGATCGGAGAACGTTGAACGAGATGGCGCGATCGAGAAAAAAAATAATGCCAGAGAGGCTGCCATCTGGGCCCTACATCCCTCGGCGGTGCGGATTTGCGTTGACTTGGCCGGCGAACCCGAGAATTCGCGATGCACCACGTCCCGGGCCACCATACGCGACGTTTTGGCCGCTTTCGTCGGGCTAGGTGGCCTCAAAAACGAGAAAAAAAAAGTTTTGACATGCACCACGGAGGGACCAAAATCGTCGGCCATGGTACACCAGCAACCACGGCGCGACTTCAACTTCGTCGGCCATGGCAACTTTTCTTGTAGTGACAAGTCAAGTGGAGTAATGGGTTTGAAACCATACACCACCTCAAAAGGACACAGCTCCGTGGTAGAATGTACCACCCTGTTGTAAGCAAACTCCACATGCGGCAAACACTCTTCCCACTCCTTCAAGTTCTTCTTGATCATGGATCTCAACAGTTGTGACAATGTTCTATTCACCACTTCAGTTTGTCCATCAGTTTGGGGATGACAAGTAGTACTGAAAAGTAGCTTCGTCCCCAGCTTTCTCCACAGCGTCTTCCATAAGTAGCTCATAAACTTCACGTCACGATCAGAAACAATAGTCTTCGGAACTCCATGTAATCGTACAACCTCCCTGAAAAACAGGTTAGCAATATGCGACGCATAGTCGCTTTTGTGGCAGGCAATAAAATGAGACATTTTAGAAAATATGTCCACTACCACAAATATAGAATCATGACCTCTTTTAGTACGCGGCAAACCCAACACAAAATCCGTACTAATCTCCTCCCAAGGTGTAGTAGGTGCCGGTAAAGGAGTATACAAACCGTGAGGTTTCAGCTTGGATTTGGACTTGTTGCAAGTAATACACCTCTTCACATACCTGTCCACATCCCGCTTCATCTTTGGCCAATAAAAATGGTCAGCTAGCATGAGTAGCGTCTTCTCATGCCCAAAGTGACCCATCAAACCTCCAGCATGTGATTCCCGCAATAAGAGCAAACGCACATACGATTCTGGAACACATAGTTTGTTAGCTCTAAACAAAAACCCATCATGTATGTGATATTTTTCCCATGCTTTACCAATAGCACACAAGCGATATGGTTCAGCAAAATCATGATCATGGGCATACAAATCACATAGCACTTCTAATCCAGGAATTTTAACATCAAGGTGAGTTAATAGCATATTCTTCCTAGATAGAGCATCGGCAACAATATTATCTTTTCCCTTCTTATGCTTAATAATGTATGGAAAAGACTCAATGAACTCAACCCACTTAGCAAGACGCTTATGCAAAGTAGACTGAGCTTTCAGGTATTTTAAATCTTCATGATCAGAATGTATGATAAATTCTTTTGGCCACATGTAATGTTGCCAAACCTCAAGAACTCTAATTAAAGCATACAATTCTTTATCATAGATAGGATAGTTCAACTTAGCACCAGAAAGTTTCTCAGAAAAATATGCAATTGGGCGACCCTCTTGCATCAATACACCACCAATTCCAATACCACTAGCATCACATTCAATCTCAAATTGCTTATTGAAATCAGGAAGTGCAAGCAACGGTGCAGAAGTTAACAATCTCTAAAGTTCATCAAAAGCATGATCTTGGGCTGCACCCCACTCAAAAACAACACTCTTTTTAGTCAAGTCATTCAAAGGAGCAGCAATAGTACTAAAGTTGGGCATAAATCGTCTATAAAACCCAGCTAGACCATGAAAACTTCTTACTTGACTCACATTCATGGGAGTAGGCCAATTTTGAATAGCTTCAATTTTAGACACATCTACTTCTACTCCATGTTGAGTGACAACATAACCCAGAAATATGACCTTATCTTTGCAAAATGTGCACTTCTCAAGATTACCATAGAGTTTATTATCACGCAACACTTGCAAAACATGTCGAATATGTATAGTATGATCATATTCATTGCGGCAGTAGATTAATATGTCATCGAAGTACACAACCACAAACTTGCCAATAAAGTCACGCAAAACATGGTTTCTCATGAAAGTGCGAGGTGCATTAGTCAAACCAAAAGGCATTACCAACCACTCATATAAACCAAATTTTGTTTTAAAGGCTGTTTTCCATTCATCCCCTTCTTTCATCCTAATTTGATGATAACCACTACGCAAATCAATTTTAGAGAAAACAGCGAGCACCACTCAATTCATCTAGCATATCCTCTAAACGGGGAATAGGATGACGATATCGAATAGTAATGTTGTTTATCGCTCTACAATCTACGCACATACGCCAAGTACCATCTTTCTTAGGAACTAGAATAACGGGAACAACACAAGGACTAAGGCTTATGCGGATATAACCTTTGTCGAGTAGTGCTTGTACTTGCTTACGTATCTCCTTCGTTTCTTCGGGGTTCGTTCTATATGGTGCCCGATTGGGTAGCGAAGCTCCGGGGATCAAGTCGATTTGATGCTCAATACCTCGCAATGGTGGTAGTCCTGCGGGTACCTCATCCGGAAACACGTCGCCAAATTCCTGCAAAACATTAGAAACACCAAGAGGAAGAGGGTTCATGTCGTTAGAAACCAAAACCGTACCCCCTGTACAAGAGCACAAGAGGCATGGCTGTAGGATCCTCGCTAAATTCTCTCATGTCTTCTTTGGTGGCTAATGAGACTAAGGAATTCACTCTCTCACTTTTCGTTATATCACTCACGACATTACAATTCTCTCGCCTATCTAAAGAAGCATCCTCCAAGTTTACTTCAACTTTCTGACGAGATTCATTGACAATTTGCTGTGGTGACATAGGCTGTAAATTGATTTTCTTGCCCTTGAACTCCAAGTGATATGTATTGGCACGGCCATTGTGTTGCACAGAACGGTCATAGAGCCAAGGCCGACCCAATAGTAGGTGACACACCGTCATAGGAACCACATCAAAATCAATGGAATCCTTATACGGTCCAATCGCAAATTCAACACGCACCATGTGGTTTACCTTCATCTCACCATTGTTGCTCAACCACTGAATATAGTATGGATGCGGGTGCGGTAGATATTTCAACTTCAGCTTGGTACACAACTCCTTGCTTGCTAAATTGCGGCAACTCCCGCCATCAATAATGACCTTGCAAGCCTTGTCAGGACCAACTAAAGCCTTTGTTTGGAACAAATTGCAGCGCTGAGTAGATGCACTAGGCAACACATTAAGAGCACGCTGCGACACAACAATAGTGCGAGCTTCATACGGATAAGCATCTACACCATCAGTGTCATAGTACTCATCGTCTGGAGCATTTGGATCAACCTCATCGCCAGTCTCATACTCATTGTCCTCATTGATTATCATGACTTTGTGGTTACGACAATCCCTTCGAAAGTGACCCTTGCCACCACAAGTATGGCAATTCATATCGCGGTTGCGCGCAGTAGACATGCTAGAAGCACTTGTACTTGTAGCAGGTTCGGACTTCTTTGTGTTTTGCACATTGGAGACCGGTTTGCTAGGCGGAGTAGAATAAGGTGCGGAGCGCGTAGATGGCGCCGGCGCCATCGATGGGGGCGCCCGAGGCGTGAACCACCCTGCTCCCGTAGTATGGCTTTTCACCTTAGCTTCGTCAACCAACTGTGATTCAGCTTCTCTTGCATGATGTAGCAACTCATTCATAGTGGTGTAACTGTAATGACGAACAATACCTTTGATATCATACTTCAAACCATTGAGAAAACGAGTCATTGTCATCTCAAGGGATTCTTTGACACGGCCACGCTGCATGAGCATCTCCATCTCCATGTAGTATTCATCAACAATCTTCACACCTTGTCTCAATAGGGTCAACTTATCAAATATATTGCGCAAATAATTTCTGGGCACAAAACGCTCGGTCATTGCCGCCTTCATAGGATGCCATGTGATAATAGGCGGTTCACCATCTTCTTCACGAGCACTAACATATCGATCCCACCAACGCAATGCATAACCATCAAATTCAGAAGAAGCAAGCTTGATCTTCCTATCTTCAGTATAATTATGTAGGCGCCATAACTTCTCAATCTTCAGCTCCCAAGTGAGGTATTCTTCAACATCAGCACCTCCTTCAAACTTGGGTATGGAGAACTTAGGCTTACCCAATCCATCTTCTTCCTCAAACCCACGACCTGGACGTCGGAGTTCAGCAAACCCACGAGGACGATTACCACGTGGCGCACCACGAGCATTATGTGCGTCATCTTGAAGCTCAGGATCTTCGTCGTCTTCTTGTTGTTGTTGGGTCAAATTCTCAACAGCTAGCCGCAAATCTAGAAGACTGCGCTGTATATCCGTCATTTGATCTTTAATTGTAGTGACGGTCTCACATGTAGTATCCAGCTTCTGGGAGATCCCTTGGACCGTTCCCCTAAGCTCATCATCCTGAGTGCGGAATTCACGTCGCATCTCATTACGAAGAGCCTCATACTCCCTCCATGTCATCAAATCCGCGGAGTTCTTGTTCTCCTGGTTAACAATTTTTTCATCACTAGCAGACATGGTTAGTAGGTTAGTGCACTAAAACAAATATATATGGTGGTACTCTCACAACTCACTCAAAACTGATAAGAAAAGGAAATCTTACCGCTCCAAAGTGAATTAGTATTGCTTACCACTTGTAGTGACAACTAGTGCACGGATGTAGCGAAGCGAATATCAAGGGTATAAGAACAAATCACACGACAAAGCGGGATATATGTGGGGTTGTAGGTGGGCTACCTATTTGCACCAATAACAAGCTCTAGCGCTGACCGTAGACAACCAATGATACTCACACAAGGCGATAAATGTGGCAATGCAACTATATGTAGGAAAAGGTTGCAATGCACTAGAGAGATGCTAGCAAAGCTCAACGAGACAGGCACAAGATTGCTCAACTACGGGTGCAGTAAAGTAAACTTAGGCCTACACTTGATTCTTCTAGCACTTCACTTTTCTTTTTGTATTTTTCTTTTTGTATAACACGCAGCTATGTAGCTCTTTTTGCTTCTTTTCAATTTTCTATTTTTTTTATTTAATGACTCAACTCCTTGATAACACGGCCAACAAAATATGCAAAGCACCAAAACCCTAATGAGCAGCCTGTCGAGCGGTAAAACTAGTCTCTTCTGGGAAGTTCCTAGTCACTTATATCGAAAGGCTGTGGCTATGGTTGGGACAAACACACTGTATGCTATGTGGACTCGGAGTAACAAAAACTGAAACTAGATGATAGTAGAGACTCAAACCCTAACAACTAGATGAAAGAAAAAGATACGCAAAAACAACTACGAAAAGCAACTAAAACTTGAAATTAGTGCAATCTAAGGCTATGGCAAACCCTAACCCTAATTTTTTTGGCTTTTTCTGGATAGGAAACACTCACAACTCAACTATGGGGTGGATTGTGGATGGCTTACCGAGGAAACCCGAGAATCTGATACCAAGATGATATGGGGTGGCCCGATCTTCTCAGTAAGCAACGGTGGTGATGATGATCACGGGGTGATTACAGCGGAGGAACTTGATGAAGTGGATGATAACTTGTATGACGCAACGAGATCTCTCGATTGGTTCCTGTCGCCAATGCAACAACTCTCAACCCTGCAAGATATTCGCAACTCCACACACTTGCGCACGTAGCCGCCGACCACGAAGCGGTAAGTTGCAACCTTCTAATTCCCAATGGAACAGCAGATTACACAAGACTTTTAGATCTACACAATATCAAGCAATATGGTGTAGGGAATTCAATAGTTTTGCAGAGCAAACAACTAAGAACTAGGGTTTATCTTAAACGTGGTCTAACAACTTTGGGGGCATCCTGGGCACTTATATAGGCGTCCGGGACGACCTCAGGTCAAAAAAGTACGATAATAACCGACCCAGAATAGATCTGGTCGAGACAGACTCGGACACGACCGGTCTGGGGGCCGGTCGGCCGGGCCTGGGACCGGGCTGTCCGGTTCAAACCGGGCTAGGGACCGGGTGGCAACCGGACGCGGGAATTTCTCTGTAGTACCCCATCCGGTTGGCATCAGCTGAGCGGCCGGTTGGCGCCGGGCCGGATCCAGGGACCGGGCGCGCCGGCGTGGCGGTCGGTCTGACCGGATGCTGGGTCGGCCTGGACTTCGTCTTCTCCTCTCGCGCATGCCTCCCGCTCCTCCCTCGCGTGTCCATGAGATATCTTCATGTCCAGCTCCATGTCCAGCTTCACGTCCTTCTTCACGTCCAGCTGCTCCTCTCCTCCTCGTGCGATGCTTGTCTCCTCTTCATACCTGATGATACATAAATAACAGGACTTAGGCAGTATAAAGTTCTCATCAATCAAGGTATCGTTTAGGAACAAGTTCACCTGTTGTTTAAGTAGCTTCGCACGAGCCCTTGTAATACGTCCAATCCGAACTTCATTGGACTTGAGCTTCACAGCAGGTACATCTTCATTTGGTAATGACGGAGGTGGTAGTGTGGTAGGGATGTCCTCATCACCTGATCAAGCACGTGAAGCCGGCCAGCCTGAGAGTCAATGTAGCGCGATGTGGCCGGAGATAATTGGGCTCGCATGATCAAAGGAACTCCGTCGGTTCAGGTAATTGTTGAATACCTTGAGCTATGGGAGGTTGTGCATAGAGAGACAGTAGTGGATGGGGTGCCTCACTCTGTTGCATGGAGACTCACAGTAAACTTGTTTACTCGTCCAAGTCTGCATATGCCATGTTCTTGTTGGGACGGACGGTGATGCCAGGGGCCAAGGAGCTATGGTCGGCGGGCGCACCCCTCAAATTTAAACTACACATGTTGCTTGTCCTCAAGGATAGACTATGGATGACGGATAGGTTCGCGCAGCACCCAGCCCTTTCTGTGTTGTGCTGCCAGGAGGAGGAGACAGTGGAACACCTCAACCTACATTGCTCTTTCTCCAGGGAAGTATGGTACCATTTGTTGCTGCCTGTGCGAATGCATCGATTCACTCTTGGGGGTGTATGCATGCCTGGGCTGTTGGTGGCCAAGACTTTCCAATGCAACACCCAAACATGACATGAAAGAGATGAATTCCTTGGTGATTTTGGTTGCGCGAAAGTTGTGGCTCGAGCAGAACTCTAGAGTCTTCGATAAAGCCGTAGTGCTACCGGCTGAACTTGTCTAGCAAATCAAGGACGAGATGGTTGTGAAAAGAGGCAAAGCTCTATGGAAGTGGAGATCAAAGAGGGACACCGTAGTTCATGTTGTGGGTGGCTCTGTAGTGGATCAAGGCAGACCAAGTGTCAGGCCGTTCTTTGTATACTAAACCGATGTAAAACTCTTTTTCTCTATTAATGGATGAAGACACGTGAGGCTCGCGCGTGTTCTTGAAAAAAGTAGTCATACACGTGAATCAATCACATATACGGAAAAGTTAAGTGATAGATAAATAGGTGAGATAGATCTTTTATTATCAGTTGGCATGTCCTCTCTTTATAATAAAACAATATATATAAGATGAGATAGACAGTTGCGGTGGATGGATTATGTTCCACGACGAACGCGGGTTGTTAGTTATGGTGGTGGCTCTCGGATGAGTTGGGAGGGAGTTGTGTGTGTTTGCTCGACAGCTCCTTAGGTCATTCATGTAGTAGAGAACCTCAAGTTACAGGTGCCGAGCCATTTCTTATGGTGGTAAGTGGATTCTTACGAGATGTTACAGATTTGATCTAGGGACAGCAACAAATGATATCCAAAATAATCCTCTGAGTGATCCTTGGCTTGATCCTTCCTTGGTTTGCACTCCAAGGTACTCGCCAAGCAGGCCTGGACCAATCGGCCAAGTCACGGGGATGAGAATCTCCTACCTAGTGTTCCTCCTTTCTGCAACAACCATAAGGATACAAGTAAGAATCTATGCTTAAACACTGAAATTGATCTATTTTGCTTTAAGCATGTCGGATATACGTCTCTATTGTGATGTTTTGAGTCACTGCACAAAAATAATTTTTTAGGTAAGAGTGCCTTATGCAATGTTTACAAAATATCACACAGGTGTCGAGAATACCACACTAAAAGTTACTACCTCCATCCCAAGGCTTAAGGCCTATTTTTTTTCAGAAAGTCAAATGAAGTAAAGTTTGACCAAACTTTTAGAAGAATTTATGAACAAATATGATATTTTGTAGGTACCATATGAAAATATATTTTATTATCTATCTGATATTGATTTTGTACTTTTCATGTTAATGATTTTTGATAAAAACTTAGTCAAACTTAACATAGTTTGACTTCCTAAAAAAATAGGCCTTAAATCTTGGGATGGAGGTAGTATCGACAAAGGTTCATCAAAAGCTGTTACCAGATATTGTATGGAACATCATTGCCAGCAGAACCTTATCATGGAGACGACGACCGAGAACTATTTCTACAGACCTCTCATTTGTATAGGTAGCAATTAAATATATGTCGAAGTACATGTATATATGTGGTGTATGAAATGAATCAAATAGAAATGAGTGTTCCTATTGCATGCAATGTTGGGTTATGGCTGCTGGGCACATTGAGTTATTGTTTCTTGTTGCATAGACAAAACGTCCGCGGGGCATGCGAAAACAACATAAGGTTGGTTGAAACAAACGTGTGTCATCTGAGTTGAACACATACGACTGGTTCGACAATCTACTGATGGTCAAGTATAACAAATCATCTGTGATGACCCGTCGTATCACAAATGATTTTTAAAAACAAAATGTGTGCGACGGTTTTGTCATGAGCCGGTTCATAATTGCGAGAGACGCCTTCGCACACGGTTTAAATAAACCATGTGTGATGGGCTATTTTAGTATGTGAAGGTTTGTTATGTACTAGTATCAGAGCATCTTCACATGTGCGACCCATAGTGACCCCCAATAGCGATTTGGGGGTCTGACGCTTTTTTTTGCCACACCGGCGCACCCAATAAGTAGTCGGCTTGGAGCCCAATACAATCGCCGGCAGCCCCGTGTTGGCCCCTTCGAACGTGGTGCCAAACAGGCACGCCGGCACTCCCGTCAATGTAGGATTTCACCCCGCGGGACCCTATTGGCAGCCAAACCCGCCCATTCTCTACCCGCTCTACCCCCTCCTGATCCGCTCCGTAGAGACGTCGCCGTCTCCTCTCCTGTGCCTACCTTTGCCTGACCACCCTGAAATTGTCGTCGTAGCCAATGTCGATACCTCTGCCACCCGACACTGTCGGGTTGCTGAACCTATCGTCTCTCCTAGCTCCTACCCTGACGCCCACTTCCCACAAGGTGTTCGGCGGATTGCCGCGATGGACAATGACGACGAGATGATGGCCCAACTGTTCAGGGAGGAGGAAGCCAATGCCACCACCGAGCAACAACAATTTCTGACGTTGGCGAACCTTCTCCTCCTTTGCCAACACCTGCTCGCTGTTAGCACGCCTCGGCGTGGCGGTTTGAGGGTTGGGAAGGCGTCGAACAAGGACCAGCATCGGCAAGCTGGTGCAACACTGCTTGACTCCGACTACTTCGCCGACAACCCAACACATACGCCAAAGAATTTCCAACGCCGATCTAGGATGAACAACAGTATGTTCATGAAGATTGTGTTCGGCGTCAGGGAGTATGACACATATTTTATGTGCAAGCAAGACTGCACCGGCTTACGGGGGTTCTCAGCAATTCAGAAGTGCACGACTGCTATGCGTTGTCTTGCATACGGAGCTCCCGCAGATGCTATCGATGATTATCTGCGCATGGCCGAGTCAACATGCTTCGAGACAGTCACAAGGTTTTGCAGGGCAGTGGTTGCAGTGTTTGTGCCTCTGAAGAAGATATAGCTCGGATTCTTGCATAAAATGCAAATAGAGGTTTTCTTGTGATCTTGGGGAGCATCGACTGCATGCACTAGGGTTGGAAGAGCCCATTTGCTTGGAAGGGATATATAAGGGGCACACCGGAGAGTGCAGTGTCATACTTGAGGCAGTGGCTGACTATGACCTTTGGATTTGGCACGCTTATTTTGGCATGGCAGGAACTCACAACGACATCAACATGCTATGATGAGTCCAATTTGCAGCATATTTTACCTTATGTTTTTGCGCCTTTTGTGCTTGTAGCAAGATCCCAGATTTGGAGGGCTCATTTGGAAAACAAAGTTAACATGCAATTTTCCGTGGATAAATACACAAATCAAATACTATAGAAGCCTCCAAAATAATTATTCACGCACCTGGGTGGAAGGGCCTCGCGAAGAGAAGATCCAATGAGTTGAATGAGCATCGATACGGCAGAACCCACCCATATCGCTGCATGTATGACTTTTCAATGGCTTCTCCCCATCAAATAGTTCTGCCCCGTGAAGATGGATCACAGATTGGAGATCTATAGATATCAGAACTCTCAAAAACCTCACCTCCGGAAGGGATCTGGAGGGGGAACAAGCACCGGGGCATCGATCCTCGAAACTATGAAGATCCTTGGTGGATTGGGCGTCATCACCATCGTCACAGCAACATCCTCAAATTCATCACTATTTCACCTCACTCCTTCATCCATCTTGTTGTAATCTCTAAACCTATTGTGGATTTACACAAGGATTTATCCACTAGTTGTATCTTCTTTCATACCAATATGACGATGTTCATTGCCTATATATGTGAGTAGTTTCATTTGTTCTTTGGGGGGGGGGGTCATGGGGAAACCCTAGCAATGTTATGTGTTGAATAAAGATGATCTATACTTTTCATTCATGATTGTTTTTATTAGTTAGCTCTCTCTTATGTGTTGTGCACCATGTAACATTTGCCTACGGGGCGGGAGAGGAAACTACTCTTGACTAGAGGGTGTTGTTGAAGATGCTAAGTGACATGTCCCATTGGATCTTCACTTACCTAGTCAAGTGGAATATGAGGGGACTCACCGAATCTATCAATATCCACGTGAAAACCCTTAATTATACTTGGATTGAACTAGCTGACTATCAATCGCTATGGTGGTTATGAGGGATGACAATTGATGGCTGATCCATTGTCATCCAGTTATGGAGCTCCACCCCATACATACATATAAAGGAAGGTCTAGATTATCTTAATCATAATTAATATATGCTAGTGGTGAAACCAACACTCGCTGAGAATTCTTTCGCCCTATGGCAGTTTCATCCATTTATATTACGAGTTCTACTCTATATTTCATGTTTCTACTTTACTTATTGATTAGTTCGAAAAACACCTAAAACAACCAAAATCTTTCCACCATTTACTTCGTGCCTAGACTTTGGAATAGTTACTAAATACTCTCTTTAATAAATAGCGATAAAAGGTATTAAGACCGTCTGAACTCTAGCTCTTTGTGGTTCGATACTCCTACTTTGAAACTAACTATAAACGAACCGTGCATTTGTAGTCATCAAGCTACAGCTCTCTCTATTGTTTGCCAGGATAGCTGAGGGACATGCACTGCCGGTCAACTTTGAGATCAACGACCATGTATACAACAAGGGTTACTATCTAGACGACGGTATCTACCCAGAGTATGCTAATTTGTGAAGATAATTTCAAATCTTGCTTCGGAGAAGGAAGCTTATTTTACGACATGCCAAGAAGCATGTCGTAAGGATGTAAATCGGGCATTTGGCGTGTGATGCTAATACGTCTCAAACGTATCTATAATTTCTTATGTTCCATGCTAGTTTTATGACAATACTCACATGTTTTATATGCACTATACCTCATTTTGATGCATTTTCCGGCACTAACCTATTAAGAAGATGCCGAAGCGCCAGTTCCTGTTTTCTACTGTTTTTGGTTTCAGAAATCCTACACAGGAAATATTCTCGGAATTGGACGAAACAAAAGCCCACGGTCTTATTTTGCACGGAGCTTTCCAGAACACCGAAGGAGAGACGAAGAGGGGCCAAGGGGCCCCACACCACCTGGCGGCGCGGCCAAGAGGGGGGCGCGCCGGCCTATGGGGTGGGCCCCTCGGGCGCCCTCCGACTCTGCCCCTTAGCCTATTTATTCTCTCCGTCGCGAAAACCCTAGTACCGAGAGCCACGATACGAGAAAAGTTACTGTGACGCCGCCGCCGCCAATCCCATCTCGGGGGATTCAGGAGATCGTCTCCGGCACCCTGCCGGAGAGGGGAATCATCACCGGAGGACTCTACATCATCAGGCCCGCCTCCGGATTGATGCGTGAGTAGTTCATCCTTGGACTATGGGTCCATAGCAGTATCTAGATGGTTGTCTTCTACTCTTGTGCTATCATGTTTAGATCTTGTGAGCTGCCTATCATGATCAAGATCGTCTATTTGTAATGCTACATGTTGTGTTTGTTGGGATCCGATGAATATGGAATACTATGTCAAGTTGATTATTGGTCTATCATATATGTGTTGTTTATGATTTTGCATGCTCTCCGTTGCTAGTAGAGGCTCTGGCCAAGTTGATACTTGTAACTCCAAGAGGGAGTATTTATGCTCGATAGTGGGTTCATGCCTCCATTGAATCTGGGACAGTGATGAGAAAGTTCTAAGGTTATGGATGTGCTTGTTGCCACTAGGGATAAAACATCAATGCTTTGTCTAAGGATATTTGTGTTGATTACATTACGCACAGTACTTAATGCAATTGTCTGTTGTTTGCAACTTAATACTGGAAGGGGTGCGGATGCTAACCCGAAGGTGGACTTTTTAGCGGTCTATGTTCTTTGCCGTAACGCCCTAAGTAAAACTCATATTAGTCATCATGATATGTATGTGCATTGTTATGCCCTCTCTATTTGTCAATTGCCCAACTGTAATTTGTTCACCCAACATGCTATTTATCTTATTGGAGAGACACCACTAGTGAGCTGTGGACCCCGGTCCATTCTTTTACATCTGAAATACAATCTACTGCAATCATTGTTCTCTGTTGTTCTTTGCAAACAAACATCATTCTCCACACCATACGTTTAATCATTTGTTTACTGACAAGCCGGTGAGATTGACAACCTCACTTTGTTAAGTTGGGGCAAAGTATTTTGATTGTGTTGTGCGGGTTCCACGTTGGCGCCGGAATCCCTGGTGTTGCGCCGCACTACACTCCTCCACCAACAACCTTCACGTGGCCTTCATCTCCTACTGGTTCGATAACCTTGGTTTCTTGTCGAGGAAAACTTGCTCGCTGTACGCATCACACATTCCTCTTGGGGTTCCCAACGGACGCGTGCTTCACGCGTTATCAAGCTCTTTTTCTGGCGCCGTTGCCGGGGAACGAAGAAAAGTTACACCACAAAGATTTTCAACTCCCACGTCAACAGCTCTTCTTCTGGCGCCGTTGCCGGGGAGATCAAAACACGCTGCAAGGGGAGTCTCTCACATCCAATCTCTTTACTTTGTTTATTGTCTTGCTTTATTTTATTCTCTGTTTTGTTTGCTTTCTTTATATCAAAAACACAAAAAAAATTAGTTACTTGCATTTACATTATTTTGTTATCATGTCTAGTCCTGTACTTGTTACTCTGTCACCTGAGGAATTGATCTTTACTTTTAAACAAGGGGATGCGGAGAGTTTTAAGGAAGCTTGGTCTAGAATTTTTGATTCTTATGGTAAAACTAAACCTAAATGACTCTAAGTCTGCTTCTTAGTAACTTTTATTTTAGGATTATTCTTCGCGATAGATATGCCTTGGATGCTGTAGTGGGAGGAGATTTCCTTCACTGCGATGGGGATCAAGCTTTTAATGCCATAAAAAAATTGGTTACATCATCTAGCTCCGCTAATAAGTTTGATTCATCTCTTGCTAGCATTCATAATAGATTAAACACTCTCGAAACAAATATATCTTGTTTAAAAGAAGGGTGCAACCAGATTCGTGAATATTATGATTATGTTCCAGTAAGCTTTGAACCTTCAATGTGGGTCCCTACTATTAAAGTTGCTATTTGTGGTGAAACTTTTTATGCTCGTTGTGATATTATGTCTGAGTTTTGCCTTATGCCTAAAAGTATTTATGAATCTTTGACACTCTGGGGACTTACTGAAGGTGGAGAAGGAATAACTCTTACTGATAGCTGAAGGTGTGTTCACAACCTTTCTTGGAAGAACTGTATCCACTGATTATCTCGTTATTGAATGTGTAGGGACGGGACAAATAACACTTGGAAGATCCCTGCTGAAACTCTTGGGAGCACCCGTAGATGTGGGAAAAGGCACTCTAAATTTTACCTCTACACCCGAATACGGTCATGTATTCCCTAGACCAAAGAGTAAGAATAAGAGTAAGAAAGGTAGGCGCAAAGCCCCTGGTAATAATGTTGATGCTTCATCTCTTGATAATACTTGATTTACACTTTCTGCGCCTAGCTGAAAGACGTTAAAGAAAAGCGCTTATGGGAGACAACCCATTATATTATTTATTCAATTTTTGTTTTATATTTGTGTCTTAAAAGTTGTTACTACTGTAGCAACCTCTCCTTATCTTTACTTTATTGCATTGTTGTGCCAAGTAAAGTCTTTGATAGTAAAGTTGATACTAGATTTGGATTTCTGCGCAGAAACATATTTCTAGCTGTCACGAATTTGAGTAGAACTCTCTGTAGGAAACTCGGAAAAATATGCGAAAATTCATGAGTGATCCTCAGATATGTACGCAACTTTCATTCAATTTGAGATTCTTCATCTGAGCACGTTAAGTGCCTCTACAAAATTCGTCTTTACGGACTGTTCTGTTTTGACAGATTCTGCCTTTTATTTCACATTGCCTCTTTTACTGTGTTGAATGGATTTCTTTGCTCCATTAACTTTCAGTAGCTTTGGGTAATGTCCAGAAGTGTTAGAAATGATTGTTTCCTCTCTGAACATGTGAATTTTTTATTATGCACTAACCCTCTAATGAGTTTGTTTTGAGTTTGGTGTGGAGAAAGTTTTCAAGGGTCAAGAGAGGAGGATGATATAATATGATCAAGAAGAGTGAAAAGTCTAAGCTTGGGGATGCCCCCGTGGTTCATCCCTGCATATTTCAAGAAGACTCAAGCATCTAAGCTTGGGGATGCCCAAGGCATCCCCTTCTTCATCGACAACTTATCAGGTCACCTCTAGTCAAACTATATTTTTATTCCGTCACATCTTATGTGCTTTACTTGGAGCGTCTGTATGTTTTTTTTTGTTTGAATAAATTCGGATCCTAACATTCTTTGTGTGGGAGAAAGACACGCTCCGCTGTTTCATATGAACACTGGTGTTCTTAGTTCTACTTTTAATGTTCATGGCGAAGGTTGAAAACCGCTTCGTTCATTGCTATTTGGTTGGAAACAGAAAATGCTTCATGTGGTAATTGGTATATTGTCTTGAATAATTTGATACTTGGCAATTGTTTTGAGCTCTCAAATAGATCATGTTTAAGCTCTTGCATCATGTAGTTTAAACCTATTAGTGGAGAATTACTGTAGAGCTTGTTGAAATTTGGTTTGCATGATTGGTCTCTCTAAAAGTCTAGATATTTTCTGGTAAAAGTGTTTGAACAACAAGGAGACGAGTGTACGAGTCTTATAATGCTTGCAATATGTTCTTATGTAAGTTTTGTCTGTACCGGTTCATACTTGTGTTTGTTTCAAACAACCTTGCTAGCCAAAGCCTTGTACTGAGAGGGAATGCTTCTCGTGCATCCAAAACCTTGAGCCAAAACTTATGCCATTTGTGTCCACCATAACTACCTACTATGTGGTATTTTTCTGCCATTCAAAGTAAATTGCTTGCGTGCTACCTTTAAAATTTCATTCCTTGTCTTTGCAATACATAGCTCATGGGAAAATAGCTTAAAAACTATTGTGCTATTGAATATGTCGCTTATGTATCTTATTTCTTATAAGTTGCTTGTTGAGCGGTAACCATGTTTACGGGGACGCCATCAACTGTTACACCTTTGTTGAATATCATGTGAGTTGCTATGCATGTTCGTCTTGTCTGAAGTAAGGGTGATTTGTCATGATTAAATGGTTTGAGAATGCATATTGTTAGAGAAGAACATTGGGCCGCCAACCAAAGCCATGTATCATGGTGGAAGTTTCAGTTTGGACATTAATCCTCAATCTCTTATGAGAATATTATCTGTTGTTGAATGCTTAAGCATTAAAGAGGAGTCCATTATCTGTTTTCTATGTTTTCCGGTATGGATGTCCTCAAGTTGAGATCTATCAAAAACGAGAAATCAAATGCGATCTATCTCCTTGGACCTTTGTACAGATGACATAGAGATACCCCTTTGTGACACTTGGTTGAAACATATGTAATGCAATGATAATCCATGGAAATCCGAGCTAATTAGGACAAGGTGCGAGCACTATTGGTATTCGATGCATGAGGCTTGCAACTTATAGGATGTTTTATGCATAACACATATGAATTATTACTACCGTTGACAAAATTGTTTCCATGTTTTCAAAATAAAAAGCTCTAGCACAAGAGTAATCCCTGCTTCCCTCTGCGAAGGGCCTTTCTTTTACTTTATGTTGAGTCAGTTTACCTACTTCTTTCTATCTTAGAAGCAAACACTTGTGTCAACTGTGTGCATTGATTCTTACATACTTGCTTATTTGCATTCATCATATTACTTTGTGTTGACAATTATCCATGAGATATACATGTTGAAGTTGAAAGCAACTGCTGAAACTTATATCTTCCTTTGTGTTGCTTCAAAACCTTCTATTAAGAATCTATTGCTTTATGAGTTACCTCTTATGCAAGACTTATTGATGCTTGTCTTGAAAGTTATATTCATGAAAAGTCTTTGCTATATGATCACTTGTTTAGTCATTATCTTTACCATTGCTTTGAATCACTTCATTCATATCATATGCTTTACAATAGTATTGATCAAGATTATGATAGTAGCATGTCACTTCAGAAATTATCCTTGTTATCGTTTACCTACTCGAGGGCAAGTAGGAACTAAGCTTGGGGATGCTTGATACGCCTCAAACGTATCTATATCTTATGTTCCATGCTAGTTTTATGACAATACTCACATGTTTTATATACACTTTACCTCATTTTGATGCATTTTCCGGCACTAACCTATTAACAAGATGCCGAAGCGCCAGTTCCTGTTTTCTGCTGTTTTTGGTTTCAGAAATCCTACACAGGAAATATTCTCGGAATTGGACGAAACAAAAGCCCACGGTCTTATTTTGCACGGAGCTTTCCAGAACACCGAAGGAGAGACGGAGAGGGGCCAAGGGGGCCCCACACCACCTGGCGGCGCGGCCAAGAGGGGGGGCGCGCCGGCCTATGGGGTGGGCCCCTCGGGCGCCCTCCGACTCTGCCCCTTCGCCTATTTATTCTCTCCGTCGTGAAAACCCTAGTACCGAGAGCCACGATACGAGAAAAGTTACTGTGACGCCGCCGCCGCCAATCCCATCTCGGGGGATTCAGGAGATCGCCTCCGCACCCTGCCGGAGAGGGGAATCATCACCGGAGGACTCTACATCATCATGCCCGCCTCCGGATTGATGCGTGAGTAGTTCATCCTTGGACTATGGGTCCATAGCAGTAGCTAGATGGTTGTCTTCTCCTCTTGTGCTATCATGTTTAGATCTTGTGAGCTGCCTATCATGATCAAGATCGTCTATTTGTAATGCTACATGTTGTGTTTGTTGGGATCCGATGAATATGGAATACTATGTCAAGTTGATTATTGATCTATCATATATGTGTTGTTTATGATCTTGCATGCTCTTCGTTGCTAGTAGAGGCTCTGGCCAAGTTGATACTTGTAACTCCAAGAGGGAGTATTTATGCTCGATAGTGGGTTCATGCCTCCATTGAATGCGGGACAGTGACAGAAAGTTCTAAGGTTATGGATGTGCTGTTGCCACTAGGGATAAAACATCAATGCTTTGTCTAAGGATATTTGTGTTGATTACATTACGCATAGTACTTAATGCAATTGTCTGTTGTTTGCAACTTAATACTGGAAGGGGTGCGGATGCTAACCCGAAGGTGGACTTTTTAGCGGTCTATGTTCTTTGCCGTAATGCCCTAAGTAAAACTCATATTAGTCATCATGATATGTATGTGCATTGTTATGCCCTCTCTATTTGTCAATTGCCCAACTGTAATTTGTTCACCCAACATGCTATTTATCTTATTGGAGAGACACCACTAGTGAACTGTGGACCCCGGTCCATTCTTTTACATCTGAAATACAATCTACTGCAATCATTGTTCTCTGTTGTTCTTTGCAAACAAACATCATTCTCCACACCATACGTTTAATCCTTTGTTTACAGCAAGCCGGTGAGATTGACAACCTCACTTGTTAAGTTGGGGCAAAGTATTTTGATTGTGTTGTGCGGGTTCCACGTTGGCGCCGGAATCCCCGGTGTTGCGCCGCACTACACTCCTCCACCAACAACCTTCACGTGGCCTTCATCTCCTACTGGTTCGATAACCTTGGTTTCTTACTGAGGGAAAACTTGCTGTTGTACGCATCACACCTTCCTCTTGGGGTTCCCAACGGACGTGTGCTTCACGCGTTATCAGATGCATGTAAAATGTATGCATGAACTTTATAGTTTGTTGACACATATTCCAACATATTTGCAAAATATATGATGTTATATCCATGTTTTATATTGATTTTTGGGGATTTACCAAAGATTGCCTTTATTTGGGTTATAACTCTAGAGGAGAGGAAAATTGCATTTTTGACTTTCAGGGACCTTAACGAAGTCAAATTGAGCTAGGATTTTGGGGATGTCAATATTTCATCAACACAAGCTTGGACCTCACGAGATGGGCCAGGAGGGCCAAAAGAGGGTGATGTAGCCCCGCCTAACGACGAAACTACACCATGGCCAAGGAGTCCCCCAAGAGGACCGACAACACGAACCCCCGCTATATATGTCAAGGTGAACTCTATCCTCTCTACCCTCGATCTCGATACAACCTTGGATGGAGTGCTACCTCATTCCAATAGGTTGTGTGTCATTAGGTACAAGAGCCGACAAGGTTACGGAGAGGAGGAACTCCCATGGTGCAAGGGACTAGAAGAGAAGAAGGAAGAAGAAGAAAGGACGAAGGAAGAAGAATAAAGGAAGAGAGAAGTAGAAGAAGAAAGGAAGAAGAAAGGAGAATAGAGAAAGAGAGAGAGGAAGGCCGAAGCCTCCACCCAAGGGGAGGCCGGTGCCTCCAAGGGGGCCGGAGCCTCCGAGGCCTCCACTGGCCGGTACCACTCCCGGAGAAGGCGGCCACGCGGGAAAGGGCTAGGCCCGGTACTACCGGCCACCCATGGCCGGTACTACCGACCGGCCAAGGAGCGCCCAACCACGGCCATGTTGGCGCGCGGGAAAGAGGCACTCCGGTACCTTGGCCGGAGCCTCTACCCAGGGCCAGGCCGGAGCCTCTACCCTTGGTACCGGCCAAGGTACCGCTCGGGGGTCCGAGTACCCTGGACACTTCGCCCATGTTTTGGTGCTTTTTCGGTACCACGGCCGGTACCTCCGCCCGAGGTACCGCTCGGCCGAAATGAGCTCCAATCTGAGCCGTTCCTCTTCATCTGAACGTCCCTGCTTTCATACCTTGTAATACCTAAAGTACCCCTGCCCGAATCTGGCTATATGTATCTCCCGTACTCCTCCTTTGTTGGGTTAGACAAGATTTGGCTTAGAATATATTTTGAGCTTTGTCTCCCTAGAACTATGTTCTTTGTATCAAGGCACTCTTTTGAGATTTGAGTTTTGTTGTGTGAGATTCTAGTGTTGACCACTCTCTCTCTCTCACAGCTTGATTCAACTCCCAAACCGGTCTCTCCTTCTGGAATTCTACCTCGTGTCTCTTCCGGGTTGATTCTATCGGCGTGGTCCACCGAGCCACTGGAGTGAAATTCGTTTGTATCGGGTCGGCGTGCGTGTGTTTGTTCTTCGTGTTCATCGCGTTCTTCGTCTCCCCCTCTTTTCCCCTCTTTGATTTCGGGTCAATTCGCGAGATCGGGCCACATCTTAAGTCTTAGACCCCATCATATGGTATCAGCAGCTCAAGGTTACCGCGAATTTGACCGCTCACCCACCCAATTTCATCTCTAAAAAAATTCCCAAAAAATAGCCCTAATTTGCCTTTTGACGGATCTGCGATTTTGTTGCGCTTTGAGTGGTTTTGGTCCATGGATTTGGTGTCTCTAGTGTTGATCTACTAATTCCCCAACTTTCTATCCACAAATTCCTTCGATTTTTGAGTTTTGGGTCAATTGGTTTTGGATTTGGGGAAGAACAGGAGAGAGAAAGGGTTGCCTCGCGTGAGCTCACAGGAAGGAGAAGGGCTGAGAGGTACCTCAGGGTAGAGGCTCCACCCGTGCACGAGCGGTACCTCCGGGTGGAGGCTCCAGCCGCGCACGAGCGGTACCTCCGGGTAGAGGCTCCACTCACCACTACCGCTCCCCCCCTCCCTAAGCCGGCCACCACAGCCATCCCCCACCACCGCCGACCACCACCACCCCTCTCCACCACCGGCAAACACCGCCACCCCCTCTCAACCACCGGCAAACACCGCAAAACCCCAAAATCACCGGTAAACACCACCGCTGCCCCGCCACCGCAAGCGCACCGATACCACCACCGGCATACCACCGCCATCGACGCCAAGCTAATTTGACCCGACTTTTTCACCTAACTTGTGTTTGCTTTTTCCGGTTTGAGTGCCTTTTGTGTAACACTAACCCGCAGCTCCGAAGCAAGTGACGACACTCTCGGCACCCCGAACTTGCAAACGTACTCTTGATCCTACCACCATATTGCAAGTTGCGTGATCATCACCGCCTACGCCCCATCTAGGTATAACTTGCAAATCCCTTTTCCTTTTGCGATCTAACCTCCCGAGCATTGCTTGTCAAGTGTTGCGAGACATTGCACGTGGCCCCATTGTGAGGTGTGTGTGTAGTGTGGAGTCAAGCTTATAAGCAAAACTCGTGTGGAAAAATAGCAAAAGCGAGGCTAACGCTAACATAGTGCGAGAAAAATCCGCAAAAACACAAAAAGAGCAAAAGAGTGCAAGTGCCACCAAATACAAAAGAGTGAAGGTGCCACCATATACAAAAGAGGAAAAGCTTTTAAGCAAAAGATAGAAAAGAGAAGAGAGGTCGCGTGTAAATCTTGTTGTCTCTCCGTTTGCAACCAAAGCTTTGCCTCTTCTTGTGTTAGTGTGACACCGAGCACCCTTGCTAATGGGTTCTTACACTTATTCTGCTCATTCCTTGATCGCACTAACCTCTTTCATCTCGTGTGTGAGTTCCGCATCTTTTCCGTGTTTCTAGTGATCATCACTTTGACATTTGATATTTGGATTTCACCCACTCTTAACAACAAACTTGATTTCGGATTTCATCTTTTGGCTTTCCACCATACTCACCTACCACCATATTTGCTAGCTTTTGCGTGTGCCTTTGTGTGTGTACCCGATACAATTGGTTTCGCTCTCGGTTTGGTTGATCGCCCCGATACTATCACACCACGGTAAGGGTTGCGAGGTAGTGTTCTTCCACTAACATACACCACATAGATCTTGTCGTGCTAACATGGATAGCGAAGAAGAAGCTACGGAGGACTACACGGAGGACTTCGAGGAGGATACCTCCGCAAGCACCGCGGATGTGGAGGAACATATGGAGCTCGACACCGACTATGGCTCCGCAAGCATTATCGACATGACCGACATCGAGGAGCTCGACACCGACTATGGCTCCACAAGCATCGTCGACATGACCGACATCGAGGAGCTCTACATCGACAATTGCTCACAAAGAATGGACGACATGGTGGAGCAACACCACGAGTACGACATCGACACCAAGGTGGAGCCTCACCTTGACTCCACCATGCACAACACCGGTGCTCCCAAGTACCCCCGCTTGGCCAATGGAGCTACATATGAAGATAGAGGACTTCCAAGATGACGCCACCATGAGAGTGCTTATGCACATGATCATCTACATCGAGCTTGTCACATGGATCATCAAGAGCGTCCCCAACACGATCGCCATCGACACTCTTCTCGGAGCTCCACAAGGCGCCACAAGCAACATGACAAGTCACATGAGCCATCATCTAGGCATGCCGAGGATCGTCATCGACACACACCATCTCATGATCGTCGTCGACCACCATCGCCTCATGGATCCCATCGACATACGTCACCACATAATCATCGACGACACAAACCACCCCATGATCGCCATCGACCAACATCTTCCAAGGATCTTCGACGACACCCCTCAAGCCATGGTGATGATGCGCGAAGACGAGAGCCTCAACATGGCGGCGACAAACACCATCATAGGGTGTCTACCACTCCAAGGATGGCAAGTGCACATCAAGCCCACCTTCCTCATAAGGTGATTTCCACCTCTTGTGCCACCACCACAATGGCCCCTACCTCGCCATATGCCTATGGACTCCGATGCTACAAGTGCAAACAACAAGGCCACCTTCCACGGGAATGTCCCAATCTCCTATGTGATGTGTGCAAGGCCAAGGGTCACATGTCGTGGCAGTGCACAACGCCAAGCGCCAAGACGCTCCACTTCGACGAGCAACAAGCCCAAGCCACCAAGAAGTCTATGGCGCCCACACCTCAAGATGAAGACCAACAAGGCCAACTCAAGGATGAAGTTGATACGAGCCTAGCTCTCAACGACACTAGGGCGCTACCGCTTGAGGACGACTTGGGAGGCGATGGAGTTGAGATGGTTGAGCATGGGAATTTCCCTTCAACCAAGGAGGTGCATGGAGATGAGAAAGTCGAGCCTACTCCTAGATGCGTGCATGATGAGTTGGTACCAATCCCATGTGAGCATGAGCGCCACTTAGCCCACTTGAGTGAGAGAGATAGTGAGTTGAGTGACTTCCACCTCATATGCGACATTGAGTGCTTCCATTTGGAGGACATGAGTGAGCCACCGAGAGAGTTGCGAGAGGTAGTTGATAGGTCCATGGAGGACATCACATTTTTTAACACATTAACCTCTCCCTCTATGGTGTCTTCTTATGTTGCACTAGGTTCCATTGACGTCGAAGCACCGGCGATGGAGAAGAACATGTACATGGTGCAAGAAGTTCAAACCACACCATGCTTCTATACCGATGAGAAGACCGACCATGTGGAGCTTACCACTACCACAATACTTACATCAAATGAGTCGAACGACTAAGGTAACACTAAAGGTATTGTTGAGACCATGATCCCACTAGTGGACATGCAAAATGATGAATTGTCTCCTCTTGATTGCAATATGAAGACCACTTGCACTTTCACATGTGTTGTCGACAATGATGTCATTAGCTTTCGCATGCTTTGCCCCAAATGCTTGCACTATTCCATGATCCTTGCATCCAAGATTGTGAACAATTGCTCTTTCTTATGCTTGGTATGCAAGAATGCTTACTTCATTGTTAATGAGATGGCCCCATAGCCTTCTCAATTTTTGATGACCCCAAGTTACCACATACCACAAATGCACCTTCATGCCATATGCACACTCGCCATGCATTTCATAAAAAATTGATTGACACTAACGGTGATGTGCACAAGACATGGCACATCATGACGGATGATGTGTTCATCTACCATGCACACACGCTTTTTGTTTTTCTTATTGGATCTATAGGTACAGGAACGACAACTTCCACCGCTACGGAGCATGAGTTGACGAAACGAGCTCTAGAGAGCTACCCCAACAAGGACGAGATACATCATCCAACTAATGATCTTCAAGCCAACGGGTATGTTCATAAAGGCCTTCACCCACGCATGTTTCCGACAATTCTTGTCAAGCTTTCGGTTTGTTCCCATGTTTCGTCACCCATTTTGCGTCTTATGCAACATATCTTGAAACATCTTGTTGGCACAATGGTTGTTGTATGTCTTGATGATATCATCATACACTCCAAGAATCTCAAGGACCATGTCATACATGTGAGAGACACCTTATGCATCTTGTGCCACTTGTCACACAACAAGTTGCTCTCCTTTGGATTTATCGTTTCATCTATGGCAATTGAAATGGATTCTTTGAAACTTGAGGATACTCATACCCGGCTCACGCCAACCATAATTGCCCAAGCTAGAAGTTTCCATAGCCTTGCCATTGCACATAGCAATTTTGACCAAAATTTTTCCACCCATACTTGCCTTTTGAATGGTCCATTTGTTTGGGACAACGCTACACAACACATTTTTGACAACTTTCAAAAGAATTTTGCACATGAAACACCCTTTGCTTTACCAAATTTTGACTACACCGACACTCCTTATGTCCCCATTTTTGCCAAGTGTCCCTTTGAGAAAGGACTTGATGCTTCGTATTGGCATGAGAGCTTATCATTCACTGATAACAAAATTGGCATACCCAAGCTTTCTATTCGCAAGTTGCTTTTCCCCAAGTTTTTCTTCGACCACGACTTTCTCCCTCCACAACTTCATGGGAGAACCGTCATGGACTTCAACAAGGACGCCCGCACCACGAAGAACATCCCTAAGGATACAAGGGAAACCATACATGAACATGTTCTTCGCCAAGCTACAAGGATCAAGGCCTACATCATCGACAACAAAAAATCCAAGTACTTGGTGAGCACGACATTCAACATCTCGGTTCTCTCACCACATCATGGAGATGAGGAAGAACAAGAGTCGAGGACGACTCTTCCCCAAGGGGGGGGGAGATGATGTAGCCCCGCCTAACGATGACACTACACCATGGCCAAGGATTCCCCCAAGTGGACCGACAACACGAACCCCCGCTATATATGTCAAGGTGAACTCTATCCTCTCTACCCTCGATCTCGATACAACCTTGGATGGAGTGCTACCTCATTCCGATAGGTTGTGTGTCATTAGGTACAAGAGCCGACAAGGTTACGGAGAGGAGGAACTCCCATGGTGCAAGGGACTAGAAGAGAAGAAGGAAGAAGAATAAAGGAAGAAGGAAGAAGAATAAAGGAAGAGAGAAGTAGAAGAAGAAAGGAAGAAGAAAGGAGAATAGAGAAAGAGAGAGGAAGGCCGAAGCCTCCACCCAAGGGGAGGCCGGTGCCTCCAAGGGGGGGCCGGAGCCTCCAGGCCTCCCTGGCCGGTACCACTCCCTGGAGAAGGCGGCCACGCGGGAAAGGGCTAGGCCCGGTACTACCGGCCACCCATGGCCGGTACTACCGGCCGGCCAAGGAGCGCCCAGCCATAGCCATGTTGGCCGCGCGGGAAAGAGGCACTCCGGTACCTTGGCCGGAGCCTCTACCCAGGGCCAGGCCGGAGCCTCTACCCTTGGTACCGGCCAAGGTACCACTCGGGGGTCCGAGTACCCTGGACACTTCGCCCATGTTTTGGTGCTTTTCCGGTACCACGGCCGGTACCTCCGCCCGAGGTACCGCTCGGCCGAAATGAGCTCCAATCTGAGCCGTTCCTCTTCATCTGAACGTCCCTTCTTTCATACCTTGTAATACCTAAAGTACCCCTGCCCGAATCTGGCTATATGTATCTCCTGTACTCCTCCTTTGTTGGGTTAGACAAGATTTGGCTTAGAATAGATTTTGAGCTTTGTCTCCCTAGAACTATGTTCTTTGTATCAAGGCACTCTTTTGAGATTTGAGTTTTGTTGTGTGAGATTCTAGTGTTGACCACTCTCTCTCTCACAGCTTGATTCAACTCCCAAACCGGTCTCTCCTTCCGGAATTCTACCTCGTGTCTCTTCCGGGTTGATTCTATCGGCGTGGTCCATCGAGCCACTGGAGTGAAATTCGTTTGTATAGGGTTGGCGTGCGTGTGTTTGTTCTTCGTGTTCATCGCGTTCTTCGTCTCCCCCTCTTTTCCCCTCTTTGATTTTGGGTCAATTCGCGAGATCGGGCCACATCTTAGGTCTTAGACCCCATCAGAGGGCAGGTGGCGCGGCCTACCAAGGAGGGCGCGCCACCCCCTCTTTTCCTCCTCGGCCGTCTGATTCGCCTGATTCTTTCGCCCACGGACTTTTTTTGACCTAAAAACCCCTATATATATGACATATTCATACTACACCCGGGTGTAGTTACTCCCACGTGTGTGTGACTTCCCGAAGCTTCCTCGAGGAGAGCGCGGCGAAAACAAAGAAATGTCGAAACAGAGCCAGAACCAGCAAAGATTGGAGGGGGAAACTCCGCCGGAGCCGTCGCTGGAGGGATCTCCACCTTCTCCAACATCTCCACCGTCATCACATGATGAATAGGGAGTAGTCCACCTCTGGACTATGGGTTTGTGGCAGTAGCTTGATCTACCTCTGTTGTTTTTCATAGATTGTAGTACCATATGAGCTACCCAACATGATTATGGTCATATATGTAATCCCTATGTGGTGGATCTTTATTCTATGATATTGGTATATGAGATTGAAATATATTATGTCTAAGATGTATTGATAGATACATATCAATGTACCCCGTTCTTAAGTGCTTGTTTCGATCCAACTTGTATGCAAGAACATGTATGTGAAGAAGTGTGTATTAGATGGAGTAGCATGGTGGTGGTGATTGAATAGTGACAACAAATTCATGATCTACTATGGTATTTACCTTTCTTTTGCTGCCTCACTAGGGATAAAGTGATAATATGTGCTATTTCACAAATATTATATGCTATGTTTATCATGTGAAATTTTGATAATCTTGTTTGTTCAAGGTAGCATATTTGATATTCAAACATTACGTCATATTGCTTAAGGCTATACTATATTGATTCTTATTCAAGATTGCTTGGAGTTTTCTCTTTCTTAAGGATTATAAGAGGGATGTGTTGCATCATCTCTATGTTAGGATATAATGCCCATATGAATGCTTATCAAACACATATTGAAGTTCCCCCAATAATATGCTATTGATGAATTGTTACTGTCTACTACAACTTAAAAAGAGAGTAGACAAGTGAACGAACCCCCGTCCATTTTAAATCACTGGAAACACATTTCCAACACTTTTACCTTGATTTACATTTTCTACTATTATTTAGTCCGAAAATACCAAAAAATACTATCTCTACATACACACACAAAATCCAAATACCCTTAGCCTTTACTTGTTTTTATTTAATTTACTTAAGTTGTTTACTTTACTTTATTTTATTTCTTACATGTATTTCCTATTACCAAAACGAAATCTTGTGCTTGACAACCACACGGTGAAGCTAGGGACATAAGGTAAGAACTTTATTTTGCAGGTTGCTAGAAGAGAAGGAATAATTCAGCTTCTAAGCCAATTCCCCGAGAGTACGATATAAACCGTCGAGTCACCCTTGCATGAAAAATACGTTTGCTACAACACTCTACCCTTGGAGTCTCAACTAGTTGGTACACACAGATTGTTGCCATCAGCGTGCTCCAGCAACATTTTGCCATTGTTCGGTAGCCTGCTCTCACTTGGTCGGATTCTCATATGTAGGATGTGATGAACGCTATGCCCAATATGATCATTGAGAGTGAGCGGGACGCACGTGTGGATGATGACCAACCATTTGATTTTCAGGGACCTCTTGCTCAAATTGAGCAGGTACTGGCCTAGTTTGCCGCTTTTCTCCAGAATTAGTCGCGCCCCTCCTCCTCGCCGGCATCGAGCGCGTGGTCTGCCTTCTCCCACACGTTGGTGACGACCGTGGTGAGGGAGTTGTGGCGTGCCATCGCGAGGTGGCGTGCCTCCTGAGTGGCATCGTCCTCCTCGTCATATGTGCTCGAGTCGAGCTCGATCGGCAGGAGCGAAGGGAGCCCGCACGCCACCGAAACCTGAACCCGCGCCGGTGCAGACGATGGCCCCGCCTCACCGTCATTCGTGCTCGGGAGGAGTCCGTACCACGCGGGGAGCACGGGTTGAGGCATGAGAGTGCACCGCGTCGGCGCTCTTGCTCGGAGATGTGCATGGCACGCTCAGCGAGCGCCTCCCACGCATGTGTCGGCTACCCGGAGCCGCTGCCGCGCGGCGGATTAGTGCGGCTGCCACGCGTCGAATTGTGTCCGGCCATCAAGAGAGTAGGTAGACGGGGGGGAGGGGAGGGAGAGACGCGGCCGGCGGCGGCGATTGAGTTTTGGCGGGCAGTGGCGCCGGGAGAAGGAAGAGGGGGAAATGGATGTGGCGTGCCGCATCCAACCCCTCACTCCCGCTTATATACGGTACTCGTGGGCACATTTGGGCACATTTCACAATGCTCACAATGCAGATGGGTTTGCAGCATCTGTTCGGGCCACTTTATAGGTTAAAATCGAAAAGATGGGATGCAGGGTGGGTATCAGCTAGAGATGGTCTAATCAACTATCATAGCCGCAAAACAATCGAAAGCTCCTGCAGGATCCGTTGTACTCCCTGTGAGTCGCGCACATAGTTTAAAAAAATACTTTGATCCTCATTTTGATTAATAAAATATAAAATATATGTCATGAGAATTATATCATTGAAATTGAAATATATATTTGAATATGAATCTAATGGTATATATTTTGTAGACCTATAATTTATATTTGGATAACGAAATTAATAGTCAAGTTTATCTTAAACACATCGGACATGGTCGTAGGTGCTTGCGACGTAACAAAACAGCTTAATTACTTTCGTAGTTCTTATCAACTAATGGATTAGAATTATTACCTGAGTTAATTTTCTGGGGTGAGCTGGGCCTTCTTTGTTAGACGAATCCGGAAAATATTCAGGGTTGTTCAACAACTCTGTTCTTCAGGCTGGAAATTTCTTGTTCAGATCATTCCTTGCCCCGCCACGGGTAACAAAGCACACAACTGGCAACGCTTTCTCTCTGTTTTGATTCATAGCATGGCTATTGGTACTTGCAAGGTAACCATAATATAATTGCATTTGCCATATTAGCGAATTCAGTGCATTTTTATAGACTTACAACAAAGCTCATAATTTTTAGATTGCTCAAAACATTCAGGTCTGTTGAACAACTCTGTTCAGCCGACTGGAAATTCCTCGCAGGATAATTGCTTTGTTTTGGCTGAGTGAGAATCACAGTTTTCGAGGCATGAGAGTTCAGATGTGCAACAGTTGAAGCAAGACTCTTTTGTGATAACTATTGCTCCAATCAATAATAAATGTTGTGGTTTTAGTTCAAGTTTGACATAAAACCAGACACTTATTAAGGAGGAAGTAGCTCATTTCTGACAGCGATAGTAACTGTGCACTCTTAAATAGATATGGAAACTTTTGCAAGACAAGCGTAAAGGAAAGAGATGGATGTTACAGCAAAACAAAGGCGTTGCTGCTCTCCTTCAATCCCTGGATGATAAAATCACACTGTTCCATCTGAGCAAGAAATCAATCAGTATCAAAAGACAATGGATGATAAAATATAGCAGTACAGAATATGAACTCAGGCGACACAGAAATAGGCAAATAGCTGCAGTTGTATTCTTCATATATGGAATTACGAGCTACACATCTGATCACAAACTATCACAAGCATGTACAGCACTCACAGGAAATCACCTTTCTACTAGGGTATATTTACATTAGAAGTCAGGCACAACGAAGGTGATTTTGTGTGGTGGAATAGCAGAAATAATGGCATCATTCTTATTCATCTAAGGTTCATTCAAGCGCTACTAACCTTGTGTGAACAGGAAGGAAATTTGGTATGGTACAATAGCTGACATACTAAGTTGCTTCATCTATGATTTAAGCACTAAAACCCATGTGTGTGGCACTCCAGCGGTTGGTTGGGATGCTCGTGCAAGCCTGAGCAGTGACCTTTGTCATCACTTCAGGGAGGATGCCGGCATTGCAGATGTTTGCAAAGGAACGCATGTGCTTCATTCCATACTGTGCCAACGAGCCACACTGTGATTCGAAAGCACGCACCTGAACAAAAGGAAGAAGCATATTAGTTCCAAACGAAATTATTCATATTCCTGACTGCATCGCATGCCACATAGACAATGACCACTAACAATATCAAGATACAACAGAAGATGCAGATAAATGACCAAATAAAGTCAAAAAGAGACTTACCGTAGACTTCAGACAACTCCAGTCATCAACAAGAGGCTCACCAGCTGCACGAACAGTCTTTAGAACCATTGGACCATCTGAAGAACCAAACAGAAGGTTTCCAATCAGCTCGACACTGTTGTCTATGTGAGATCTATGACCCATCATTTCAAGCAATTCCTTCCGGGCATCATTTTTCTCAGGGGCGCTCTCGGCCAATTTCCGGTACTGCATGCAAGATAAAAGAAACCAATTAGTTAGTTTATCCTTCAGGCTTATCCATAATTCATTCGTGTGGACAATGCTTGGCAATGATCAACGGATCTTGCGAAAACAAATCAGCATCAAGGATTTCTCATGATCTAAGCACAAACCTTCTGCCAGAAGTAAACAAGATCAGCATCCCTCTGATTAACAGCTCTTGAGAGCGATGGAAGTGAGTTATCTTCAACAAACGAAGTATTGTCGTTAGCAGGATTTGACCCGATGTACAAGAACAGATGTTCAGCATTCAGGTCCAAAGAACCATATTGCATCACATGGGAACCATAGCCGTATGAGTCCTCTGGCGCCGCCGCTCTTTTCTTGACCTGCTCAACCATTAAGTTATGTTAGGCAAGAACTTCTGCAAGGTTAAGCTAAAATGAATTGAAGTGTGAAGGACTTACCAAATCATACTGCTGCTTGAGAGATTCAGTTCTTAGGTTGTGGACATCGCTGTCAACATTGAAAGTTTCAAGCTATTAGAGCACAACCAAAATGGCCAAGAAACACAGCGTAAAACCAATTTCAAAACAAATGACCCAAGTGTGTTGAACTCTGGCATGGTGTGAACTGCAACAATTAGTACCATGACAGACGGCAGGAGAATATCTGACATTTTGTTCCTATTTCATAAGAATATGGTTTCATGCAACAGCTACAGTATGCTACAACATGGAGCCTTAACAACGAAAGAAACCCAAAGCTCTATGGCCATCAGGTTTGCCTTGGAATCCTTGTTTGTTGGCTCCAGGCTCCAAGTCGGCCCAGTTAAATGCATGGTATCCAGGCACCAATGGTGCACACGCTGTTGGGTGTTTGCAAGCTTGCAGCTATAATATGCAGGGTGCCTTTGCATGCGCGTGTGTACAAGGTTTGCTCCAGCTTAAAGAGTTGACTGAGCTGGGTCACACAGCTAAATGGTAGATTTATATTGTGTAATTGAGGGGCTGAGCAAAACACCAAAGTCAGAACATGCTTTTAAAATGCCCAGTTAAAACTACAGCACATGCTATGCACATAGCATAATTGTTGGCCATGCATGTGCAACTAAAAGTAAGCAACACATGTATATCACCCTTGTTCCGAAAACAGATGCCTATCACATGTGTGTTAGTTAAATCAATATCTTACTTAAATCAAGAAGTATAGCAGATAGTGCCGTACTACTTGGTTAATCATATGGAAATAACACCTGTGCAGTACCTGAAAGTACTAACTGACATGATTTGACCATGTGAAAAATAAATGTGCTAAAGCACAGCAAGACAAACCGACAGGGATGAGAAATGAAGTACCTGTCTTCCATCCAAGCAATGCTGTACAAGTCGCCCAAGCAGGTGTCATATTCCGGAGGAGGGCTCGGGTACTCGCCGGGGCAGTACGTCCCCCAACTGCTCTCCTCTGCGTTTGACGCAGTGGTTGCATAGATGCCAATGTCATTAGGCAGAAGCCCCTCAAAGATGCTCCCGGATTCACAAGCTTCAAGGTAAAACACCTGCAAAATAAGAGAACTATATACTTTGAGCAATTGGTTAAAGCAGGAGCGCAAAGCAAAAATAACCAATGAATTGATCAGGTACCAGGCTTTTGTAAGTTCCAGCAGCGTGCTTCTTCTTCAGGACATCTACGAGATCATCACCGTAAAGGTATGGATAGGTAGGCATCCCTGAAAATTTTACAAAAAAAAAAACCATGGCATATTAATGATAACTAAATTGTACACAACTAATTTGTATGCATGCATATAAAACATCTATTCTGGATGGTTTCAGAAATTAAAAGTCTAGGATAAAGGCAATAAAAGACATGAAGTGCAAGAATGGTTGGTTCTGAATACTAACCAAGAACCCCAGGACCCCCATGGTCACTGTAAAAAACGAAAATGTGATCATTGGGGCCACTGTCGACGACTTTGCCGCTCCCACCAGTCACAGCAGTTTTGTTACCGAGCAGGACAGCAAGGAAATTCTTGACATTAACCTCTTTCCCAGTGTAGTCCTGCAGTGGGAATAGAGAAATTAAGTCAAACATGTGGACAATTATGGATAGGAAAGCATTAGCATTAGTTGATTCATTTCATTAAGATGTTGACAAATTTTTTTTGCGGGGCATTAACATTATCCTATAGAAACTTGGCACTCTTATTGTTAAGTAGTCCCAACTCTGGTGGAGGTGGACCGGTGCTGCTTTTCCTATTCAGAAATAAGGACCAATTGGAAAATAGCATAAAGGCTGAGAAAAAATTAGGGATTCTGTCATTTTCAACAAGGTAAAAACTGATATTGTAATTTCGTTATGTAATTTCGACAAAACATCATTTCACATTTTTCTACAACCACCAAAGAGTTTGTAACAACTACTCTATCAATAACTAGTGTAAATAACATCCTTGCAGTAATAAACATGATTACCTTTGGGACCCCAGCATATACATCTCCACCTTGTGGGTGGTTGATGATGACACCCGGCCTGGGATTCTCCCGATGGTTGGCAATATCGTCATACATGAAGACAATGATGTTCTCGTCCTTGAGACCGCCCTTCTTCATGATCTGGTAGGCGTGGCAGATATCCGCCTGCAAATTTCGGCTCCCAAATTAAACACGGCACTGCATAGTCGCCATTAACCCCTTCCCAATTTCACCAGTATAGCAGTACTGTGTAATAGCAAAAGGACAAGAAAAATACTGCTGAAATCGTGCTCACATAGGCATCCAAGCCAGTAGGTAGCAACAATAAAACAATTTTGGTTGAGTAGTGCAATTAATGAATCGTGCTTATTAGGATCAGTACTATAATAGCTTCCATAGGAGCAATATAATAAACTGGTCAGTGGCTGGAACTCGCGCGCAACTAACCAGCAGGCCCCAAAATTCAGTCAATCTGATATGTAGTACGACCTTCAAATGTTTTTTCCAGTTGATACGCTAAATGAGCCGCACACGAAACCGTTGTTTTTCGCCTCACTGCGCTACGGCAACGCGCCAGTATCATATTATTAACTGGGTTGGCCAAATCATTGTTCAACTGTGGTATGATTATTAGTGGCCATATCAACCACACAAAAAACAGTAGCGACGGATTCCGTGAACGCGCAGCAACACGGAACGGAAAATATCCTTTTCATTCTGTTCGCACGGGCAGGGAAGCACGCAAGGAATTAACCGACAGACTGGAGCGGGAAATTCGAGAGGATCGCGGGCAAACGCGAACGGCCTGAACGGTACGGCGGCGGAATCATGAGGACGCGCGCGCACCTGGTGGCGGTAGTTGTAGTAGCCGTTGGAGCCGGCGATGAGGACGGCCCACCTCGTGCCGACGGAGTCGTCCTCCTCGTGCCCCGCCGCGCGCTGCGACGGCAGGCGGATGGTCTGGTCCAGCAGCGGGGCCCGCGCGTGCGCGACGGCCAGGACGAGCGCGGAGAGCAGCAGCGCGAGCGGGAGGAGGCGGAAGGACGCCGTCGCCATGGCCGGCGTTGGGGGGTTTGGGATTCCGTGAGAGGAGGAAGGAGGAGGAGGGGTTTAATTTGGGTTGAGGGAAGGGAAAGCCCGCAACGTCTGCTTTTATTATGCGCCGGCGCCGCAGGAGATCTTTTCTTAATGAATAATTCTCTATGTGACTGGCAGGTGGGGCATCTGCACCCTGGCGGGACCCGGTCGTAAGTAAGTAGGTTTTTCCTCTCTTTATCAAACAGGCAAGTGGTTTCTCGAGTGAAGATTACACGAACGCCTTGCAAAAGTAGCCGATGTTATTTTCACCGATAGCTATCTTCTGAGCATAGATAAACAAACAAATAAATAAATATAAATATGTTCTAGATTCATTACGTTGCATCTAAATACACCATCGACGTGTCCTAACACGAGTATTATGGATTTGCTGTTGGGCTAATTTTGAATTGAAGAGTCGCGATGAGGCGAAGAAAAAGAAAGGGTCGTCCAATACGGTAGCGGCGCGTAGGACTAGGACCCACGGGTGTGTAGTTAGCGTGAGCTGTGCTCCTTCCCTTGCTCAACGAATCGTTTGATTTCGCCTCCAATGAATGACGCAAACTACTCCCTAGATTTCTTGTCCAGTCCTGTGCGCTGTGCCGCCGTGGCACTCGCCTGACCGTCGGTACGCGAGCCCCGCCGGCGAGGGCCCGCCACCCAGTAGTAGGCCTTGGAGGCTACCTCCATAGGTGGAGCCCAGTGGCTCTCGCCGCCGCGGCACCGCCGTAGGATGGCCTGTCGCTGGTTTGGCTCCGGTTTCCTGCCGACCTACGAGCCAGCTGTGTCTTCTCATTTTCGGAAAACAAGAATATTGGCTGTCTCTTCTGCTTGGCCTTTCGGAGCTTCCTACATTTGGTCTGTTGTGCGCGTGTGTAGACGGTCCAGTAAATTATTACCACAATAATGACTACTTCCCGTACGTCCGGGCAGTAAATTAGTTCAGGTCAGTCGTCGCACTCCGAGAATCTCCCATCGCGTCCCAAACCGTTCCACAAAGCGCGCAGAATCGAGCAGGGGAAGTATCGCGTCTGGGGACGTCGCTCCTTAGTCGCATCCCCCAAACGCCCTTCTTAAATGAATATTGGTGCACGAAAATAAATGTTTTCATTCAAATTTGATTATATATTAAAAAGTTTGAATGAAAACGGAGCTAGATTTCATCTAAACCTAGCCTACTGACCGCCCGGCGGTACGTTCGACGGCCCCGCCCCGTCGTCGTCTCCCCTCCGCCGCAGCTCTTGCTGCGCGCGCCGCCTCTCCGTGCGTAGGGCGGTGGCCAGACGCCGCTGCTCCAGCAGCGCGTCGACGTCTGCCCTCCCCTGATGCGCCGCCTGGAGGGAGAGCTCGACGGCGCGACGAATCTGCGCCTCTTCGCGGACATGTCCGTCGTCCTGGAGTTTTTTCTCCGATTCGAAGGACTCGACAAGCGCGCGTTGCTGATCGGCCGTCTCGTCCGGGTGCGGCCCGTCGTCGTCGGACCACGCGAACTCGTCGTCGTCGTCCTCCGCCTCGGTCTCCTCCTCCTCCGCCTCGGCCTCCTCCTCCTCCATTGGCGCCTCCTCCTCATCCATTGGCGCGTCCATCATCGCCGCCGCCAACGCGTCGGCCTCCGCCGCCAACTCCTCCGCCCGCCTCCCCCAGGCCGCATCCGTTGCCGCCAGTGCCGCCTCCCGCTGCTGGCGCTCCTCCGCCGCCAGCTGCTGCTGGCGCTCGATCGCCTCCCGCCGCCGGCGCTCGATCGCCTCCCGCATTTCACGGTACTGCGCCTGCTGCTCCTCGCGTTGGCGTCGGCGCTCATCAGCCGTGGAGGCGTCGAACGCCGCAATGGTGTCCGCCAGCGCCTCCTCCTGCCACGCTGCTGCCGCCGCGCTCTCGTCGGCTACGGGGCCAGAGGCATAGAACGCTGCTACATCCGCCGCGTGCGTCGCCTCACGCTGATGGCGGGCCTGCTGCTCGAGTGCCTCCCGCCGCTGCTGACGAGAGCCACGCCAAAGCGGCGTCCCTCGCCGCCGTCCAGGAACAGTGGCGGTGTCGATGTCAAACTGCGAATCCGGTGGTGGAGGTGGTGGTGGAGGAGACGACGGTGGAGGGAACTGGCCATCGCCGGGGCGGTTCATCATTGCGCACTGGCGGTGAAGGAGACGGCGGTGGAGCGACGAGGGTTGTGCTTGTGGCGGAGCCGGCGGCTGTGGTGGCTGCCATTGAGTCGGGAGGGCCTTTTATAGACGCCAGCGTCGGGGAGAAAGTGCGGGAAGAGGCGAGAAGAAAGCGTGGGAACGCGCGGTGGCGTGCGAACGCCAGCGTTGCGTGGAGGCTGCGCAGCACCGACGAGATGTCTCGCCTGCCCCTCCGTCGCCATTAAGGCAAATATGTCGTCGTGTGTCACTGCGCGCGAATAACTTCCATCGCGAGGTAGGCGACGGTTAGGTCCAAACTTGAATGAGTCGCTGACACGTCGGTCCCGCCACTCTCCGCCTCGCTTTTCGTTGTGTCCGGCGTGCCCGGAGCGTCCCCTGTGGGGCGGGGACGGGCTCGGGGCGTCGGACACCGTATCGGGCCGCGCCGTACAAAAAGCGGCTTTGGGTAACGCGGCTAGAAATGTTTTTTTGTCGGCGCGCCCCAAATCGCTTTGGGGGACGGTTTGGGGGACGCGAATGGAGATGCTCTCACTACAAGAAATTAAGAGCATCTCCTAGCCGTGTCTCTCAAAGAGTTCTCCAAACGACGTCGGATCGAGCGTTTGGAGACGTGTTTTCTTCGTCCCCCGAACGCCGCCTCTAAAGTTATTTTAACATTAAAATACTATTTTTTATTTTCTTTTTGCATTTTCATTTCAATAGAGGAGGAACATTAAACAACTAATACATAATTAGGAACATGGTTTTACACAAACTAAGACATAGTTTGAAACATGGTTTTCACAAACTAATACATAGTTAAAATATTACAAAATTAGGAAACCTAACTAGTGTTGGCATCGCCAATTTCGTACGTTCGCTGCCAAGAAAGAACACTCTCAGGCACTCTCAATCACCCAAACTAGAAAATCCAGCTGGTAATGATAGCCATGTTGGTCCTTTTGAGGAAGAACATCTAGAAACCTCTGTTACCATTTTCCCTACGAAAAAAGAACACTCGGCATGTTCAATCGTCCTCCGCATCGTCGTTGACATGGTAGTGCAGGCGGTAGGACGTGCCGTCGAACACCTTGACGCTCGTATCTGTGTCGCCTAGGTAGGAGAATGTGAGCACGCAGCCGGCTTGGAGATCGTTGTAGCGCGCGAACTTCTCTCATCCAGTGTCACTAGTGGAAAATAGGGATTTCGTGGGATCCTTTTGTCGCGGGCGCGCCTGCACCCGCGAAAAATGGGGTGGCCACGTCGCTCCGAAGCGGTTTGGAGCGGGCAGGGCCTTTTGTCGCGCCCTTTTGTCGCGGGCCGTATTACGACCCGCGACAAAAGGTGTATGTCCCCTATCGGCACCCCTTTTGTCGCGGGTCGTAATACGGCCCGCGACAGAAGGCCATGCCTATATATAGACACGCAGCCAGCCCCCCCACCTCATTTTTTCCTTGGTGGTGAAGGTGGAGGTGTATGCTAGCTTATTTTTTCTACATGTGCACAAGAGGTGTTTGATGGAATGCTTGTGAGAGGGATGCCACTTGATTTTATTTGATAAGATTTGTCCTCTTTTTTATCCTAAAAGGTTAGCAACTATTTTCTCGTATATATATACATAGTCCGTACAATACTAATTTTAGCAAGGTGATTGCATCTGATACATATATAATTGTACTTATGATGCGGATGAGTCATCCATGGATGTACGGTAACCGATGTGCTCCCGCTTTCGGAGAGGGCGTGAATTCTTTCTCGCTTGTGGCCGAGGCCAACAAGTCGAAGCAAGGTTTTATGTGATGTCCATGTCTAAAATATAAGAACGAGAAGGATTACTCTTGCTCAAGAGACATTAAGAGCCACCTGCTTCGGTCTGGATTCATGTCCAGCTATAATGTTTGGGCCAAGCACGGAGAAGAAGGGGTTATGATGGAAGACGGCGATGAAGAAGAAGATAATGATGACCAGTACCGATCTATGTTCTCTGAATGCGATGATACCGCAATGGACGACAATGAAGAAGAAGGAGGTGAAGAACAGGCATCGGATGATCCCGTTGATGATGATCTTCGTCGGGCCATTTCGATGCAAGAAGAGACTGTGGCACGGATAAGGAGAGGTTGCAGCTCGACAAGATGTTAGAGGACCACCACAAATTGTTGTACCCAGTGTTGTGAAGATGGGCAGAGAAAGCTGGATAGCATATTGGAATTGCTGAAATGGAAGGCGAGAGGTCGGTGTGACTGACTCGGGATTTGAAAAATTGATGATAATATTAAAGAAGTCTGTTTCCAAGAAATAATGAATTGCCCGTCGGTACATATGAAGCAAACAAGCTTGTCCGCCCTCTAGGATTAGATGTGCGGAAGATACATGCATGCATTAATGATCGTATCCTCTACCGCGGTGAGAAGTACGAGAATTTGAATAAATGTCCGATATGTGGTGTATTGCGGTATAAGATCGGAAAAGATGACCCCGGTGATGTTGAGGGCGAGCCACCCAGGAAGAGGGTTCCTGCGAAGGTGATGTGGTATGCTCCAATAATACCACGGTTGAAACGTTTGTTCAGAAACAAAGAGCATGCCAAGTTGTTGCGATGGCACATGGAAGAACGTAAGAAAGACGCGATGTTGAGGCACCCCGTTGATGGTCGGCAGTGGAGGAACATCGGGAGAGAGTTCCTGGATTTTGCAGGTGAGGCAAGGAACTTATACTTTGGTCTAAGTACAGATGGCATGAATCCTTTTGGGGAGCAGAGCTGCAGTCACAGCACCTGGCCCGTGACTTTATGTATCTACAACCTTCCTCCTTGGTTGTGCATGAAGCGGAAGTTCATTATGATGCCGGTGCTTATCCAAGGCCCAAAGCAACCCGGCAACGACATTGATGTGTACCTAAGGCCATTAGTTGATGAACTTTTGGAGTTGTGGGCCAAACCAGGTGTACGTGTGTGGGATGAGCACACCGAGCAAGAATTTGACCTACGAGCGTTGCTATTCGTAACCATCAATGATTGGCCTCGCTCTTAGTAACATTTCGGGACGTGACGAACAAAGGATACAACGCATGCACACACTGTTTAGATGAGACTGAAGGTAAATATTTGGGAAAAAGCAAAAAAGTTGTGTACCCGTACAATCACCGTTTCCTTCCGCGCAAGCATCCCTTAAGGAAAAAAGGCAAGCATTTCGATGGCGAGGCAGACAACCGTCCGAAGCCTGTCCCCCGTAGTGGTGCTGATATATTTGACATGGTCAAGGATTTAAATGTTATCTTTGGAAAGGGTCCAGGTAGTCGACCTGTTCCGAAAGACGATGACGGACACGCGCCCATGTGGAAGAAGAAATCTATTTTTTGGGAGCTAGAATATTGGAAAGTCCTGGAAGTCCGCTCTGCAATCGACGTGATGCACCTGACCAAGAATCTTTGTGTGAATATTCTAGGTTTCCTGGGTGTGTATGGGAAGACAAAAGATACACCAGAAGCACGGGAGGACCAGAAACAACATAAAGGACGAAACGGCAATCATCCAGGGAAGTTTGAAGGGCCTGTCAGCTACGCTCTTACCAAACAAGAGAAGGAGATCTTTTTTGAAGCCCTATTCAGTATCAAGGTCCCGTCTGGTTTCTCGTCGAATATAAAGGGAATAGTAAATATGAAGGAGAAAAAATTCCAGAACCTAAAGTCCCATGACTGCCACGTGCTTATGACACAATTGCTTCCGGTTGCATTGAGGGGACTTCTACCAGAAAATGTTCGACTAGCCATTGTGAAGATATGTGCATTCCTCAACGCAATTTCTCGAAGGTAATGGATCCGAAACTTTGTCGGGATTACGGGAAGATGTGGTCGAATGTCTTGTCGGCTTCGAGTTGTTGTTCCCACCATCTTTCTTCAATATTATGACGCACCTCCTCGTTCACCTAGTTGAAGAGATTAGAATTCTCGGTCCTGTATTTCTACACAATATGTTCCCCTTCGAGAGGTTCATGGGAGTTTTAAAGAAATATGTTCATAACCGAGCTAGGCCGGAAGGAAGTATCTCAAAGGGCTACGGAACTGAGGAGGTCATTGAGTTTTGTGTTGACTTTATTCCTGATCTTAAGCCGATTGGTGTTCCCGAATCTCGGTATGAGGGGAGGCTGACTGGACAAGGCACACTAGGAAGGAAAGCAACGGTGTGCGGGGACAAGATTTCTTTCAATCAAGCACACTACACAGTTCTATACAATTCCAGCTTGGTGGCTCCGTACATCGAGAAACATAAGAATGTTTTACGAGAAATAAACCCGGGCAAGCCCCATTCATGGATTACACGTGAACACATGAATACCTTCGGCAGTTGGTTGCAAAGACATCTCATCTTTTCCATGGAAGCGGACACCACTGTTGTAGAGCAGTTGTACTTGTTGGCTAGGTTACCATCTTCAAACATATGTACATTCCAAGGGTACGAGATAAATGGGAATACATTTTACACGATCGACCAAGATAAAAAGAGCACCAACCAAAACAAGTGGTGTCCGCTTCGATGCAAAAGACGAGAATGGGCAAAGCACCACATATTATGGATACATAGAGGAGATATGGGAACTTGACTATGGACCCACTTTTAAGGTCCCTTTGTTTCGGTGCAAATGGGTGAAGCTTAGCGGTGTACATATAGACGATAAGTACAGTATGACAACAGTGGATCCCAACAATCTTGCGTACCTGGACGAGCCATTTGTCCTAGCCAACGAGGTGGCTCAAGTTTTCTACGTGAAGGACATGTCTAGCAAATCGAGAAAAAGAAATCAACAAAAGAATACATCAACGGAGGAGCCAAAGCGCCACATAGTTCTTTCTGGGAAAAGAAACATAGTGGGAGTGGATGACAAGATAGACATGTCAGAAGATTATAATAAGTTTAAAGAAATTCCGCCCTTCACGGTGAAAATTGACCCAAGCATCTTGCTAAATGCTGAAGATTCTCCATGGCTACGGCGTAGAAGATCACAAAAGTAGATGGCGATATAAGAATGTATTCCCAAGACAATATCTACATTTATGTAATAATGAGAACCCTTTCCCCAACACTGTTAGAGGAGACGGAGTCTTTCACGGGCTTGCAGGGAAATTTTTCCGAGGAGCAGCTTCCGAAGATGCCGTAGGGCGTGTGCACCAACGACATCTTCGAGAAGCTGCGCCACGGGAGATTTCTCAACCCTTTCCTTCATCCATGTGAATGAAACTATGCTTGGCTTGTTGATCTGCTTGGCAAGGCGTATCGATGCTCCTTTTATAGGCACGGCACCGCTTCTACTTTTTCGTGTTCCTTCGACAGGGCGTCGTGCGCTACATGCTTTATCTCATCGAGCAGTGCGTCCACCCACGCGTCCTTATCCTACCGACAGCTTTAGTCCCGGTTGCAGCCACCAACCGTGACAAAAGATTACCGACACATCCTTATCCTACCGACATCTTTAGTCCCGGTTGCAGCCACCAACCGTGACAAAAGATTACCGACACATCCTTATCCTGCCGACAGCTTTAGTCCCGGTTGCACCCACCAGCCGTGACAAAAGGTTACCCGCACATCAGCTCCCCAGATAAGGCCCTTCTAGATAAGTCTCCCCAAGTCTTTTGTCCCGGTTGGAGCCTCCACCCGGGATGAAGGTTTCGCGCGCCACTTCGTTCCCACCTATTTTCTTCCCGCATTCCCGCCATTTTCCACTATATATATATATATATATATATATATATATATATATATATATATATATATATATATGTAGGCTTGGACTCATATCTGCAAACCTCATCACTCTCTCCCATGGCTTCCATCATATGTCTAACACCCTGGGAGGCGGAGGCGCTTTGCGCCTCGAACTACCCCTGCCCGCCCGGCTACCGCGTCCCGACCGGCTGGTTGCTGAGCGTCGGAGGCGTACCGGTCCCTCCTATCCCTCTAGGTGTGCCACGCGAGATGGCCATCACGAACCACTACTATTTCGAGCTCACGCCTGAGCAGCGGAGGAATCCCCAGTGGCATCCCGACTACAGCCCGACTTGGGACAGCTTCTTGATCAATCGGCGTGAGAGGGCGGTTGCCATGTACGAGGAGGACGGCCCGCCTCCTTCGAACTTCAACGAGGCCGGCCGTCGGATGTGGTGGCGCGGCCGGACTCTCCAGAGCGTCATGGCCTATCGTGGCCCCCGCCTGCGCTACCCTCAATCCCAGCCCATGCGTGCTCACCCGCCGAGGTTCGACAACCGCGACCCCGATGCTAGCGACGATGAAGTCGGCGACTATGATGACTACAGTGGCGACTATTATAGGGCTAGGCACGACTATGATTGAATGGCTCAAACATTCGAATCTTGCCATGTATCTTAATTTTCAGTTGAGCTCTGTACTTTAATTTCAGTTCAATCGTAATAAATTTCGTGTCAACCACTTTATTGAACAAAAAACAACCGACAACTACTTTATAAACTAAATTTAAACTAATAGAACCGACAACGACTTTATTGAAATTACAATAAAAGAGATAAATTACTAGTCTAGTCTCTACTCGTCGTCGGAGGTTGTGTCCGTCCAAATGTCATCCCACCGAGGTTCGTTTTCGGTCCAAGTTGTATTCGGGTTCTCGAGCTCGAAGGCGGCGACGGCCCGACAGTGGCGCCTGTTGGACCTGCGTTGTGCCCTAAGGTTAGCAAAGAACGCGTCGGTGTTGTCGACATCGTTGGGGAACTGCGCCCTCCACTGGCGCATCAACTGCTCGTCGCGCTCGGCGATGGCGATCCTGCGCTGCACCTGGCGGTGCCGGCAACGGTCCTCGTCGTCGACGAGGCACGGCGGTGGCGCGTGGAACTCCGCCTCCTCTAGCGACTCAACATCCGGGAAGTTCATGTCGCGCCCTGGCCGCCGAAAGCGCCACGCCGCCGCGTCGTAAGCGCGCGCCGCCAGCTCCGGCGTGTTGTACGTGCCGAGGGTGAGGCGGAAGCCACCGGCGCGTATCTCGGCGGTGAACCTACCGCTCGGACGCACTCGAACGCCACGGAAACCGGATGCCCCTCGACGACGTGGAGGCATCCCGGAGATGAATGAGCGGAGGCGGTGGCGATGTGTGGTTGCGCCCGCACTCGTCGCTCTATATAGCGCACGCGGGGCATGGCACGTGTAAGCCACGGCTACACACGTCGCACGCCGGCGTCGGCGGGGCGAGGCACGTGGAAGCGGTGGCTACACGTCGCACGCCGGCGTCGGCGGGGCGAGGCACGTGGAAGCGGTGGCTACACGTCGCACGCCGGCGTCGGCGGGGCGAGGCACGTGGAAGCGGTGGCTGCACGTCGCACGACGGCGTCGATGGGTAAGCGACACGTGTGGCACGGCGGTGAAACGTTTGATATGATGCGAGATGCAAATAGTTATATGGATGTCATATTCATGTTCATTGGATTTTTCTGATCAATTTTCATATATAAAACTTTTCTATTTGAGTTACCATTTAAAAGTTATTGAAATAATAGTTTTATTAAGTCAAAATAGATAAAGCAGGGTTTATTTTTAAAACAGAAAAAAAATAGTTCCAGGGGCTGATCCGTGTCCAACGGCTCCAGGCCGTTGGATTCAAACGGCCGGAGCCGTTGGATGCACTTGGCGCGGATCAGCCGCCACCCCCTCCCACCCCCTTTTGTCGCGGGTCGTGCCACGGCCCGCGATAAAAGACGCCTTTTATAGCGGGCCGTGGCACCACCCGCGACAAAAGGGTCCAGGTATAAAAACCTAGCGCCGCTGGCGGAGCCCCCACCCGCGACACCCGGAGGCCAACACTTAGCAATTTCACGCCGCCAGGCTGCCGAATTTTTCCGCCGCGCCGCCGTCGCCGCCTCGAGCTCCTCCGGCGCCCTCTCCGCGCCCGTCCGCGCCCGTGCGCGCCCGCTCCGAGCCGCCGCGCCCGTCCACACCGTCCTCCGTGCCGCGCGCGCCGCCGCCGCGTGCCGCCGTGCCGCGCGCCCCCGGCCGCCGTGCCGCCCCGGCGCCGCCCGTCGCCGCCGCGCCCCTCCGCCCTCTGCCTGCGCGCGCTCCTCTGCGCGCCGGGGCCGCCGCCTGCGCGTCCTCGGGCCGCCGCCTGCGCCGCTCCGCCTCGGACCGCGTCGCCGTTACCGCCGCCGCCGATGCGGCCGACGCCGCCGATTCCAGCGCGCGCCGCCGTCTGCAAGAGGTAGCGCCGCCGCGCCCTGCTCGGGCGCCCCGTTGCCTTTTTTTTGATTTTTCATTTTTTTTACTTAATTGAGTTAATTAGTTAGTATTATTAAGTTAATTAGTATGTAATTAGTTAGTTTGTTTAGGTTTGTTAGTTAGTTTAGGTTTAGTTAGTTAGTTTAGGTTTAGTTAGTTTTGGTTTAGTTAGTATGTATATATATGTATTAAGTTAATTAGTATGAATTAGTTAGTTAGTTTAGGTTTAGTTAGTATGTATATATATGTATTAAGTTAATTAGTATGAATTAGTTAGTTAGTTTAGGTTTAGTTAGTTAATTTAGGTTTTGTTAGTTAGTTTAGGTTTAGTTAGTTAATTGATTAGTTTTAGATTGAAAAATGTTTAGTTTAGAAAAATGTTTACTATATGTATTTACGGTTTTTTGTATATGTATTTGCTTTATGGATTTAGTTTTAGGTAGAAAAATGTTTAGTATATCTCTCTCGCAAACTAGCGTCGCCGACACCCTCTCTCTCGCAAACACGCGTCGCCGACGCCCTCTCCCTCTCGCAAACACGCGTCGTCGACACCCTATCGCTCTCGCAAACACGCGTCGCCGACACCCTCTCTCTCTCTCGCAAACACGCGTCGCCGACACCCTCTCCCTCTCGCAAACACGCGTCGCTGACACCCTCTCTCTCTCGCAAACACGCGTCGCCGACACCCACTCGCTCTCGCAAACACGCGTCACCGACACCCTCTCCCTCTCGCAAACACGCGTCGCCGACACCCTCTCTCTCTCGCAAACACGTGTCGCCGACACCCTCTCGCTCTCGCAAACACGCGTCGCCGACACCCTCTCCCTCTCGCAAACATGCGTCGCCATTAGGGTTAAGGTTTGGTTAGGGTTAGACCATGTACTTATCGATTTAATTTTTTTGCAGAAACAATGGATCCATTCGAAATCCGTCGTGACTTGGAACAGGAAGACTTTTTCGAGAACATAATCCGCGATGGTCCAGAAGCCGACGGCTCCGGAGCTGGACAAGACCGCGGCTCCGATGATGGAGAAGCCGACGGCTCCGGAGCTGGAGAAGACCGCGGCTCCGGTGATGGAGAAGCCGAGGACTTCGGTGATGGAGAAGCCGATGGCTCCGGTGATGGAGAAGCCAACGGCTCCGGTAATGACGAGGTATACGATCAGTTGAGGCATTAATGGAATTCTATATGTACATATGTATATAAATTAACTGATTTTTATTCTCTTAGGCCTCCGAAGATAAGTTGGAGAAACGAGGCCCGGCAAAGAAATTGGGCAAAAAAGACCACTTCAACATTGAAGCTATATCACCGAAAGGCCAACCGGTGGCACCCGCGAGTGTCAGAGTGACATTTAAGAATCAGTGCGGAGTTCTGGTTAGAGATCATCTCCCGATCACTATTAGAGAATGGAACAAGACCAAGAATGTGTCCGAAGATCAGGTTGCCGATAGGTACAAGAACACACTTTTTGACGAGCTCATGTCACATTTCACTTTGCGAAATTTGGGATCGGACTCTAAGAATGCCAAGCAGAGGGCGCTAGTGAAGAAATGGGCTCTTAAGAAGATGGGGGAACTTTTCCGAGCGTATAAGAACCGGTTATGGAAAGCTTATAAGGACGAGAAGAAGCCTCCAGTATTCGAAAACTACCTAGCGAAGCAGGAGCATAACTGGGAAGAGTTTGTGAAGTACAAAGAATCAGAGGAGGCTGTGAACCTGTCAAAGAAAAACAAGAAGAATGCAAGCGAAAAGAAATATCACCATCATACGGGCCGAGGGGGCTACGAAGTAGCCATGCCTAAGTGGGATGCACAAGAGGCTGAGATGAAGCGGAATGGGATCACTCCAGAACCAGATCGAGAAGGATGGGACACTAGGGCTCGAAATTGGTTCCTTGGGCATGGCTGTGAGTATGACATGAAGACAGGGAACCTTGTTGAAAGTGACAAGCAAGGTTAGGGTACCCGAGGAAAAATGGATTCAAGTGACTCGCTGATATTAAAGCGGGAAAGCTGAAGTTTGCTCCCGATAGAGAGAAAGACTTGCTGACGCTTGTCCTCGGTAATCCTGAAAAGGGAGGACGAACAAGAGGCTACGGCCCTAGTGTTCCGTGGGCGCTTGGGTTTCCGAATGACGCGGAGACTTATAGAAGCCGAGCGAGAGCAAAACAACGCGACCTGGAGGTGCAGAATGACCGGATGGCTGAGTTCCAACGGCAACTAGACCAGCAGAAGTGGGAGATTCAGCAGCAGCAGCGGGAGATTAATGAACTTAAAGGACAGCGCCAGCCAGATAATACCACCGGCATATCTCAGTGACGAGACAGCAGCGTGGCCGACTCGGAGGCCCCGCCTACACGGATGATAGATGTCGGTCCTGGCGACCCCTTGGATGGAATCAAGGAGCAAACACCTTGTGATCTCCATGAGGTGTTCAGGAAGGTGTCTGTTAAGGTGGCGGTCGGCTATGTCTTACCTGCATTTGGACCTGAAGGTGAGCCGGCAACATGGCATGGCAATCAGATTCTAGCTGGCTATGCTCGTGTCGGGGTGGATTCAGTTGTACCGTCGTGGGAGACATTGGAGATCGAAATCCTCGGAGGTGATGGGGGGCTTACACTCGGAGAGGTGCTCGGGAGAAATCATTCTCTCGGGAAAAGAAGAACATCAGGCTGCCGGGCTGGGTAGCCCCTAGTACCCGCCGTCCGAGCAGGTCACCATCACCTCCTCCAGGTGATCGCAGGCCACCATCACCTCCTCCTACTGATCACATGTCGCCACCATCACCCCATGGGTACGACGTCGACCACGACATCTGTAGTCCATTTCCATCTCCAGCGCCGCCGCCTCCGCCCACTAAGACTCGGAATGCACCCAACCGGAAGCGTTTCAAGAGTCCTGTCCGCAAGATGTCGCCCCTCCCAAAAGTACCAAAGGTTCCCCCCCCCCGTCCTTACGATCGTACTGTCGAGGAAAATGAGGCCATTGTTGCGAAATACAACTATGACTTTTTTCATAAGCCAAAACCTCCAGCGCCAGAGCCATACACCGAGAAGCAAATAGCATATGCTACTTCTTTTCTGAACACACGATCGCAATATGACTTACACGAGAAGAAGGATGACTATACACGCCACCTTGCGAGGGTAATTGATGACAAGGCGAATGAAAAGGCTAAGAAGAACAAGGATGACAAGGCTAAGAAGAAGGATATTGCTAGCACGAGCAAATCATCAGCTAGAAGTGCAGCCGAGAAGAAGTCAAGTTCAACAAGTGCACCCCTCAAGGCCAAGCAAACGACAAAAGGCAAAAAAAGAAAGGAAGTTTCCCTGCTCGGAGATCAGCCCAAACAATCGATCCCAGCACTCAAAGTGTTTAATGTTCCCAAGGTGTACCAGGAACAGGGTGGTTTCGATATGGAAGAAGTTGCAAAGCTAGCGGCTGCCTGTGACGTTACCGTGGAGGAATTGATGTATGCAGCAGATGCTGCACTACCCACTGCTGATATAGCTCCTAAATTTGTTTACGGGGCCGACTTGGTCAGCAGAGAGCAGCTGCATAAACTGCCAACACATATGCGGAATTTGCATCAGTGGTACCTTGATGCATGCAAGGAGAACATAATGTACATCGTGGCGACTATACCATGGGAATATTACTACCGAAAGGAGGAGATCCATATTGAGATGAATGAACTCTGGAAGTTATTCAATTTAGAAGCCCTCGACAAATCTCTCATGAGTTGCTATTGCTTGTAAGTTGTTAACTACATATAAGTTCATTTTCATTCAGTTCATGTTCGTTTTCATTGCATATACTCATTATATCTTATGTGTGTTCTATTATGCAGACTGAAGATCAGTGAATGCAAAAGTATGAATATTATAAATATTGGGTTTGTTGACCCAGATAAAATACATGTTGAAACGGTAAAGCATAAAGGCCAAGAAATGGGGGGAAACCTACTAAGGTTTTTGGGGGAGCAATATTTCTGTGATTCAATATTGTTTCCTTACAACTACGAGTGAGAGTCTTAATGATCTTTTATGCACATTCAATTTTTCTTACTCGATGTTAAGTGTAATTCCTGACGTATATACATAACATGTGCAGCTTCCACTGGATTCTACTAGACATTCAACCTGATAAGGGAATAGTTGAAATAAGAGACCCACTGAGTAGAGGCCTGGACGGGTTCCGCGACTTGCAGAAGTTGCTCCAAGTGTAATTTCCTTCATCGCCGCGTTATATCTTTCGTGAGATATCAATTAATTATCCACTCATTCAATCATTCTTTTGCCTGGCAGGGCTTGGACATCTTTCAAGAATTATCGTAAGGACGGTACCTGGGCAGAGAAGCTAACATTTACTCATGTACCGTGCCCTCAGCAGCCACAAGGGACGAATCTATGTGGATACAACGTTTGCGAGTCCATTCACATGTTAACCACTGAGAAGCAGAACAAAAATAAATTCAACGTAAGCAATAACACTCACAACTTTATTTATTATCGTCAATATTTCGTTATCAAGATTGATATAGTCATACTCATCTCATTTTCGTATATAGGTCGACTTCATGCGGGACAGACTCCAACCAAAGGAACACCTACTAGGAATTGCGGAGGAAGTGGCGGGACTTTTGGTTAGAGAAGTACTAAACAACAAAGGCTTGTTTAGTCCAAATAGATGCTCTACCTCCAAATAGACGGTCGTTAGTACCGCTTGTCGATCGTGAGCTACATGTATATATATATGTAAGGGGAATCTATATCTAAGAGGAATCGACTTTTGCTTCCAATATTTGTTTGATCGATCTATATATATATAATGAATGAACGTGTACCACTTCTAGTAGCGTACAAATATATGCAACTTTTATTTTCGAATGAAAAAAATGAAATAACAGGCGGTCGGTGGCGGGGAGGGGGGGTGCTGCACCCCTCAAACCATAAAGCAGCAGCGTTGTGCGCGCGCCACGTAGAGGGCCTTTTGTCGCGGGTGGTAATACCGCCCGCGACAAAAGGGTGTGTCCCCTGCGCGCCCCAAGCCTGCCACGTGGTGGACCTTATGTCGCGGGTCGTAAGCGACCCGCGACAAAAGGGGGACCTTTTGTCGCGCCTCCCTTATCGCGGCTGGCCGCCCGCGACAAAAGGGTCATATGACCCGCGACATTAGGCCTGTTTTCCACTAGTGTGTGGAGGTACATCTTGTCGCGCCCGTCGAAGAGCACGTCCACCGGCCACTGGCAGCAATTGCAGCCAGCCTCCCGGAGATGCAGCGCGGATGGCTTGTTGCCGGCGATGAACTCGGCGAACTTGTCCGGCAACCTCTACATGCCGAGTGGGTCGCCATTAAGGACGACGATAAACTCGAACAACATGCGGGTACAAGACGCTTCGCTGCGCCTCTACGGAAACTGCACCGTCGCTGCGCGCCAATAACTTCCGTCTTGAGGTAGGCGACGGTTAGGTTAAACTTGAATGGGCCGCTGACGCGTTCGTCCGCATCTCCTCGCCTCGCTTTTCGTTGTGTCCGGCGTGCCCAGAGCGTCCCCTGTGGATCGGGGACGGACTCGGACGTCGGACACCGTATTGAGCCGTGCCGAACAGAAGGAGCCTTTGAGATACGCGGCTGGGAACAAAATTTTATCTAACACGCCCTAAATACTTTTAAGATCGTTTTAATTGACACGGCTGGAGATGCTCTGAATCGGACAGATCAAGAATCGGACAGATCAAGAGAATTGTGTTTGGAAATTGAGTAGCCATCTCATCCATCGCACCACCCAGAATGCCAGATCGTCTTGCTAACGCTAAGTCGTGTCGCCTGGACCGTGGAGATTCCATGTATGAATTCAGTATACAATATTAATAATTTTTTTTTTTGAGAACACAGTACAACGCAGACGCTCACAAACACGCACGTACAAACACCCCTATGAACGCACGCACGCACACCCTACCCCTATGAGCACCTCCGAGGAACTGAGCCGGCATATCTTGAGATTGACGAAGTCACCAGCGCCTCGCGTTGACGGGCACGTCACCTACCACTGAAAGCGTAGCGCCGGTTAAATCCTGGAATAAATCCAGGTAAATGCAAACACCCATGTCAAGTCTAGGACTTGAACCTGGGTGGGCTGGTTCCACCACAAGGAACCTAACCACCAGAGCCAAGCTCTGTTTGCAGTATACAATATTAATAATGTGTTATTATACTCGGCAATATGTTCATGATTAGGTTCAGAAGCCACGTTTGTTTCTTATGGTGGACAGGTGGTCCTTCCGCAAGTCCAAATGTCATTTCGGCTTGTTTTTAGGAACCTATTAGGTATATATCTTCACAAAGTGTCAGTAGACTATGGGCATCTCGAGCGGTCTGACCGTAAAACGAACACGAAAAATAACCATGCACGTCCGTTTGGGTTGGGTCACAGACACAAAATTGGCTATCGAACCACGATTGTCCGTTTGCGTCTAGGGTGTCCCGGCGTCTTGATGCATTTAAAGAAAAATTCATTGATAGAGATACATAGTTGATATGGTTTCTACTTGGCCTCAGAAAAACATAGCATGATCTAGAATTCAACTTGTCATCTAGTCGTCGCCGTTGAGGTCGATGATCTCCGTCATCTCCTATGGCCAATGCGACACCGGCGGCGGCAGACAATATACAAGTGGAGCGGGAGGAAGAGGAGTAATGGTAGCCAAGTCATCGGCTCATGCCACGGATCTCACGGCATGGGAGGAGCTGCAAATGGGTCGTGTGCCTCGCGCTCCGGAGTCACCAAAGGTGTCACCGACATCCCCTGCGCCAGCGCAGACTCGCGAAGCTGGATGGCGAGGCCACCCCACTGGGCGAGTTGGTCGAACTTGCTCATGGCAATGGTGAGTTGGATGGCCTCGTCCTCGATGAGATCTGGCGGTCGGTGCTCCGGATTCCATGTCGCGCCACCGTCGTCGAAGAGCTCACCGATGTGGTCGCCAGCCTCCCCGTCGTTGTTGGCCTCCTTGTCACCGCCCGCGTTGTCGTCGGGCTCGTCGTCATCGTCCATGAGGCCGCTCACGAGTTCCTGCTTGAAGAATCTGACGTCACCGAGGTATCCCGCTCGGCGGTGATTGCGCGTAGATGACACGTCCGTTGGGAACCCCAAGAGGAAGGTGTGATGCGCACAGCAGCAAGTTTTCCCTCAGTAAGAAACCAAGGTTTAATCGAACCAGTAGGAGTCAAGAAGCACGTTGAAGGTTGATGGCGGCGGGATGTAGTGCGGCGCAACACCAGGGATTCCGGCGCCAACGTGGAACCTGCACAACACAACCAAAGTACTTTGCCCCAACGAAACGAGTGAGGTTGTCAATCTCACCGGCTTGCTGTAACAAAGGATTAGATGTATAGTGTGGATGATGATTGTTTGCGAGAAAACGAGTAGAACAAGTATTGCAGTAGATTGTATTCGATGTAAAAGAATGGACCGGGGTCCACGAGTTCACTAGAGGTGTCTCTCCCATAAGATAAATAGCATGTTGGGTGAACAAATTACAGTTGGGCAATTGACAAATAGAGAGGGCATGACCATGCACATACATGATATGATGAGTATAGTGAGATTTAATTGGGCATTACGACAAAGTACATAGACCGCTATCCAGCATGCATCTATGCCTAAAAAGTCCACCTTCAGGCGAACCCCTTCCAGTATTAAGTTGCAAACAACAGACAATTGCATTAAGTATGGTGCGTAATGTAATCAATAACTACATCCTCGGATATAGCATCAATGTTTTATCCCTAGTGGCAACAGCACATCCACAACCTTAGAACTTTATGTCACTGTCCCGGATTTAATGGAGGCATGAACCCACTATCGAGCATAAATACTCCCTCTTGGAGTTAAGAGTAAAAACTTGGCCGAGCCTCTACTAATAACGGAGAGCATGCAAGATCATAAACAACACATAGGTAATAGATTGATAATCAACATAACATAGTATTCTCTATCCATCGGATCCCAACAAACACAACATATAGCATTACAGATAGATGATCTTGGTCATGTTAGGCAGCTCACAAGATCCGACAATGAAGCACATAAGGAGAGGACAACCATCTAGCTACTGCTATGGACCCATAGTCCAGGGGTGAACTACTCACTCATCACTCCGGAGGCGACCATGGCGGTGAAGAGTCCTCCGGGAGATGATTCCCCTCTCCGGCAGGGTGCCGGAGGCGATCTCCTGAATCCCCCGAGATGGGATTGGCGGCGGCGTCTCTGGAAGGTTTTCCGTATCGTGGCTCTCGGTACTGGGGGTTTCGCGACGAAGACTATATGTAGGCGGAAGGGCAGGTCAAGAGGCGACGTGAGGGGCCCACACAACAGGGCCGCGCGGCCAGGAGGTGGGCCGCGCCGCCCTGGCGTGTCGCCGCCTCGTGGCCTCACTTCGTTTCCCTTTCGGTCTTCTGGAAGCTTCGTGGAAAAATAGGCCCCTGGGCGTTGATTTCGTCCAATTCCGAGAATATTTCCTTACTATGATTTCTGAAACCAAAAATAGCAAAAAACAGCAACTGGCCCTTCGGCATCTCGTTAATAGGTTAGTGCCGGAAAATGCATAAATATGACATAAAGTATGCATAAAACATGTAGATATCATCAATAATGTGGCATGGAACATAAGAAATTATCGATACGTCGGAGACGTATCAGCATCCCCAAGCTTAGTTCCTGCTCGTCCCGAGCAGGTAAACGATAACAAAGATAATTTTTGGAGTGACATGCCATCATAACCTTGATCATACTATTGTAAGCATATGTAATGAATGCAGCGATCAAAACAATGGTAATGACATGAGTAAACAAAATGAATCATAAAGCAAAGACTTTTCATGAATAGTACTTTCAAGACAAGCATCAATAAGTCTTGCATAAGAGTTAACTCATAAAGCAATAAATCAAAGTAAAGGTATTGAAGCAACACAAAGGAAGATTAAGTTTCAGCGGTTGCTTTCAACTTATAACATGTATATCTCATGGATATTGTCAATGTAAAGTAATATAACAAGTGCAATATGCAAGTATGTAGGAATCAATGCACAGTTCACACAAGTGTTTGCTTCTTGAGGTAGAGAGAGATAGGTGAACTGACTCAACATAAAAGTAAAAGATAGGCCCTTCGCAGAGGGAAGCATTGATTGCTATATTTGTGCTAGAGCTTTGGTATTGAAAACAAGAAACAATTTTGTCAACGGTAGTAATAAAGCATATGTATCATGTAAATTATATCTTACAAGTTGCAAGCCTCATGCATAGTATACTAATAGTGCCCGCACCTTGTCCTAATTAGCTTGGATTACCGGGATTATCATCGCAATACACATGTTTTAACCAAGTGTCACAAAGGGGTACCTCTATGCCGCCTGTACAAAGGTCTAAGGAGAAAGTTCGCATTGGATTTCTCGCTTTTGATTATTCTCAACTTAGACATCCATACCGGGACAACATAGACAACAGATAATGGACTACTCTTTAATGCATAAGCATGTAGCAACAATTAATGTTCTCATATGAGATTGAGGATATATGTCCAAAACTGAAACTTCCACCATGGATCATGGCTTTAGTTAGCGGCCCAATGTTCTTCTCTAACATTATGCATGCTCTAACCATTAAATGAGTGGTAAATCTCCCTTACTTCAGACAAGACGGACATGCATAGCAACTCACATGATATTCAGCAAAGAGTAGTTGATGGCGTCCCCAGGAACATGGTTATCGCACAACAAGCAACTTAATAAGAGATAAAGTGCATAAGTACATATTCAATACCACAATAGTTTTTAAGCTATTTGTCCCATGAGCTATATATTGCAAAGGTAAAGAATGGAAATTTTAAAGGTAGCACTCAAGCAATTTACTTTGGAATGGCGGAGAAATACCATGTAGTAGGTAGGTATGGTGGACACAAATGGCATAGTGGTTGGCTCAAGGATTTTGGATGCATGAGAAGTATTCCCTCTCGATACAAGGTTTAGGCTAGCAAGGTTATTTGAAACAAACACAAGGATGAACCGGTGCAGCAAAACTCACATAAAAGACATATTGTAAACATTATAAGACTCTACACCGTCTTCCTTGTTGTTCAAACTCAATACTAGAAATTATCTAGACTTTAGAGAGACCAAATATGCAAACCAAATTTTAGCAAGCTCTTTGTATTTCTTCATTAATGGGTGCAAAGTATATGATGCAAGAGCTTAAACATGAGCACAACAATTGCCAAGTATCAGATTATTCAAGACATTTTAGAATTACTACATGTAGCATTTCCCGATTCCAACCATATAACAATTTAACGAAGAAGATTCAACCTTCGCCATGAATACTATGAGTAAAGCCTAAGGACATATTTGTCCATATGCAACAGCGGAGCGTGTCTCTCTCCCACACAATGAATGCTAGGATCCATTTTATTCAAACAAAACAAAAACAAAAACAAACCGACGCTCCAAGCAAAGAACATAAGATGTGATGGAATAAAAATATAGTTTCAGGGAGGAACCCGATAATGTTGTCGATGAAGAAGGGGATGCCTTGGGCATCCCCAAGCTTAGACGCTTGAGTCTTCTTAAAATATGCAGGGGTGAACCACCGGGGCATCCCCAAGCTTAGAGCTTTCACTCTCCTTGATCATATTGTATCATCTCCCTCTCTTGATCCTTGAAAACTTCCTCCACACCAAACTCGAAACAACTCATTAGAGGGTTAGTGCATAATAAAAATTCACATGTTCAGAGGTGACAGAATCATTCTTAACACTTCTGGACATTGCACAAAGCTACTGGACATTAATGGAACAAAGAAATTCATCCATCATAGCAAAAGAGGTAATGCGAAATAAAAGGCAGAATCTGTCAAAACAGAACAGTCCGTAATAACGGATTTTATTGAGGCACCAGACTTGCTCAAATGAAAATGCTCAAATTGAATGAAAGTTGCGTACATATCTGAGGATCACTCACGTAAATTGGCATAATTTTCTGAGTTACCTACAGAGAATTAGGCCCAGATTCGTGACAGCAAAGAAATCTGTTTCTGCGCAAGTAATCCAAATCTAGTATGAACCTTACTATCAAAGACTTTACTTGGCACAACAATGCACAAAACTAAGATAAGGAGAGGTTGCTACAGTAGTAAACAACTTCCAAGACTCAAATATAAAATAAAAGTACTGTAGTAAAAACATGGGTTGTCTCCCATAAGCGCTTTTCTTTAACGCCTTTCGACTAGGCGCGAAAGTGTATATCAAGTATTATCAAGAGACGAAGTATCAACATCATAACTTGTTCTAATAATAGAATCAAAAGGTAACTTCATTCTCTTTCTAGGGAAGTGTTCCATACCTTTCTTGAGAGGAAATTAATATTTAATATTACCTTCCTTCATATCAATGATAGCTCCAAAAGTTCGAAGAAAAGGTCTTCCCAATATAATGGGACAAGATGCATTGCATTCAATATCCAAGACAACAAAATCAACGGGGACAAGGTTATTGTTAACGGTAATGCGAACATTATCAACTCTCCCCAAAGGTTTCTTTGTAGAGTTATCAGCAAGATTAACATCCAAATAACAATTTTTCAATAGTGGCAAGTCAAGCATATCATAAATTTTCTTAGGCATAACGGAAATACTTGCACCAAGATCACATAAAGCATTACAATCAAAGTCATTGACCTTCATCTTAATGATGGGCTCCCAACCATCCTCTAGCTTCCTAGGAATAGAAGCTTCACGTTCTAGTTTCTCTTCTCTAGCTTTTATGAGAGCATTTGTAATATGTTTTGTGAAAGCCAAGTTTATAGCACTAGCATTAGGACTCTTAGCAAGTTTTTGTAAGAACTTTATAACTTCAGAGATGTGACAATCATCAAAATCCAAACCATTATAATCTAAAGCAATGGGATCATCATCCCCAATGTTGGAAAAAAATTCAGCAGTTTTATCACAGGCAGTTTCAGCAGTTTCCGGCAGTTTTGCAGGCTTTGCATTAGAAGTGGAAACATTGCCAACACCAATTATTTTACCATTATTAGTAGGAGGTGCAGCAACATGTGGAGCATTAGCATTGCTAGTGGTGGTAATAGTCCAAACTTTAGCTACATTTTTCTCTTTAGCTAGTTTTTCATTTTCTTCTCTTTCCCACCTAGCATGCAATTCAGCCATTAATCTTATATTCTCATTAATTCTAACTTGGATGGCATTTGCTGTAGTAACAATTTTATTATTAAGATTTTCATTAGGCATAACTTTCGATTTCAAAAGATCAACATCAGCAACAAGACTATCGACTTTAGAAGCAAGTATATCAATTCTCCCAAGCTTTTCTTCAACAGATTTGTTGAAAGCAGTTTGTGTACTAATAAATTCTTTAAGCATAGCTTCAAGTCCAGGGGGTGTGTTCCTATTATTGTTGTAAGAATTCCCATAAGAATTACCATAACCGTTACCATTATTATAAGGATATGGCCTATAGTTATTACTAGAATTGTTCCGATAAGCATTGTTGTTGGAATTATTATTTTTAATGAAGTTTACATCAACATGTTCTTCTTGGGCAACCAATGAAGCTAACGGAACATTATTAGGATCAACATTAGTCCTATCATTCACAAGCATAGACATAATAGCATCAATCTTATCACTCAAGGAGGAGGTTTCTTCCAGAATTTACCTTCTTACCTTGTAGAGCTCTTTCCGTGTGCCATTCAGAGTAATTAATCATCATATTATCAAGAAGTTTTGTTGCTTCACCAAGAGTGATGGACATAAAGGTACCTCCAGCAGCTGAATCCAATAGGTTCCGCGAAGAAAAGTCCAGTCCTGCATAAAAGGTTTGGATGATCATCCAAGTAGTCGAGTCCATGGGTTGGGCAATTTTTAACCAAAGATTTCATTCTTTCCCAAGCTTGTGCAACATGCTCATTATCCAATTGTTTAAAATTCATTATACTACTCCTCAAAGATATAATTTTAGCAGGGGGATAATATCTACCAATAAAAGCATCCTTGCATTTAGTCCATGAATCAATACTATTCTTAGGCAGAGATAGCAACCAATCTTTAGCTCTTCCTCTTAATGAGAAAGGAAACAATTTTAATTTTATAATGTCACCATCTACATCTTTATACTTTTGCATTTCACACAATTCAACAAAATTATTGAGATGGGCAGCAACATCATCGGAACTAACACCGGAAAATTGCTCTCGCATAACAAGATTCGAGTAAAGCAGGTTTAATTTCAAAGAATTCTGCTGTAGTAGCAGGTGGAGCAATAGGTGTGCATAAGAAATCATTATTATTTGTGGTTGTGAAGTCACACAACTTAGTATTTTCAGGAGTACCCATTTTAGCAGTAGTAAATAAAGCAAACTAGATAAAGTAAATGCAAGTAACTAATTTTTTTGTGTTTTTGATATATAGAGTGCAAGACAGTAAATAAAGTAAAGCTAGCAACTAATTTTTTTTGTGTTTTGATATAATGCAGCAAACAAGAAAGTAAATAAAATAAAGCAAGACAAAAACAAAGTAAAGAGATTGGATTGTGGAGACTCCCCTTGCAGCGTGTCTTGATCTCCCCGGCAACGGCGCCAGAAAACAGTCTTGATTGCGCGTAGATGACACGTCCGTTGGGAACCCCAAGAGGAAGGTGTGATGCGCACAGCAGCAAGTTTTCCCTCAGTAAGAAACCAAGGTTTAATCGAACCAGTAGGAGTCAAGAAGCACGTTGAAGGTTGATGGCGGCGGGATGTAGTGCGGCGCAACACCAGGGATTCCGGCGCCAACGTGGAACCCGCACAACACAACCAAAGTACTTTGCCCCAACGAAACGAGTGAGGTTGTCAATCTCACCGGCTTGTTGTAACAAAGGATTAGATGTATAGTGTGGATGATGATTGTTTGCGAGAAAACAGTAGAACAAGTATTGCAGTAGATTGTATTCGATGTAAAAGAATGGACCGGGGTCCACAGTTCACTAGAGGTGTCTCTCTCATAAGATAAATAGCATGTTGGGTGAACAAATTACAGTTGGGCAATTGACAAATAGAGAGGGCATGACCATGCACATACATGATATGATGAGTATAGTGAGATTTAATTGGGCATTACGACAAAGTACATAGACCGCTATCCAGCATGCATCTATGCCTAAAAAGTCCACCTTCAGGTTATCATCCGAACCCCTTCCAGTATTAAGTTGCAAACAACAGACAATTCCATTACGTATGGTGCGTAATGTAATAAATAAATACATCCTCGGACATAGCATCAATGTTTTATCCCTAGTGGCAACAGCACATCCACAACCTTAGAACTTTACGTCATCGTCCCAGATTTAATGGAGGCATGAACCCACTATCGAGCATAAATACTCCCTCTTGGAGTTAAGAGTAAAAACTTGGCCAGAGCCTCTACTAATAACGGAGAGCATGCAAGATCATAAACAACACATAGGTAATAGGTTGATAATCAACATAACATAGTATTCTCTATCCATCGGATCCCAACAAACACAACATATAGCAATACAGATAGATGATCTTGATCATGTTAGGCAGCTCACAAGATCCGACAATGAAGCACATAAGGAGAAGACAACCATCTAGCTACTGCTATGGACCCATAGTCCAGGGGTGAACTACTCACTCATCACTCCGGAGGCGACCATGGCGGTGAAGAGTCCTCCGGGAGATGATTCCCCTCTCCGGCAGGGTGCCGGAGGCGATCTCCTGAATCCCCCGAGATGGGATTGGCGGCGGCGGCGTCTCTGGAAGGTTTTCCGTATCATGGCTCTCGGTACTGGGGGTTTCGCGACGAAGACTATATGTAGGCGGAAGGGCAGGTCAAGAGGCGACGCGAGGGGCCCACACAACAGGGCCGCGCGGCCAGAAGGTGGGCCGCGCCGCCCTAGCGTGTCGCCGCCTCGTCGCCTCACTTCGTTTCCCTTTCGGTCTTCTGGAAGCTTCGTGGAAAAATAGGCCCCTGGGCGTTGATTTCGTCCAATTCCGAGAATATTTCCTTACTAGGATTTCTGAAACCAAAAACAGCAGAAAACAGCAACTGGCTCTTCGGCATCTCGTTAATAGGTTAGTGCCGGAAAATGCTTAAATATGACATAAAGTATGCATAAAACATGTAGATATCATCAATAATGTGGCATGGAACATAAGAAATTATCGATACGTCGGAGACGTATCAGGCGGCGCGGGTTGGACTCCCACGTCCCGAACGTGATCCAGTTGTACGACTTGAGATTGAACTCCAGATCGTGTTGCAGATCCGATGGCAGGATGAACCGGCGGGGCCGGACCTTGTCACACTGCTCTCGTCGTGCATGAGGCACTGGAGGGACCGGCACGCGGCGGGAGTTGAGGTACTAGCTTCTTCCTGGTAGGCTGGCATCCAACCATGGTACCGGCCGATTCATCTCCCATAGTTAGCGCGCAAACTCCACCGGGACGTAGCGGTGCTGTCGCGGCTTATTGCCACCACACGAGGAGTCGGCCTCGCCGTCATGGTTCGTCTTCTAAAGGGCCAGGATTTACCGAGTAAAATGCATCATTAGTCCTTGAACTCAGCGTGCGTGTCAAAGATAATCCTGGAACACAGAAACTGCCATATTGCAGTCCCGAAAATTGTCCAGAATGTCCATCTACGGTCCTGAATACGATTGGCTAGCGTATAGCGCTGACGTGGCGATGAGGCGGGCCCAGACGCGGCAACGAGGTAGCCCCACCACCACCGCGCCGCCCCGCATCCCGTGGATAAATTGCAATCTGCCCCCTGGAAATGAGCGGAGCAGTGTAAATCAGTCCACGGCGCTTCCTTTTCTCCCCTATTTCCTCTGTTCGTGCGGAGAGGTCGAGGTGAACGGCGACAGCGGCGGCGGGAGACCATGGTAGTGGCAAGAAGAAGCTGATCCACGTTGGCGGACGAAGTAGTCGACGTTACCGAAGGAGTTGATCGTGGCGGCGCAGAAAGGGGACGTCGGAGATGGCGCCCATTCGACGGCTGGAAGGAGACCCAGTTCGTGTCTACGGTGAGTTCGATTATGCCCATATGTAGTCACGATTTTGTTTAGTTAGTTGGATCAGCGAGTGCAGTGTGCGTTTGGGTGTGTTTGCTGCAGTTTAATTTATGCTTTATCTTTGATGATTCATGGTTCGAAAGGTCTGATTTTTTTTCCAATTTCTCGTTTTTCCTGTTCATTTTGTAGACGACGGGAGTGATTGTTTTACTCTAGAGGTGATTCATGGTGGTTTTTTCGTTGGGTCCGGAAGCAATAGGGCATATGTAGATGGCACAAAGTTTTGCTATGATGATTGTGAGTGTGATTTTTGGTCTGCATTGTGCCTGGAAGATGTGATAGAGAATTTGGGATATGAGGTAGCTGGGAGGATATATGTGTACTGGTTGTTGCCGGGAATGCAGATCAATGAAGATGGTCTTCGGTTGATTAACAGTGACAAGGATGCTTGGAGCATGGTTTTTAAGGTTAAAGATGGGCACAAGTATCTGATGATTTACCTTGATCATGAGCCTGCCAACAAGCGCAATGCCTGGGATGATGTTGTTCACAATCCAGTAGCATATTTTCCTGCTGTATTAAGTCCACTTAAGAAATGTGGTACTGTCAGCAAAGCAATTGTTCAGGTTCATGATCCGCAAGGGATAGAGAGCAGTTTACCAGTGACAGAAAGCATTGGAAGGAGGAGATCAAATAGACAGGTTGCAGTTGAATCAGATGGGGAGGGTGGTACTGACAGTGACAAGGATGAAGACTATATTCCCGATATAATTGACAGTGACAATGATATAGAAGACGGAGACAATGACTTGTACCAGCAGTTAGCAGATCATGAGCCAATGGATGAGAAGGTGTTTGAAGGTGATGTGTCAGAAGATGAATTTTTTGAACCTGGTGATTTAGATGATGAGTCAGACAGATTCAAGAACTTCAAGACATTTATGCCTGGAGACATGATTGATCCAAAGTTTCAAATTGGCCAGAAATTTGAGTCTACTGAGCAGTTGAAGGCTGCAATAAGAGAGCACAGTTGCAAGCATAGGAAGCCCATCAAATTTCCAAAGAATGACAAGCTTAGAGTTTTAGCTAAATGTGAACCTACATGCCCCTGGGAATTGTATGCATCTTGGGATTCTAGAACAAAGTCTTTGTGGTGAAAAGATATGAAACTAAGCACACATGTGAGGGAAAATGGGAAGTGAGGGCATTTTCAACAAGATATATTGGCAAACATTATGTTGAAGATATAAGAGCCAATGAGAAGATCAGTTTGAAGGGGTTAGCACAACTTGTCCAGAGAGATTGGAAAATGACACCAAAAAGGGGTAATCTTGGAAGAGCAAGAAGTATGCTTTTGAAATCATCTATGGAGATGAGATTGCCCAATATAATCAACTATGGGATTTTGGACAGGAGCTGAGGAGATCCAACCCAGGAAGCACATTCTTTTTGCTACTGGATGATGTAGGTCACTTCAAGAGATGTTACTTCTCTTTTGATGCATGTAAGATGGGCTTCCTTGCTGCATGCATGCCAATTATATTCCTTGATGGTTGTCATTTGAAGACAAAATTTGGTGGGATACTACTCACTGCAATAGGAATGGATCCTAATGACTGCATTTTTCCTGTGGCGTTTGCTATCGTGGAAGTTGAAAACACAAGCTCCTGGAGGTGGTTTTGACTGCTCTTAAACAAGATCTTGGCATTGATAATACAGCTCCTTGGACCATTATGTCTTACAAGCAGAAAGTAAGCCACTAGCCCCAATTTTTGTTTCTTTTACTTTATGTTTGTCACTTGTCGACAAGTCGAGGACACATGGTACCTTTTACTTTATGCATGTCACTTGTCAACAAGCCGAGGACACTTGGTACCTTTTACTTTATGCATGTCACTTGTCGACAAGTCGAGGACACATGGTACATTTTAGTTTATGCATGTCACTTGTCGACAAGTCGAGGACACTTGGTACCTTTTACGCATGTCACTTGTCGACAAGTCGAGGACACATGGTACCTTTTAGTTTATGCATGTCACTTGTCGACAAGTCGAGGACACATGATACCTTTTAATTTATGCATGTCACTTGTCGGCAAGTCGAGGACACATGATACCTTTTAGTTTATGCATGTCACTTGTCGACAAGTCGAGGACACTTGGTACCTTTTACTTTATGCATGTCACTTGTCGACATGTCGACAACTAATATCTCATGCTTACTTACTTATTGCAGGGTTTAATAAAGGCTGTTACAGAATTGTTTCCAGATTCAGGCCACAGATTCTGTGTGAGACACCTTTGGCAGAATTTCAACAAAAATTTCAAAGGTGAAGCTCTCAAGAACCAGCTGTGGAAATGTGCTAGAAGCAGCACAGTAGGTAAATGGCAGGAGAATATGGACCAGATGTTGGTTTTAAGCAAGACAGCCCATGATTGGTTAGAGGAGTTGGCACCTAGTACATGGGTGAGGGAATTTCAAAGTGATTTTCCTAAATGTGATGTTCTCTTAAACAATAATTGTGAGGTATTCAATAAGTACATCTTGGAAGCAAGGGAGTTTCCTGTTCTGTCCATGATTATGAAGATCAAGTGTCAGATTACAACTAGAATTTATAACAAGCAAGTCGAAGGCCTGTCAATGAGTGGGACAATTTTTAAAATCAGGAAAAAATTCCAGAAGCATGTTGAATGGTCAAACAACTGTGAAGCTAAGCCATCTGGATAGGGAATCTTTGAAATCTTGGAAAGGGGAACTCCATACATTGTAGATCTTTAGAAGAGAACTTGTAGTTGCAGAAGGTGGGATATGTCAGGCATTCCATGCTGGCATGCTTGCTCAGCTCTTAGGCATGACAAAAATTCACCTGAGAGTTATGTTAGTGACTGCTATTCAGTTGAAAAGTTCAACAAAGCTTATGAGAACATTATCTGGCCATGTAGAGACGTAAAAGAGTGGGAAAAGGTTGATGGAATGACAATCAAAGCTCCAGAGATTGTGAAGAAGGTTGGCAGGCCACAAAAAAATAGGAGGAAGCAACCTGAGGAGAAAGAAGGAAAAAATGGGCAAAAAAAGATGAGCAAGCATGGATCAGTCATTCACTGTAGCTACTGTGGACTGGAAGGCCACAACAAAGGTGGTTGTCTAGATTACAAGTTAGGAGTACTTCCTAACAAAGAAATAAAGAAGAGGGTCAGGGCAGAACCAGATGTGTCAGACGATGATTTTGAGGATGTCCCACTAGTAACCAAGGTGAATCATTTACACACAATGACATTTGTACAAAAGGACACACACTCATATGAGCCTGAAATGTTGAACCAGTTAATAGCCGAGGTTAGTTCTGTCAGCATGCATGTATCACTTTTCTGTCAGCATGCATGGAATATATTTGAATGAATGTCCTGTTTGTTTGTTCATGCGGGGGCCATGCAAGTACACAAAGAGAAGCAGGTGAGAAAGGTCCATTACCTGATTGTGCATTCATCCAAGAGAATGTGCTCGATCAGCAGCCAGTTCAACAAACTACAATCACAAAAGAGGAAAATTTGCTAAGAAAGAGACAGGTATTTGCAGCAGCTAAATTGAAGGCAGCTGCTCATAACAGAGATGTAGTAGATCAAGCAAAATTTGATGCGGCAATGGCAAAGCTGCAGCAAGAGGAGGAACTAAGAGCACAAGCTGCTGAGACCAAAAAACTTGAAGCTTTAGCAAGAAAAATAGCCAGTGAAGAGAAGAAGAAGGCTGAGAGGGAAGCAAAGCAGCTAGCTGCTGAAGAGAGGAAATTAGCTAATGCAGAGAAGAAGAAGGCACATGAAGAGAAACTTGCAGCTGCACAGCAGAAAAAACTTGACCTGGAAGCTAAGAAAAAGGAGGCACAAGAGGCTATGCTAGCTCGGGCAGAGAAGAGAAGGTTGGCTCAGGAAACTAGGAAACAAGAAATTGAAGCAACCAAGAGAAAAGAAGAGGAGGATGCAAGAAACTATGCCAATGCTCAGAAGCTGAAAAGGGGAGAAGAAGCAAGGCAGAAGGCTTGGGAGGAGCACCTAGCAGCTCAATCACTAAGATAATCAAATGACAAGGACCTGGAAGCAAGAAATGCAGCATGGCAGGAGAAGAAGAGAGTTGACAGGGAAGCAAAAGCTACAACCCAGCACCTTACAAGAAGCCCAGGAAAGCATCCATGTTTGATTATCTCAAAGGGCCTCCTCTTGGCTGTGACAATTCCACTCCTCCTGATGAGCAACAGTAGTGCATGAATTTGTTTCACTAGTGCTCCTTTTGTTACTACTGCTTTTGTTTAGTGCAAGAATTCCAGATATGTATTCTGTTAAATGTTGTTGAACCAGTGCTTACTACTGCTTTTGTTTACTGCAACAATTCTATCTATGCTACATATTATCAGTGACAAAGCATATTATCATCTGCTTTTCTCTACTGCTTTTCTTTGTCAAAGCATTGCACATACAACAGCTATCAGTGGCAGAAAACACATTTTATTCATTCAACCAACACATTCCCTTACAAATTTACATCTGCTTGAACCCACACACTAAGAGGAGACATACTACCAGCCGTAACACAACTATTACAACTTTCAGCAGCCAAATAATCTACATGAGCTGCCTCTGAAATTGATTGCTTTCATTCCTTGATTCCCTTATTCCTCCTCTGGCTTCAGTCACTGCATATGTCCTTGTCATTGACCTACTTCCCTTGCTAGAGTGATCTTGCACTCTGTTTTGCAATTCCAAATACTCCTCATATTCACCCTCCCATTTCCACATGTTACAGGGCTTTGTCAATGCCCGTGACAAAACAATGCACAAATTGGAGAGCTAAATCTGGAGAGAGGCAAAAAGTAATAAAATTGATAGAGATTTACCCCATGATTGGTGCACTTGTAGAAATGGCGGAGGTAGTTCTCATCTGTCATCGAAACATAGTGCCGCACAATTCGAGGGCAGTCCTTGCACTTCACCAGCGGGAATCGCCGGCGCCTGTCGTCCGACGAGCTGCCATCCCCACCCATCAGGAAGAAAGGATGGAGATTCACAAAGCTCTCCTCCAGCCGCCGCCGACCTCCAGCCGCCGCCGACCTCCAGCCGCTGCCGACGAACTCCACCGGTCCTGCTTCGCTCGCAACCTAGCGCCCTGGTGGGGATTTTGCTCGATCTAGGGTTAAATGGGGAACATGTAGTATTCAACGGTACTTAACGGCCGAGCGGTGGTGGTGGGGCTACCTCGTCGCCGCATCTGGGCCCGCCTCGTCGCCACGTCAGCGCTATGCGCTTATTCAGGACCGTAGATGGACATTATGGACAATTTTCGGGACTACAATACGGTAGTTTCTGTGTTCCAGGATTATCTTTGACACGCACGCTGAGTTCAAGGACTAATGATGCATTTTACTCGGATTTACCCATGGCGTAGGTGGGAACACGGCTGGTTGCGAGGACTATGACAATGGAAATGGAGTGGGCAAGGAATGATTGCCGCGAGTGTCGCTTTAAAAGGTTGGCCTACTGTCTCGGCTTCAATGCACTGGCGCTGAAGCCGCAATGTTGCCGCCAACACAGGAGCGTGGAAAACGAGACGTGCCATTACCACGACATAGAAAGTTGGGCGCGTCGCCCACCATTACTAGCGCGATGAAACAACCGCACTCATGGCGGGCGAGCCAAAGTGCGAAGCGCGCGGACGCGTGCGCTGAACGCGTCGTGTTCGTGCTAACGCATTCACAACGTATATTTGGGCCGCATTTACACCCTACGGGCAGGACGATCGTTATGTGTCGGACCACTGAACTAAGATGCAGACCTACTTTTTTAACCGTGTGGTCGCAAACGTTCACGTCTTTTTATGCCAGGCTGCTGGAAACGCCCTAGAAAATCCACCACACATGATTGATGCAGAATGCAAAAAAATCTGCGATACTACTACATTTGTTTCCATTAACAAAACACAAGCATATTTTATTCGACTGAAATAATTGAGCAGCAAACAACAACTATCATCAAAACTTTTTTTCTAAATAAGTTATGTAGGCCAGATATGGAAGTGAAATCCAAGAGAAACCTAAGGAAACCAAAACAAAGAGAGAGAGAAAAAAAAAGTAGACTAAGATTCCAGGGATCGCTGGTTTTCATGCGATCCTGTTGATGACGGCCCTTGATCTCGAGGAAGAGTGTTTTAAAAGGAGTTGTTTTTACTGAAAAGAAAAGTAAACGAGGATACAAATGAGATGTAACTAGCAATGAAACTGCGGTAAGGCAAAGTGTTCTTGGAGAATGTAGAATCCACCTCTAGCATTGGTATTGCCTATGATTTGGATAAATATAAGTCTTTCTTCATAACATGTGTCGGGAGAGCTCCATAAAAGATGATTACAGATAAATCATTTGATATTAACCACCGTAACGATTGTAAGCAATCCACTCTGGTCCCTCGCAATTAAGGTTTCCTCATGGATATTGATATGAGCTTTGTGAACCTCTCGTTATCCCCCTTGACCATATGAATAGCACGCCGGCATGTTATGTCACTTAGCATCCTACGTAGTACCACATGTCCAACGGTAATTCCCTCTCTAGTCCCGAAGGTAAATATTACATGGTCGACTTCACATAATATCTAGAAAGAAAATTAACACACATAATCACGAACCAAAGTTATAGATCATCTTTTTTTCATATCATAATATTGCTAGGGTTTCTCCATCTCCTCAAGAGCGGACTATACTATTCACTCATGGAAGCAATCAATCATCATAGGCATATAAAATGAATACGAGTGTAAAAAATAATACAAGTGAAAATCCACGATAGCAATTTGATACAACAAGATGGAACTAGATGAGATGGGGATGGTGATGATGATGGAGATACGTCGGTTGATGGGGGATGATGCCTTGGTGTGGTGACCCAGCATACCACTGCATGGTGTAGTATGCAAGTCGTTGACATAACACCAATGAAACACCGTTCCAGTACTAGTATTACATCCCTTAGAGTGGTACAACAGAAACATATGTGGATCCGAGGCATGTCTATAGAATTACAATACAGACTCTTCACAGAAGATCAACATAGCCTCCTACTTTACAATGAGGTAAAACTGCAAATTAACTCGAGAAGAACGACTCGTAGTCTAATCTATCACGAACACTATCTAGAGAGGTACTTGCCTTACTACAGAACTATAGATCAACTCTATCTATTTAGGTTCTAGGATTAGGGGAATGATCCCCTTCTACTGCTAATCTAGGTTTTATCCTAGGTGGATGTGGTGTTGGACTGCTCTGGCAGGACCCTGTCTCTTGAAGTAGTTGGTTGACTCCGCGATCTTCGAGTTGCACTGTAGATCTTCTTTTAATGCCTTCAGATCTAAGCAGGGGATTCAAAGAGGGATGAGTACGAGCATACTCAACAAGTTCATTATAGGAAATATGTGTTTAATGCACTAGCTACAACCATGGACCAGAAAGTCGTAGGCAATGCAAGTTTTTGTAAACATTTCTTCAAAAGGTTGCTTTTATTCTGAAGAACTATGTCCGCCAGCCTTCACCGGGTGTCTAGAACTTCATGGAGTTCCTTTCCAGCAGCGTTCGCAGTTCCAAACCCGGAACAGGGAGTGACAAGCCACCATTTGATACACTCGGCAGAGCTGTGTTTCTGTACCCATAAGAGATCTTATCATTGTTGCACATCCGAGACATGTACTCATCCACACTTCCTTGCTATGGGGCCAGGTATAAGTCATAGCCAATCATTGGGCCTTCCCGCGACCCAGCATACCCACCCTTTTGTAATCCACTGGCTTCGATTGACTCATATGATCGACCCCTAGGCCAGCCTGTTACAATCCATCATAGATACAGCCTGCAGTAGAAGCTATGAGGGCTTCCTCCCTGCCTAAGTATCTGCATGCTGGCCACCTGCGGTTGTTTCCGTTGGTATGCGAGAGGGAAAAGAACAGCTGACTACTCCGTCCCACTCCAGATCTTATGGTAAACACGGGTATTACGGCGCAAGAATCACCGAACGATATTTGTTGTTAAGTCCTATGTGAATATAAACCCATTGCAATGGAACCTCCACCAGGCTCATACCATGGTTCCATTGCCCACCACATAGTCATATTCATAGTTATGAAAATAATATTTTTCTTTTGACGTAAGAGTGATAAGTATAGTACTTTGCAAGTAATTTGGTAAAAATACTCAAAACGGCATGAGAAAGCGATGAACTTGCCTTTCTTGACTGCGAGATTATGCAGTCAAGGACTTCGATACGGGTTAACTCCGAATTCTGAAATAGCATCATCGTCCGGTAAGGACAATGTTGAAAAGATTGGCAAATATGCTATAATGCATAAGTATGAGATGCAATCGCTCTAAGCGTGACCTAACCCCGATGATTTAGGATTAGTGAGTTGGAATGATTGGTTTAGGGTGTGTTGCACTTTTAGAGTGATTCCACAAACAAGGTTCTTATTAGGGTTTTGTTATCTTAGAATCATAAACAAGTGGGATAATGCATAATAACAATCATACACACCAAGGAATAGTAGTTGCATAATAAGTAAAGAGTAGTTGTCAATTTTAAGTCCTATAGTGCATGGTTGATGATTACTTATTATATACTTCAAAAGAATAACTTGTGAAGAACATGTTAATTAGGAAATAATAAGTATTTCAAGTAGAAACTATTTGCTTCTACGGTTTACTATAGTTCTCAATTGAGTTTCCTAACTGAGTATTATATGGATCACACTAAAGTTGGATTGATTTCTTAGTCATGTAATGGTTGTATGGTTTGGGTTAAGCAAGGGCATATTAATCATTTGATTATAAATGGTTGCTACTATGGTTGGTTATATCTTACTGATGATAGATAGTTATGGTCTATAGGTTCTATTAGGCAGGTTTAATGACTACTCTTTATTTACTTCAAAAGAATAACTTTTGAAGAACGTATTATTTAATTAATAAGAAGTATTTCAATTAAGAATTACGGTTTCTAGGGTTTGCTCTTGGATTCACTAAGTAAGGATAGTTGGTGCCTAAACAGGATGGTTCATAATTCTTTAGTATTTGCAAGGTGTAGTTGGATATGGATAGGTGATATATAAAATACTGGACATGGTTGCTATTAGGGTGGTTCACAATGGTTTGATACTAAGCATGGATCGTTAAGGGTGATGACTTGGAGAATAGGAACTAGGGTTTATATTTATGTGGTCCTACTAGATCATCTAGGTTTTATTAGTATGAATAGATGAAACACCAAATTATTAGTAATAAGGTTTCTATATTTTATGTGAACATGGATATGCATTAAGTTGCTAATTATGGATCTATAAGTGAATGTTAAGGTATTAGGATTACATTTTATGGTACCTAGGGTTTTAGGTTTCACATGAAATTATGGAACTAGGGTTTCATACATGAAATTATGAGGTTACAATTTTATTTATAATAGACTAGGGATTCCTATTTGTCATATATTTCTTAAGCTAATAACTTGATGAAAAAGTTGAAGTTATTAATAACTTTGAAATAAAAATAATAATGTACTTAGAATTTTATTATTTTTAGAGGATTAATAATTAAGATAAATATTACTTAGGGTTTAAATCCCTCTAATAAGGATTTAATAAGATAATGATAAAAGAAAATAGTTTTAGTGTTTTATTTATTTACTTAATGGTTTCTATTTTATTTTAGAAAGTTTTACTAAGTATTGAATTTTATTTGAATTTAGGATAAAAGAAAAGGCTTAAATAATAAGGGCTAAATAATTTAAATTTCATTTAAAAATAATAATTGATATTATATTTTTATTGGATAGATTATATTTTTATGAACATTTTGGTATCTTATTTGTATTTTTCTGGATTGAAATGAATTTGCTATGAATTTGTAAACTTTAAACAAATTTTGGATTTTCAATTAAAGGAGGAAATGCTATCAGTACCTAGTCAAATCTACCCACACAGACTGAATGGTGGGACCTGGTTCCACGTCAGTTGCCACGCGGCGTGGACCAAGTCCAACCCTGCAATTAAGATACAAGAAGTCTCTTGTGTCCCCAACACACCTAATACACTTGTCAGATGTATAGGTGCACTAGTTCGGCGAAGAGATAGTGAAATACAAGTAATATGGATGATTATAAGTAGTAATTGCAATCTGAAATAAAAATGGCAGCAAGCAAACATGTAGCAGAACTTGTTGGAAACGGTGTTTCAATGCTTAGAAACAAGGCCTAGGGATCATACTTTCACTAGTGGACACTCTCAACAATGATCACATAATTGAATAAATAAATGCTACTCTCAAACACTTTCTTGTTGGATAACAAACACCATTCATTGTGTAGGGCTGCAAAAGCACACCTCAAGCCGGAGTAAACAAGCTCCACAACGTCATAAAGGAATCACACACGATGCGTACACCGTCACCATCACACCGTGGAGAGTGACTCCGGAGTTCATATTAAAGTAACCTCTAGAGTGCATAATAGACAAGAGTAACATCTACATATTCAACTAGATTACAAAGCTCATGATCACATAAAGATCACACCATGGGAGAGAGATGAACCACATAGCTACCGGTAGAGCCCTCAGCCTCGGGGGAGAACTACTCCCTCCTCATCATGGGAGACAGCAACGGCGATGAAGATGGTGGTGGTGTCGATGGAGATGACTCCGGGGGCAATTCCCCGTCCCGGCGGCGTGCCGGAACAGAGATTATGTCCCCCGAAACTTGTCTTCGCGATGGCGGCGGCTACGGAACTCTTCGTGGAATATGACTGATTCCTCTAGGGTTTTCGCATCTGGGAGAATATATAGGCGGAAGGGTGGCCTCGGGGGAGCCAGGGGGTGGCCTCTGATACGTCTCAAACGTATCTATAATTTCTTATGTTCCATGCTAGTTATATGACAATACTTACATGTTTTATATACACTTTATATCATTTTGATGCATTTTCCGGCACTAACCTATTAACAAGATGCCGAAGTGCCAGTTCTCGTTTTCTCGCTGTTTTTGGTTTCGTAAATCCTACACAGGAAATATTCTCGGAATTGGGCGAAACAAAAGCCCACGGTCTTATTTTGCACGGAGCCTTCCAGAAGTCCGAAGAGGAGACGAAGAGGGGCGACGAGGCGGCCACACCCTAGGGGGGCGCGGCCCCACCCTTGGGCGCGCCGCCCAATGGGGTGGGCCCCTCGGGCGCCTCCCGACTCTGCCCCTTCGCCTATATATTCTCTCCGTCGCGAAAACCCTATCACCGAGAGCCACGATACGAGAAAACATACTGTGACGCCGCCGCCGCCAATCCCATCTCGGGGGATTCAGGAGACCGCCTCCGGCACCCTACCGGAGAGGGGAATCATCACCGGAGGGCTCTACATCACCATGCCCGCCTCCGGACTGATGCATGAGTAGTTCATCCTTGGACTATGGGTCCATAGCAGTAGCTAGATGGTTGTCTTCTCCTCTTGTGCTATCATATTTAGATCTTGTGAGCTTCCTATCATGATCAAGATCGTCTATTTGTAATGCTACATGTTGTGTTTGTTGGGATCCGATGAATATTGAATACTATGTCAAGTTGATTATCAATCTATCATATATGTGTTATTTATGTTCTTGCATGCTCTCCGTTGCGTAGAGGCTCTGGCCAAGTTGATACTTGTGACTCCAAGAGGGAGTATTTATGCTCGATAGTGGGTTCATGCCTCCATTGAATCTGGGACAGTGACAGGAAGTTCTAAGGTTGTGGATGTGCTGTTGCCACTAGGGATAAAACATCGATGCTTTGTCTAAGGATATTTGTGTTGATTACATTACGCGCAGTACTTAATGCAAGTGTCTGTTGTTTGCAACTTAATACTCGGAAGGGGTGCGGATGCTAACCCGAAGGTGGACTTTTTAGGCATAGATGCATGCTGGATAGCGGTCTATGTTCTTTGTTGTAATGCCCTAATTAAATCTCATAGTAGTCATCATGATATATGTATGTGCATCTCTATTTTTCAATTGCCCAACTGTAATTTGTTCACCCAACATGCTATTTATCCTATTGGAGAGACACCACTAGTGAACTGTGGACCCCGGTCCATTCTTTTACATGTGAAATACAATCTACTGCAATCTCTGTTCTATGTTGTTCTTTGCAAACAAACATCATTATCCACACCATACGTTTAATCCTTTGTTTTCAGCAAGCCGGTGAGATTGACAACCTCACTGTTAAGTTGAGGCAAAGTATTGTGATTGTGTTGTGCAGGTTCCACGTTGGCGCCGGAATCCCTGGTGTTGCGCCGCACTACACTCCTTCACCAACAACCTTCACGTGGCCTTCATCTCCTACTGGTTCGATAACCTTGGTTCTTACTGAGGGAAACTTGCTGCTGTACGCATCACACCTTCCTCTTGGGGTTCCCAACGGACGTGTGCTTCGCGCGCCATCAAGCATTTTTCTGGCGCCATTGCCGGGGAGATCAAGACACGCTGCAAGGGGAGTCTCTCACATCCAATCTCTTTACTTTGTTTATTGTCTTGCTTTACTTTCTGCTTTGTTTGCTTTCTTAAAAACACAAAAAAAATTAGTTACTTGCTTTACTTTATTTTCTGTCTTGTTCGTTTTCTTATATCAAAAACACACAAAAAATTAGTTGCTTGCATTTACTTTATTAGTTTACTTTTGTTTATTTCATCATGCTTCACCCTAAGTTCACTTTGAAAGATATATCGGTAGGAAGTGGGTCTATCATTGGAAGAGATAATATAGAAGAATTTTTCACTCATATTAGTAGAGTTAAAGATTTTGAAGATAGATCCTTGGTAGAACTTGCTCCTAATTATGAAATTGCTACTGCCTCTTTAGTACACATGTTGGAAGCTAGATTTGTTAATCTTAATCCAATAATGCAACATATGTTTCTTACACTCGGTGATATGGAAGAAGGAGAGAAGAAAGATTTTGTTTTAGAAACCCTTCTTAGAGAATTTGGTGATGTAGCTAGAGAAGCTAGGAAAGTCTTTATTCGACATAAGATGCTAGGCTTTTGTACCAATTTTGCAAATATCCTTAAAAAGAGGAAAAAAGATAGGCTAAGATACACTAATAAAGCCAATTTTGAGGGGGAGATTAAAATACCAATACCTTATAAACTCATAGGAATGCATGAGGCATTAGAAAAGAATTTTGATTGGATTGTTCCTGAAAATTTATTTGAGGAGGATAGTAAGCCTAAAGGTAATGAAAAAGGAGTTTCTTACATAGATAAGATACAATGCATAGTTGAGAAAACTCCAAAAACCTCTGTTGATGCTTCTTCTCTTGATAATACTTGATTTGCACTTTCTGCGCCTAGCTGAAAGGCGTTAAAGAAAAGCACTTCTTGGGAGATAACCCATGTATGTTTTTATTACTGTTTTTGTGTGTCTTGGAAGAGGTTACTACTGTAGCAACCTCTCCTTATCATATTGTTGTGCCAAGTAAAGTCTCTGATAGTAAAGTTGATACTAGATTTGGATTTCTGCGCAGAAACAGATTTTTACCTGTCACGAATTTGAGTAGATCTCTCTGTAGAAGAATCAAAAAAATCTACGAAAATTCATGCGTGATCCTCAGATATGTACGCAACTTTCATTAGTTTTGAGCTTTTTCATCTGAGCCTGTTAAGTGCCTTTAAAAAATTCGTATTTACGGACTGTTCTGTTTTGACAGATTCTGCCTTTTATTTAACATTGCCTCTTTTACTGTGTTGAGTGGATTTCTTTGTTCCATTAACTTTCAGTAGCTTTGGGTAATGTCCATAAGTGTTAAGAATGATTGTGTCCCCTCTGAACATGTGAATTTTTGATTATGCACTGACCCTCTAATGAGTTTGTTTTGAGTTTGGTGTGGAGGAAGTTTTCAAGGGTCAAGAGAGGAGGATGATATACTATGATCAAGAAGAGTGAAAAGTCTAAGCTTGGGGATGCCCCCGTAGTTCATCCCTGCATATTTCAAGAAGACTCAAGCATCTAAGCTTGGGGATTCCCAAGGCATCCCCTTCTTCATCGACAACTTATCAGGTCACCTCTAGTGAAACTATATTTTTATTCCGTCACATCTTATGTGCTTTACTTGGAGCGTCTGTTTGTTTTTGTTTTTGTTTGAATAAAATTGGATCCTAGCATTCCTTATATTGGAGAAAGACACGCTCCGCTTTTTCATATGAACACTGGTGTTCTTAGCTTTACTTTTAATGTTCATGGCGGAGTTGAAAACCGCTTCGTTGATTGCTATTTGGTTGGAAACAGAAAATGCTTCATGTGGTAAATGGTATATGGTCTTGAATAATTTGATACTTGGCAATTGTTTTGAGCTCTCTTAGATCATGTTTAAGCTCTTGCATCATGTAGTTCAAACCTTTTAGTGGAGAACTACTGTAGAGCTTGTTGAAATTTGGTTTGCATGATTGATCTCTCTAAGGTCTAGATATTTTCTGGTAAAAGTGTTTGAGCAACAAGGAGACAGTGTAGAGTCTTATAATGCTTGCAATATGTTCTTATGTAAGTTTTGCTGTACCAGTTCATACTTGTGTTTGCTTCAAACAACCTTGCTAGCCAAAGCCTTGTACTGAGAGGAAATGCTTCTCGTGCATCCAAAAACCTTGATCCAAAACTCATGCCATTTGTGTCCACCATAACTACCTACTATGTGGTATTTCTCTGCCATTCCAAAGTAAATTGCTTGTGTGCTACCTTTAAAATTTCATTCCTTGTCTTTGCAATACATAGCTCATGGGAAAATAGCTTAAAAACTATTGTGATATTGAATATGTAGCTTATGTATCTTATTTATTATAAGTTGCTTGTTGAGCGGTAACCATGTTTCTGGGGACGCTATCAACTTTTTACACCTTTGTTGAATATCATGTGAGTTGCTATGCATGTTCGTCTTGTCTGAAGTAAGGGTGATTTATCATGATTAAATGGTTTGAGTATGCATATTGTTAGAGAAGAACATTGGGCCACCAACCAAAGCCATATATCATGGTGGAAGTTTCAGTTTGGACATTAAACCTCAATCTCTTATGAGAATATTATCTCGTTGTTGAATGCTTAAGCATTAAAGAGGAGTCCATTATCTCGTTTTCTATGTTGTCCCGGTATGGATGTCCTCAAGTTGAGATCTATCAAAATCGAGAAATCAAATGCGATTTATCTCCTTGGACCTTTGTACGAGGTGGCATAGAGGTACCCCTTTGTGACACTTGGTTGAAACATATGTAATGCAATGATAATCCATGGAAGTCCGAGCTAATTAGGACAAGGTGCGGGCACTATTAGTATTCGATGCATGAGGCTTGCAACTTATTCGATGCATTGTGTTTGTTTCAAATAAGCCTTGCTAGCCTAAACCTTGTATCGAGAGGGAATACTTCTCATGCATCCAAAATACTTGAGCCAACCACTATGCCATTTGTGTCCACCATACCTACCTATACTACATGGTATTTTCCCGCCATTCCAAAGTAAATTGCTTGAGTGCTACCTTTAAAATTCCATCATTCACCTTTGCAATATATAGCTCATGGGACAAATAGCTTAAAAACTATTGTGGTATTGAATATGTAATTATGCACTTTATCTCTTATTAAGTTGCTTGTTGTGCGATAACCATGTTTATCGGGGAACGCCATCAACTCATTGTTGAATTTCATGTGAGTTGCTATGCATGTTCGTCTTGTCCGAAGTAAGGGCGATCTACACCGAGTTGAATGGTTTGAGCATGCATATTGTGAGAGAAGAACATTGGGCCGCTAACTAAAGCCATGATTCATGGTGGAAGTTTCAGTTTTGGACAAACATCCTCAAGTCTCTAATGAGAAAAGAATTAATTGTTGTCAAATGCTTAAAGCATTAAAAGAGGAGTCCATTATCTCGTTGTCTATGTTGTCCCGGTATGGATGTCTAAGTTGAGAATAATCAAAAGCGAGAAATCCAAATGCGAGCTTTCTCCTTAGACCTTTGTACAGGCGGCATAGAGGTACCCCTTTGTGAAACTTGGTTAAAGCATATGTATTGCGGTGATAATCCAGGTAGTCCAAGCTAATTAGGACAAGGTGCGGGCACTATTGGTACACTATGCATGAGGCTTGCAACTTATAAGATATAATTTACATGATGCATATGCTTTATTACTACCGTTGACAAAATTGTTTCATGTTTTCAAAATCAAAGCTCTAGCACAAATATAGCAATCGATGCTTTTCCTCTATGAGGACCATTCTTTTACTTTCAATGTTGAGTCAGTTCACCTATTTCTATCCACCTCAAGAAGCAAACACTTGTGTGAACTGTGCATTGATTCCTACATACTTGCTTATTGCACTTATTATATTACTCTATGTTGACAATATCCATGAGATATACATGTTACAAGTTGAAAGCAACCGCTGAAACTTAATCTTCTTTTGTGTTGCTTCAATACCTTTACTTTGAATTATTGCTTTATGAGTTAACTCTTATGCAAGACTTATTGATGCTTGTCTTGAAGTGCTATTCATGAAAAGTCTTTGCTTTATGATTCACTTGTTTACTCATGTCATACACATTGTTTTGATCGCTGCATTCACTACATATGCTTTACAAATAGTATGATCAAGATTATGATGGCATGTCACTCCGTAAATTATCCGTGTTATCGTTTTACCTGCTCGGGACGAGCAGAACTAAGCTTGGGGATGCTGATACGTCTCCGACGTATCGATAATTTCTTATGTTCCATGCCACATTATTGATGTTATCTACATGTTTTATGCACAACTTTATGTCATATTCGTGCATTTTCTGGAACTAACCTATTAACAAGATGCCGAAGTGCCGATTCTGTTGTCTCGCTGTTTTTGGTTTCGAAATCCTAGTAAGGAAATATTCTCGGAATTGGACGAAATCAAAGCCCGGGGGCCTATTTTTCCACGAAGCTTCCGGAAGTCCGAAGACGAGACGAAGAGGGGCCACGGGGTGGCCAAACCCTAGGGCGGCGCGGCCCCACCCCCGGCCGCGCCGGCCTATGGTGTGGGCCCCCGTGCCGCCTCTTGACTTGCCCTTCCGCCTACTTAAAGCCTCCGTGACGAAACCCCCGCACCGAGAGCCACGATACGGAAAACCTTCCGGAGACGCCGTCGCCGCCGATCCCATCTCGGGGATCCAGGAGATCGCCTCCGGCACCCCTGCCGGAGAGGGGAATCATCCCCGGAGGACTCTACGCCGCCATGGTCGCCTCCGGTGTGATGTGTGAGTAGTCTACCCCTGGACTATGGGTCCATAGCAGTAGCTAGATGGTTGTCTTCTCCCCATTGTGCTATCATTGTCGGATCTTGTGAGCTGCCTATCATGATCAAGATCATCTATCTCGTAATTCTATATGTTGCGTTTGTTGGGATCCGATGAATAGAGAATACTTGTTATGTTGATTATCAAAGTTATGCTTATGTGTTGTTTATGATCTTGCATGCTCTCCGTTACTAGTAGATGCTCTGGCCAAGTAGATGCTTGTAACTCCAAGAGGGAGTACTTATGCTCGATAGTGGGTTCATGCCCGCATTGACACCGGGACGAGTGATGAAAAGTTCTAAGGTTGTGTTGTGCTCGTTGCCACTAGGGATAAAACATTGATGCTATGTCTAAGGATGTAGTTGTTGATTACATTACGCACCATACTTAATGCAATTGTCTCGTTGTTTGCAACTTAATACCGGAGGGGTTCGGATGATAACCTCGAAGGTGGACTTTTTAGGCATAGATGCAGCTTGGATGGCGGTCTATGTACTTTGTCGTAATGCCCAATTAAATCTCACTATACTCATCATGATATGTATGTGCATTGTCATGCTCTCTTTATTTGTAAATTGCCCAACTGTAATTTGTTCACCCAACATGCTGTTCGTCTTATGGGAGAGACACCTCTAGTGAACTCGTGGACCCCGGTCCAATTCTCTTTACTCGAAATACAATCTATCGCAATACTTGTTTTACTCGTTTTCTCTCGCAAACAATCATCTTCCACACAATACGGTTAATCCTTTGTTACAGCAAGCCGGTGAGATTGACAACCTCACTGTTTCGTTGGGGCAAAGTACTTTGGTTGTGTTGTGCGGGTTCCACGTTGGCGCCGGAATCCCTGGTGTTGCGCCGCACTACATCTCGCCGCCATCAACCTTCAACGTGCTTCTTGACTCCTACCGGTCCGATTAAACCTTGGTTTCTTACCGAGGGAAACTTGCCGCTGTGCGCATCACACCTTCCTCTTGGGGTTCCCAACGGACGCGTGTCGAACGAAAGACAATACGTCAACCACGCGCATCAAGCAAATTTCGGCGCCGTTGCCGGGGAGATCAAGACACGCTGCAAGGGGAGTCTCCACTTCTCAATCTCTTTACTTTGTTTTTGTCTTGCTTAGTTTTATTTACTACTTTGTTTGCTGCACTAAATCAAAATACAAAAAAATTAGTTGCTAGTTTTACTTTATTTGCTATCTTGTTTGCTATATTGAAAACACAAAAAAATTAGTTTACTTGCATTTACTTTATCTAGTTTACTTTATTGTCTTGCACTCTATATTAAAAATACAAAATTTTTTTTTTAGTTACTTTTGTTACCATGTCTAGCTCTGAACCTGTTACTTCTTCGCCTGAAGAATTAGTCTTCACTTTTAAACAAGGGGATGAGGAGAGTTTTAAGGATGCTTGGTCTAGAATTTTTACTTCTTATCGTAAAACTGAACCTCAAATGACTCTAAGTTTGCTCCTTAGTAATTTTTATTTTGGTCTTATGGTTCGCTATAGATATGCTTTGGATACTTTAGTGGGAGGAGATTTCCTTCATTGCAATGGGGATCAAGCTTTTAATGCCATAAAGTAGTTGGTTGCATCATCTGATTCAGCTAATAACTTTGATTCAGTCCTCACTAGCATATATAGTAGATTAAATAATCTGGAGATAAGTACATCTCGCTTGAATGATAACTATTGCCACGTTCGTAATCGTCTTGAACAAGTTTTAGTGAACTCTAAACTCTCATTGTGGGATCCTGCTGTTAAAATTGTTATCGGTGATCGAACCCTCCATGCCTACCTGTGATATTATGTATGAATTTTGCCTTATGCCTGAAAGTATTTATAAATCTTTGAAACTTTGGGGAGTTGAGGAAGGAGGAGAAGAGATAAATCTCATTGATAACTCTACTATAATTCCTAAAGGAATAGCCGCAGGTGTGCATGCAACTATTTGTGGAAGAACAATATCTATTGATTATCTTGTTGTTGAAACAGGAAAACTCACACTCGGAAGATCCCTGCTGAAACTATTGGGAGCAGTCATTGATGTTGGAGAAGGCACTTTGAAATTCACCTCTATACCGGGAGAAACTCATATATTTCCTAAACCAAAGGGAAAGAAAAACAATAAGAAAGGTAAGGGTAAAGCCCAAGGTAATGTTGACATTTCATCTCTTGATAATACTTGATACACACTTTCTGCGCCTAGCTGAAAGGCGTTAAAGAAAAGCGCTTATGGGAGACAACCCATGTTTTTACCTACAGTACTTTGTTTTTATTTTGTGTCTTGGAAGTTGTTTACTACTGTAGCAACCTCTCCTTATCTTAGTTTTGTGTTTTGTTGTGCCAAGTTAAGCCGTTGATAGAAAAGTAAGTACTAGATTTGGATTACTGCGCAGTTCCAGATTTCTTTGCTGTCACGAATCTGGGTCCACCTCCCTGTAGGTAGCTCAGAAAATTATGCCAATTTACGTGCATGATCCTCAGATATGTACGCAACTTTCATTCAATTTGAGCATTTTCATTTGAGCAAGTCTGGTGCCATTTTAAAATTCGTCAATACGAACTGTTCTGTTTTGACAGATTCTGCCTTTTATTTCGCATTGCCTCTTTCGCTATGTTGGATGAATTTCTTTGATCCACTAATGTCCAGAAGTGTTAAGAATGATTGTGTCACCTCTGAATATGTCAATTTATATTGTGCACTAACCCTCTAATGAGTTGTTTCGAGTTTGGTGTGGAGGAAGTTTTCAAGGATCAAGAGAGGAGTATGATGCAACATGATCAAGGAGAGTGAAAGCTCTAAGCTTGGGGATGCACCCGGTGGTTCACCCCTGCATATATCAAGAAGACTCAAGCGTCTAAGCTTGGGGATGCCCAAGGCATCCCCTTCTTCATCGACAACATTATCAGGTTCCTCCCCTGAAACTATATTTTTATTCCATCACATCTTATGTGCTTTTTCTTGGAGCGTCGGTTTGTTTTTGTTTTTTGTTTTGTTTGAATAAAATGGATCCTAGCATTCACTTTATGGGAGAGATACACGCTCCGCTGTAGCATATGGACAAGTATGTCCTTGGTTTCTACTCATAGTATTCATGGCGAAGTTTCTCCTTCGTTAAATTGTTATATGGTTGGAATTGGAAAATGCTACATGTAGTAATTGCTATAAATGTCTTGGGTAATGTGATACTTGGCAATTGTTGTGCTCATGTTTAAGCTCTTGCATCATATGCTCTGCACCCATTAATGAAGAAATACATAGAGCATGCTAAAATTTGGTTTGCATATTTGGTTTCTCTAAGGTCTAGATAATTTCTAGTATTGAGTTTGAACAACAAGGAAGACGGTGTAGAGTCTTATAATGTTTTCAATATGTCTTTTATGTGAGTTTTGCTGCACCGGTTCATCCTTGTGTTTGTTTCAAATAAGCCTTGCTAGCCTAAACCTTGTATCGAGAGGGAATACTTCTCATGCATCCAAAATACTTGAGCCAACCACTATGCCATTTGTGTCCACCATACCTACCTATACTACATGGTATTTTCCCGCCATTCCAAAGTAAATTGCTTGAGTGCTACCTTTAAAATTCCATCATTCACCTTTGCAATATATAGCTCATGGGACAAATAGCTTAAAAACTATTGTGGTATTGAATATGTAATTATGCACTTTATCTCTTATTAAGTTGCTTGTTGTGCGATAACCATGTTTATCGGGGAACGCCATCAACTCATTGTTGAATTTCATGTGAGTTGCTATGCATGTTCGTCTTGTCTGAAGTAAGGGCGATCTACACTGAGTTGAATGGTTTGAGCATGCATATTGTGAGAGAAGAACATTGGGCCGCTAACTAAAGCCATGATTCATGGTGGAAGTTTCAGTTTTGGACAAACATCCTCAAGTCTCTAATGAGAAAAGAATTAATTGTTGTCAAATGCTTAAAGCATTAAAAGAGGAGTCCATTATCTCGTTGTCTATGTTGTCCCGGTATGGATGTCTAAGTTGAGAATAATCAAAAGCGAGAAATCCAAATGCGAGCTTTCTCCTTAGACCTTTGTACAGGCGGCATAGAGGTACCCCTTTGTGAAACTTGGTTAAAGCATATGTATTGCGGTGATAATCCAGGTAGTCCAAGCTAATTAGGACAAGGTGCGGGCACTATTGGTACACTATGCATGAGGCTTGCAACTTATAAGATATAATTTACATGATGCATATGCTTTATTACTACCGTTGACAAAATTGTTTCATGTTTTCAAAATCAAAGCTCTAGCACAAATATAGCAATCGATGCTTTTCCTCTATGAGGACCATTCTTTTACTTTCAATGTTGAGTCAGTTCACCTATTTCTATCCACCTCAAGAAGCAAACACTTGTGTGAACTGTGCATTGATTCCTACATACTTGCTTATTGCACTTATTATATTACTCTATGTTGACAATATCCATGAGATATACATGTTACAAGTTGAAAGCAACCGCTGAAACTTAATCTTCTTTTGTGTTGCTTCAATACCTTTACTTTGAATTATTGCTTTATGAGTTAACTCTTATGCAAGACTTATTGATGCTTGTCTTGAAGTGCTATTCATGAAAAGTCTTTGCTTTATGATTCACTTGTTTACTCATGTCATACACATTGTTTTGATCGCTGCATTCACTACATATGCTTTACAAATAGTATGATCAAGATTATGATGGCATGTCACTCCGAAATTATCTCGTGTTATCGTTTTACCCGCTCGGGACGAGCAGAACTAAGCTTGGGGATGCTGATACGTCTCCGACGTATCGATAATTTCTTATGTTCCATGCCACATTATTGATGTTATCTACATGTTTTATGCACACTTTATGTCATATTCGTGCATTTTCCGGAACTAACCTATTAACAAGATGCCGAAGTGCCGCTTCGTTTTCTGCTGTTTTTGGTTTCAGAAATCCTAGTAAGGAAATATTCTCGGAATTGGACGAAATCAAAGCCCGGGGGCCTATTTTTCCACGAAGCTTCCGGAAGTCCGAAGACGAGACGAAGAGGGGCCACGGGGTGGCCAAACCCTAGGGCGGCGCGGCCCCACCCCCGGCCGCGCCGGCCTATGGTGTGGGCCCCCGTGCCGCCTCTTGACTTGCCCTTCCGCCTACTTAAAGCCTCCGTGACGAAACCCCCAGCACCGAGAGCCACGATACGGAAAACCTTCCGGAGACGCCGTCGCCGCCGATCCCATCTCGGGGATCCAGGAGATCGCCTCCGGCACCCTCGCCGGAGAGGGGAATCATCCCCCGGAGGACTCTACACCGCCATGGTCGCCTCCGGTGTGATGTGTGAGTAGTCTACCCCTGGACTATGGGTCCATAGCAGTAGCTAGATGGTTGTCTTCTCCCCATTGTGCTATCATTGTCGGATCTTGTGAGCTGCCTATCATGATCAAGATCATCTATCCGTAATTCTATATGTTGCGTTTGTTGGGATCCGATGAATAGAGAATACTTGTTATGTTGATTATCAAAGTTATGCTTATGTGTTGTTTATGATCTTGCATGCTCTCCGTTACTAGTAGATGCTCCGGCCAAGTAGATGCTTGTAACTCCAAGAGGGAGTACTTATGCTCGATAGTGGGTTCATGCCCGCATTGACACCGGGACGAGTGACGTAAAGTTCTAAGGTTGTGTTGTGCTCGTTGCCACTAGGGATAAAACATTGATGCTATGTCTAAGGATGTAGTTGTTGATTACATTACGCACCATACTTAATGCAATTGTCTCGTTGTTTGCAACTTAATACCGGAGGGGGTTCGGATGATAACCTGAAGGTGGACTTTTTAGGCATAGATGCAGTTGGATGGCGGTCTATGTACTTTGTCGTAATGCCCAATTAAATCTCACTATACTCATCATGATATGTATGTGCATTGTCATGCTCTCTTTATTTGTAAATTGCCCAACTGTAATTTGTTCACCCAACATGCTGTTCGTCTTATGGGAGAGACACCTCTAGTGAACTGTGGACCCCCGGTCCAATTCTCTTTACTGAAATACAATCTATCGCAATACTTGTTTTACTCGTTTTCTCTGCAAACAATCATCTTCCACACAATACGGTTAATCCTTTGTTACAGCAAGCCGGTGAGATTGACAACCTCACTCGTTTCGTTGGGGCAAAGTACTTTGGTTGTGTTGTGCGGGTTCCACGTTGGCGCCGGAATCCCCGGTGTTGCGCCGCACTACATCTCGCCGCCATCAACCTTCAACGTGCTTCTTGACTCCTACTGGTCCGATTAAACCTTGGTTTCTTACTGAGGGAAACTTGCCGCTGTGCGCATCACACCTTCCTCTTGGGGTTCCCAACGGACGCGTGTCGAACGAAAAGACAATACGTCAACCACGCGCATCAAGGTCTTATTCATAACACATATGAATTATAACTACCGTTGACAAACTTGTTTCCATGTTTTCAAAATAAAAAGCTCTAGCACATGAGTAATCCATGCTTCCCTCTGCGAAGGGCCTTTCTTTTACTTTATGTTAAGTCAGTTTACCTACTTCTTTCTATCTTAGAAGCAAACACTTGTGTCAACTTTGTGCATTGATTCTTACATGTTTACTTATTGCACTTGTTATATTGCTTTATGTTGACAACTATCCATGAGATATACATGTTACAAGTTGAAAGCAATTGCTGAAACTTAATCATCCTTTGTGTTGCTTCAAAACCTTCTATTAAGAATCTATTGCTTGATGAGTTAACTCTTATGCAAGACTTATTGATACTTGTCTTGAAAGTGCTATTCATGAAAAGTCTTTGCTATATGATTCAGTTGTTTAGTCATTATCTTTACCATTGCTTCGAATCACTTCATTCACTTCATATGCTTTACAATAGTATTGATCAAGATTATGATAGTAGCATGTCACTTCAGAAATTATCCTTGTTATCGTTTACCTACTCGTGGGGGAGTAGGAACTAAGCTTGGGGATGCTTGATACGTCTCAAACGTATCTCTAATTTCTTATGTTCCATGCTAGTTATATGAAAATACTTACATGTTTTATATACACTTTATATCATTTTGATGCATTTTCCGGCACTAACCTATTAACAAGATGTCGAAGTGCCGGCTCTCGTTTTCTGCTGTTTTTGGTTTCGTAAATCCTACACAGGAAATATTCTCGGAATTGGACGAAACAAAAGCCCACGGTCTTATTTTGCACGGAGCCTTCCAGAAGTCCGAAGAGGAGACGAAGAGGGGTGACGAGGCGGCCACAACCTAGGGGGGCGTGGCCCCACCCTTGGGCGCGCCGCCCTATGGGGTGGGCCCCTTGGGCGCCTCCCGACTCTGCCCCTTCGCCTATATATTCTCTCCGTCGCAAAAACCTATCACCGAGAGCCACGATACGAGAAAACATACTGTGACGCCGCCGCCGCCAATCCCATCTCGGGGGATTCAGGAGACCGCCTCCGGCACCCTGCCGAAGAGGGGAATCATCACCGGAGGGCTCTACATCACCATGCCCGCCTCCGGACTGATGCGTGAGTAGTTCATCCTTGGACTATGGGTCCATAGCAGTAGCTAGATGGTTGTCTTCTCCTCTTGTGCTATCATATTTAGATCTTGTGAGCTGCCTATCATGATCAAGATCGTCTATTTGTAATGCTACATGTTGTGTTTGTTGGGATCCGATGAATATTGAATACTATGTCAAGTTGATTATCAATCTATCATATATGTGTTATTTATGTTCTTGCATGCTCTCCGTTGCTAGTAGAGGCTCTGGCCAAGTTGATACTTGTGACTCCAAGAGGGAGTATTTATGCTCGATAGTGGGTTCATGCCTCCATTGAATCTGGGACAGTGACAGAAAGTTCTAAGGTTGTGGATGTGATGTTGCCACTAGGGATAAAACATCGATGCTTTGTCTAAGGATATCTGTGTTGATTACATTACGCGCAATACTTAATGCAAGTGTCTGTTGTTTGCAACTTAATACTGGAAGGGGTGCGGATGCTAACCCGAAGGTGGACTTTTTAGGCATAGATGCATGCTGGATAGCGGTCTATGTTCTTTGTTGTAATGCCCTAATTAAATCTCATAGTAGTCATCATGATATATGTATGTGCATCTCTATTTGTCAATTGCCCAACTGTAATTTGTTCACCCAACATGATATTTATCTTATTGGAGAGACACCACTAGTTAACTGTGGACCCCGGTCCATTCTTTTACATGTGAAATACAATCTACTGCAATCTTTGTTCTATGTTGTTCTTTGCAAACAAACATCATTCTCCACACCATACGTTTAATCCTTTGTTTTCAGCAAGCCGGTGAGATTGACAACCTCACTGTTAAGTTGAGGCAAAGTATTGTGATTGTGTTGTGCAGGTTCCACGTTGGCGCCGGAATCCCTGGTGTTGCGCCGCACTACACTCCTTCACCAACAACCTTCACGTGGTTTCTTACTGAGGGAAACTTGCTGCTGTACGCATCACACCTTCCTCTTGGGGTTCCCAACGGACGTGTGCTTCACGCGCCATCAGCCTCCCCACACCTGGGCGCGCCAGGAGGGTGGGCCGCGCCGCCCTATGGGGTGGCCCCCCTGCTGGCCGTCTCCGACTCTTCTTCGATGTTCTGGAACCCTCCGTGGAAAATAGGGCCGTGGGCATTTGTTTCGTCCAATTCCGAGAATATTTCCTGTGTAGGATTTCTGAAACCAAAAACAGCAGAAAACAGGAACTGGCACTTCGACATCTTGTTAATAGGTTAGTACCGGAAAATGCATCAAAATGATATAAAGTATGAATAAATCATGTAGGTATTGTCATAAAACTAGCATGGAACATAAAAAATTACAGATATGTTGGAGACGTATCAAGCATCCCCAAGCTTAGTTCCTACTCGCCCTCGAGTAGGTAAACGATAAAAAGAATAATTTCTGAAGTGACATGCTACCAACATAATCTTGATCAATACTATTGTAAAGCATATGAGATGAATGAAGTGACTCAAAGCAATGGTCTATAGTTTGCTAACAAGAAGATAATGACTAAACAACTGAATCATATAGCAAAAACTTTTCATGAATAGTACTTTCAAGACAAGCATCAAAAAGTCTTGCATAGGAGTTAACTCATAAAGCAATAGATTCTTAATAAAAGATTTTGAAGCAACACAAAGGAAGATTTAAGTTTCAGCAATTGCTTTCAACTTTCAACATGTATATCTCATGGATAATTGTCAACACAAAGTAATATGATGAGTGCAATAAGCAAGCATGTAAGAATCAATGCACACAGCTTGACACAAGTGTTTGCTTCTAAGATAGAAAGAAGTAGGTAAACCGACTCAACATAAAGTAAAAGAAAGGCCCTTCGCAGAGGGAAGCAGGGATTACTCATGTGCTAGAGCTTTTTATTTTGAAAACATGGAAACAATTGTGTCAACGGTTGTAATAATTCATATGTGTTATGCATAAAACTTCCTATAAGTTGCAAGCCTCATGCATCGAATACTAATAGTGCCCGCACCTTGTCCTAATTAGCTCGGACTTCCATGGATTATCATTGCATTACATATGTTTCAACCAAGTGTCACAAAGGGGTACCTCTATGCCACCTGTACAAAGGTCCAAGGAGATAAATCGCATTTGATTTCTCGATTTTGATAGATCTCAACTTGAGGACATCCATACCGGGACAACATAGAAAACAGATAATGGACTCCTCTTTTATGCTTTAAGCATTCAACAACATATAATATTCTCATAAGAGATTTGAGGATTGATGTCCAAGCTGAAACTTCCAGCGTGATACATGGCTTTGGTTGGCGGCCCAATGTTCTTATCTAACAATATGCATACTCAAACCATTTAACTCATGAGAAATCTCCCATACTTCAGACAAGACGAACATGCATAGCAACTCACATGATATTCAACAAAGGTGTGACAGGTTGATGGCGTCCCCAGAAACATGGTTACCGCTCAACAAGCAACTTATAAGAACTAAAATACATAAGCGACATATTCATTACCACAATAGTTTTTTTTGGCTACTTTCCCATGAGATATGTATTGCAAAGACAAGGAATGAATTTTTTAAAGGTAGAACGCAAGCAATTTACTTGGAATGGCAGAGAAATACCACATAGTAGTTAGTTATGGTGGACACAAATGGCATAGGTTTTGGCTCAAGGTTTTGGATGCACGAGAAGCATTCCCTCTCAGTACAAGGCTTTGGCTAGCAAGGTTGTTTGAATCAAACACAAGTATAAACCGGTACAGCAAAACTTACATAAGAACATATTGCAAGCATTATAAGACTCTACACTGTCTTCCTTGTTGTTCAAACACTTTTACCAGAAAATATCTAGACCTTAGAGAGATCAATCATGCAATCCAAATTTCAACAAGCTCTACGGTATTTCTCCACTAATAGATATAAACTACATGATGCAAGAGCTTAAACATGATCTACTTGAGAGCTCAAAACAATTTCCAAGTATCAAATTATTCAAGACAATATACCAATTACCACATGAAGCATTTTTTGTTTCCAACAAAATAACAATAAGTGTTGCGGCTTTCAGCTTTCGCCATGAATATGAAAAACGAAGAACACAATTGTTCAAATGAAAAAGCGGAGCGTGTCTCTCTCCCACACAAGGATGTTTAGGATCCGATTTTATTCAGAGAATGAAAATAACAAAACGAAAATAAAAGCACACAGACGCTCCAAGTAAAGTACATAAGATGTGACGGAATTAAAATATAGTTTCACTAGAGGTGACCTGATAAGTTGTTGATGAAGAAGGGGATGCCTTGGGCATCCCCAAGCTTAGATGCTTGAGTCTTCTTGAAATATGCAGGAATGAACCACGGGGGCATCCCCAAGCTTATACTTTTCACTCTTCTTGATCATATCATATCATCCTCCTCTCTTGATCCTTGAAAACTTCCTTCACACCAGACTCAAAGCAATCTCATTAGAGAGTTAGTGCATAATCAAAAATTCACATGTTCAGCAAGGGCACAATCATTCCCAACACTTCTGGACATTAACCAAGGCTACTAAAATTTAATGGAGCAAAGAAATCCACTCAACACAGTAAAAGAGACAATGCGAAATAAAAGGCAGAATCTGTCAAAACAGAACAGTCCGTAAAGATGAATTTTTTCGAGGCACTTAACATGCTCAGATGGAAAAGCTCCAGTTGAACGAAAGTTGCGTACATATCTGAGGATCACGCATGAATTGTTTCAGGATTTTACGAGTTTCCTACATAGGGATCAACTCAAATTCGTGACAGCTAAAAATCTGTTTCTGCGCAGAAATCCAAATCTAGTATCAACTTTACTATCAAAGACTTTACTTGGCACAAAAACGAAATAAACATGATAAGGAGAGGTTGCTACAGTAGTAACAACTTCCAAGACACAACAAAACAGTAGCAAAATAAAAACATGGGTTATCTCCCAAGAAGTGTTTTTCTTTAACGCCTTTCAGCTAGGCGCAGAAAGTGCAAATTAAGTAATATCAAGAGAAGAAGCATCAACATCATAATTTGTTCTAATAATAGAGTCAAAAGGCATCTTCATTCTCTTTCTAGGGAAGTGTTCCATACCTTTCTTAAGAGGGAATTGATACTTAATATTTCCTTCTTTCATATCAATAATAGCACCAACGATTCGAAGAAAGGGTCTTCCCAAAACAATAGGACAAGATGCATTGCATTCAATATCCAAAACAACAAAATCAACGGGGACAAGGTTATTGTTAACCGTAATGTGAACATTATCAATTCTCCCAAAAGGTTTCTTTATAGAATTATCAGCAAGATTAACATCCAAATAACAGTATTCTAAAGGTGGCAAGTCAAGCATATCATAAAGTTTCTTAGGCATAACAGAAATACTTGCACCAAGATCACATAAAGCATTACAATTAAAATCATTGACCTTCATTTTAATGATGAGCTCCCAACCATCTTCCAACTTCCTAGGGATGGAAGCTTCAAGTTTTAATTCCTCCTCCCTAGCTTTAATGAGAGCATTTGTAATATGTTTTGTAAAGGCCAAATTTATAGCACTAGCATTAGGACTTCTAGCAAGTTTTTGCAAGAACTTAATAACTTCAGAAATATGACAATTATCAAAATCAAAACCATTATGATCTACAGCAATGGGACCATTGTCCCCAACACTCTGAAAAATTTCAGCACTTTTATCACAAACAGTTTGAGCAGTTTCAGGCAGTTTTGCACACTTTGTAGTAGAAGTAGAAACATTGCCAACACAAATTATTTCACTATTGATAGTAGGAGGTTTAGCAACATGTGAAGCATCGACATTACTAGTGGTGGTAATAGTCCAAACTCTAGCTATATTATTCTCTTTAGCAAGTTTTTATTCTGTTTCCCACCTAGCATGCAATTCAGCCAGCATTCTAATATTGTCATTAATTCGAACTTGGATAGCATTTGCTTTAGCAAGGATTTTGTTATCCTTATCTTCATTAGGCATAACTTTCAGTTTCAAAAGATCAACATCAAGAGCAAGACTATCAACCTTAGAAGCAAGAACATCAATTTTACCAAACTTTTCCTCAATAGATTTGTTAAAAGCAGTTTGTGTACTAATAAATTCTTTAAGCATGAGTTCAAGATCAGAGGGTACTCTCCTACTATTGTTGTAAGAATTACCATAAGAATTACCATAACCATTACCACTATTAGAAGGATATGGCCTATAGTTGTTGTTACTAAAATTATTCCTATAAGCATTGTTGTTGAAATTATTATTTTTAATGAAGTTCACATCAACATGCTATTCTTGAGCAACCAATGAAGCTAAAGGAACATTATTAGGATGAACATGAGATCTACCATTAGCAAGCATAGACATAATAACATCAATCTTATCACTCAAGGAAGAGGTTTCTTCAACATAATTTACCTTCTTACCTTGAGGAGTTCTTTCAGTGTGCTATTCAGAGTAGTTGATCATCATATCATCAAGAAGCTTTGTTGCAGCACCCAAAGTGATGGACATAAAAGTACCTCCAGCAGCTGAATCCAATAGGTTCCTTGAAGAAAAATTCAATCCTGCATAAAAGGTTTGGATGATCATCCAAGTAGTTAGTCCATGGGTAGGGCAATTCTTTACCAAAGATTTCATTCTCTCCCATGCTTGGGCAACATGTTCATTATCCAATTGCTTAAAATTCATAATGCTACTTCTCAAAGATATAATTTTAGCAGGAGGATAATATTTTCCAATAAAAGCATCTTTACATTTAGTCCATGAATCAATACTACTTTTAGGCAAAGATAGCAACCAATCTTTAGCTCTTCCTATTAAGGAGAAAGGAAACAATTTCGGTTTTATAATATCCCCATCTATATCCTTATACTTTAGCATTTCACAAAGTTCAACAAAATTATTAAGATGGGCAGCAGCATCATCAGTACTAACACCAGAAAATTGCTCTCTCATAACAAGATTCAGTAAAGCTGGTTTAATTTCATAAAATTCTGCTGTAGTAGCAGGTGGAGCAATAGGAGTGCATATGAAATCATTATTATTTGTGCTAGTGAAGTCACACAACTTAGTGTTTTCAGGAGTATTCATTTTAACAGTAATAAAGCAAACCGAATTAAATAAAGTAAAACAAGTAACTAATTTTTTTGTGTTTTTGATATAAAGAAAGCAAACAAGACAGAAAAAAATAAAGCATGACAATAAACAAACTAAAGAGATTGGATGTGAGAGACTCCCCTTGCAGCGTGTCTTGATCTCCCCGGCACCGGCGCCAGAAAATAGCTTGATATCTACGCACGCTTCTATTCCTGTAGACAGTGTTGGGCCTCCAAGAGTAGAGGTTTGTAGAACAGCAGCAAGTTTCCCTTAAGTGAATTACCCAAGGTTTATCGAGCTCAGGGAGGTAGAGGTCAAGGATATCCCTCTCAAGCAACCCTGCAATTAAGATACAAGAAGTCTCTTGTGTCCCCAACACACCTAATACACTTGTCAGATGTATAGGTGCACTAGTTCGGCGAAGAGATAGTGAAATACAAGTAATATGGATGATTATAAGTAGTAATTGCAATCTGAAATAAAAATGGCAGCAAGCAAACATGTAGCAGAACTTGTTGGAAACGGTGTTTCAATGCTTAGAAACAAGGCCTAGGGATCATACTTTCACTAGTGGACACTCTCAACAATGATCACATAATTGAATAAATAAATTCTACTCTCAAACACTCTCTTGTTGGATAACAAACACCATTCATTGTGTAGGGCTACAAAAGCACACCTCAAGCCGGAGTAAACAAGCTCCACAACGTCATAAAGGAATCACACACGATGCGCACACCGTCACCATCACACCGTGGAGAGTGACTCCGGAGTTCATATTAAAGTAACCTCTAGAGTGCATAATAGACAAGAGTAACATCTACATATTCAACTAGATTACAAAGCTCATGATCACATAAAGATCACACCATGGGAGAGAGAGATGAACCACATAGTTACCGGTAGAGCCCTCAGCCTCGGGGGAGAACTACTCCCTCCTCATCATGGGAGACAGCAACGGCAATGAAGATGGCGGTGGTGTCGATGGAGATGACTCCGGGGCCAATTCCCCGTCCCGGCGGCGTGCCGGAACAGAGATTCTGTCCCCCGAAACTTGTCTTCGCGATGGCGGCGGCTACGGAACTCTTCGTGGAATATGACTGATTCCTCTAGGGTTTTCGCATCTGGGAAAATATATAGGCGGAAGGGCGGCCTCGGGGGAGCCAGGGGTGGCCTCCCCACACCTGGGCGCGCCAGGAGGGTGGGTCGCGCCGCCCTATGGGGTGGCCCCCCTGCTGGCCGTCTCCGACTCTTCTTCGATGTTCTCAAACCCTCCGTGGAAAATAGGGCCGTGGGCTTTTGTTTCGTCCAATTCCGAGAATATTTCCTGTGTAGGATTTCTTAAACCAAAAACAGCAGAAAACAGGAACTGGCGCTTCGGCATCTTGTTAATAGGTTAGTACCGGAAAATGCATCAAAATGATATAAAGTATGAATAACACATGTATACGACGATGATGTGTCGTGGCGAATGATGACGTGTCGTGGCGAACGATGACGTGTCTTGTTAATAGCTTGGCCAACGATGACGTGTCGTGGCGAAGGTCACATGTATACGACGCAGGGGCGTTCCAGGTGCGGAGGGATACAACCGAGATGTCTCCGAGGATGAGAAGCTCACTAGGAGCGCGATGGAGGCGACGGCAGGGTCAGTGGAGCTCCAGGTCGTCGGAATTGATGGCTCAGGTCGTCGGAGAAGACGACCGAGACGGAGATGCTCCAGGGCATTCCAGCTCGATTCCATGCGCCTGCTGGGAAAGTCGAGGTCGACGATGACGATGGCGTCCACGGCGGTGCTTGAGGAGGCTCCAATCGGCGACGACGAGAATCGGCCGGGCAGCTAGGGTTTCGGATTTTTTGAAAATTGGAATATAGAGAAAGGGAAACGAGGGCTAGTGTTCATCCGTGGTATTTATACCACTCTGGCGGTCGGCGATGGTCGTCTGGTCAACAACGGCGGCCGGGACGTGGCTTCGTCGGTGTCGTGCTGTCGAGCATGCTGAGGAGGAGAGTTTGAAGACGACGCTCTTCCTCGTGTGTGAGTTAAGCGAAGGGGTATGTTGGTTTGGGCTGCTTCATGTGCTAGTCGAGCTGTGACTTGGGCTGCTGGTGGGCTGCGGTACTGGGCTGACTCGGCTAGGTGAGGCTCTTCTCCTTTATTTCTTTTCTTTTCTATTTTTGCAACTTTCTATTTTCTATTTTGTTATTTCAATTATAATTTAAACTTCCATTTGTTCCGCGAAATCTTAAATGTGGAAATCTTTTTGGGATCTATCAAGATATTTCTAAAATTAATATATGGTGTTAGGACATTATATAGGGGTATGGATAGCCTTGGTTTATTAAATATTATTGGAATTTGGAGTAGGTATTTTTAATAGTAATGATTTCCAAGAGCACTTTTGGGGGTTCATATTATTTTTCTATAAATTGGATTAAATTACCAAGGGGTATATAGGGCTTTCTTTTGTATTGCATTACATTGCTTTACATGGTAATAGTTATTATTTTGGGTTTTTACTTAAGTAGATTTCTGTATGAGCATTATTTCATGTGCCAAAAATTTGTGAAGTCTTGGAAATCCTTTTAGGGTTATTCCAAGTGGTTAATATTGTTATCCTAACATTGGATTGTAATGGCTCAGGGTACATCCTATGCTTCTCATGGTCATGTATTTGCTCTAAAAGAATACCATACTATATTTTATAGTGCATCAAATATTAGCTTCATAACTTGAATTGCTCTCCATTAGTATTGGTTTGGTAATCATTCTTGGATTGGAATATAGAGTTCTATGTGTGTGTTGATACCATATTAGGTTGCCTAAGTTTTCTTATGTTCACTACTTGATGCATAAGTGGAACAAATAGGTGGTCTAGGATTCTATTTATGATCACCAAGTGATTCGCAACTAAGGTTTGAGAGATGGGCATAGATTCCAATTTGAATTAACCCAGGTTGAAGTGGATAGGGTTAATCTCCCTCACCATTGATAGGATGGTCACTTCAAAATATAATTAGGGTGAACATAAGTGCTTGGCTAGGTAGGGTTCTATTTTAATTCATTTAGCTCTTTCTACTAAGGGTGTTGAATATGGTCTAAAGTTGTTTACTAGTAGTTTTCCTATCATTTTATGTGATGGATGATATCTACTTATCACATTAGGGTTTAACTTATCCTTATATATCTCCAAAGCATGATCATGCATTAAACATGATCAACTTATTCTCAATGGCTTCTACCCCCAATTCTTAGGGTATATGATCATTACTCAATTTGTAATGATCAAAGGTTTGGCTTCCTAAGGTATCTCTCATGAACTAGGGTTCTCACTTCCAAGATCAATTATTGTCTTGATAAACTATGGTATAATACTTCTTTTATACTTTCTTGGAGGGACATGGCTATGGTTGCCTCAATAGTTTATATCCGTTGGAATGCCCGAGATAATAACTTAGAGCTCTTTGATACGTCTCAAACGTATCTATAATTTCTGATGTTCCATGCTAGTTTTATGACAATACCTACATGTTTTGTTCACACTTTATATCGTTTTGTTGCATTTTCCGGAACTAACCTATTAACGAGATGCCGAAGTGCCAGTTGCTGTTTTCTGCTGTTTTTGGTTTCAGAAATCCTAGAAAGGAAATATTCTCGGAATCGGACGAAATCAACGCCCAATATTTTATTTTTCCCGGAAGCTTCCGGAACACCGAAGAGGGACCAGAGGGGAGGCCCAGGGCCCCCACACAACATGGTGGCGCGGCCAGAGGGGGGCGCCCCCCTATTGTGTGGGTCCCCCGTGGCCCTTCCGACTCCGCCTCTTCGCCTATTTAAGCCTCCCTGACCTAAAACCTCGAGACGGAAAAGCCACGGTACGAGAAACCTCCCAGAGCCGCCGCCATCGCGAAGCCAAGATCTGGGTGATAGGAGTCTCTGTTCCGGCACCCTGCCGGGACGGGGAAGTGCCCCCGGAAGGCATCTCCATCGACACCACCGCCATCTTCATCACCGTTGCTGTCTCCCATGAGGAGGGAGTAGTTCTCCATCGAGGCTAAGGGCTGTACCGGTAGCTATGTGGTTAATCTCTCTCTCCATGTACTTCAATACAATGATCTCATGAGCTGGTTTACATGATTGAGATCCATATGATGAGCTTGTAATCTAGATGTCGTTATGCTATTCAAGTGGATTTTACTTATGTGATCTCCGGAGACTCCTTGTCCCACGTGTGTAAAGGTGACGAGTGTGTGCACCGTGTGGGTCTCTTAGGCTATATTTCACAGAATACTTATTCACTGAGTTATGATTTGAGTTGGATGTCTCTATGAAATTGTGGTGTGTTAGTACCTCCTATGAATGCTCACGGTGACGGCGTGGGGTGTTTATTAGTACTTGGGAATACATCTTTAAGGTTTGCCTACATGATGAATTAGTGTTCGTTATCTTGCCGGAGAGTAATTCAGAATAGCATAGTGAAGTGCTTATTTATATTCCTTTATGATTGCAATGTGCTTTATATCACTATTAATCTATGTGCTACTCTAGTGATGTTATTAAAGTAGTCTATTCCTCCTCCATGATGTAATGGTGACGAGTGTGTGCATCATGTAGTACTTGGCGTAGTTTATGATTGTGATCTCTTGTAGATTATGAAGTTAACTATTACTATGATGGTATTGATGTGATCTATTCCCCCTTTCATAGCTTGATGGTGACAGTGTGCATGCTATGTTAGTACTCTGTATAATTGCGTTGGTCTATCATGCACTCTAAGGTTATTTAAATATGAACATCGAATGTTGTGGAGCTTGTTAACTCCGGCATTGAGGTGCTCTTGTAGCCCTACACAATTAATGGTGTTTGTCATCCAACAAGAGAGTGTAGAGTGGTTTTATTATGTGATCAATGTTGAGAGTGTCCACTAGTGAAAGTATGATCCCTAGGCCTTGTTTCCAAATACTGCAATCATCGCTTATTTACTGTTTTACTGCATCTTTACTTCCTGCAATATTACTACCATCAACTGCACGCCAGCAAGCTATTTTCTGGCGCCGTTACTACTGCTCATATTCATTCATACCACCTGTGTTTTACTATCTCTTCGCCGAACTAGTGCACCTATACATCTGACAAGTGTATTAGGTGTGTTGGGGACACAAGAGACTTCTTGTATCGTGATTGCAGGGTTGCTTGAGAGGGATATCTTTGACCTCTTCCTCCCTGAGTTCGATAAACCTTGGGTGATTCACTTAAGGGAAACTTGCTGCTGTTCTACAAACCTCTGCTCTTGGAGGCCCAACACTGTCTACAGGAATAGAAGCGTGCGTAGACATCAAGCTATTTTCCGGCGCCGTTGCCGGGGAGGTAAGGTAAAAGGCACTCACACTCCGGACCCCGGCAACCAAGCTATTTTCACGGCGCCGTTGCCGGGGAGGTAAGGTAAAAGGTATTCACATCCTCCGACTACTAAGCTATTTTCTGGCATTGTTGCCGGTGTGTGAGTGCTCGAAGCTATTTCCTTTAGATCCTGCAATTGCATCTTTTTGTTTCTTGTTTTTCACTAGTTAGGCATAATGGAAAATAACAGTGATCTTTTTACTCTATTTCCTGAGTTAAGACATGGATTGTTTGATGCGAAAATTAAAAAACCTATGGAATCTTATTTGCATGCTAGTAGCAATGACATTAGTATGAACGCTTCGAACACCATTGTTGCTAATTCTATGGAAAATTCTAAGCTTGGGGAAGCTGGTTTTGATGAGCATGATATTTTTAGTCCCCCAAGTTTTGAGGAGAAAATTTACTTTGATGATACTTTGCCTCCTATTTATGATGATTATAATGATAGTGGTCTTCTGGTGCTGCCTACTATGGAGGATAAATTTAATTATGATTACAATATGCCTCCTATATTTGATGATAGCTACTTTGTTGAATTTGCTCCCACTACAATTAATAAAATTGATTATGCTTATGTGGAGAGTATTGATACTTTTATGCATGTGAATAAGAATGCTATATGTGATAGTTATATTGTTGAGTTTGTTCATGATGCTACTGAAAATAATTATGAGAGAGGAAAATATGGTTGTAGAAGTTTTCATGTTACTAAAACACCTCTCTATATGCTGAGAATCTTGAAGTTGCGCTTGTGTTACTTTTCTATGCTTGTTGCACTATGCCTACATGACTTGTTTATTTACAAGATTCCTTTTCATAGGAAGTGGGTTAGGCTTAAATTTGTTTCATACTTGCTTTTTGATGCTCTCTTTTGCTTCAACTCTCATCCTTATGTGAGCATCATTAAAATTGCTGAGCCCATCTTAATGGCTATAAAGAAAGCACTTCTTGGGAGATAACCCATGTTTTTATTTTGCTACTGTTTTGTTGTGTCTTGGAAGTTGTTACTACTGTAGCAACCTCTCCTTATCTTTATTTTATTGCATTGTTGTGCCAAGTAAATCCTTTGATAGTAAGGTTGATACTAGATTTGGATTTCTGCGCAGAAACAGATTTCTTGCTGTCACGAATTTGAGTAGTATTCTCTGTAGGTAACTCAGAAAAATCTGCCAATTTACGTGAGAGATCCTCAGATATGTACGCAACTTTCATTCAATTTGAGAATTTTCATCTGAGCAAGTTAAGTGCTCCTAAAAAATTCGTCTTTACGGACTGTTCTGTTTTGACAGATTCTGCCTTTTATTTGGCATTGTCTGTTTTGCTATGTTGAATGGATTTCTTTGTTCCATTAACTTCCAGTAGCTTTGAGCAATGTCCAGAAGTGTTAAGAATGATTGTGTCACCTCTGAACATGTGAATTTTTGATTATGCACTAACCCTCTAATGAGTTTGTTTTGAGTTTGGTGTGAAGGAAGTTTTCAAGGGTCAAGAGAGGAGGATGATACAATATGATCAAGAAGAGTGAAAAGTCTAAGCTTGGGGATGCCCCCGTGGTTCATCCCTGCATATTTCAAGGAGACTCAAGCATCTAAGCTTGGGGATGCCCAAGGCATCCCCTTCTTCATCGACAACTTATCAGGTCACCTCTAGTGAAACTATATTTTTATTCTGTCACATCTTATGTGCTTTACTTGGAGCGTCTGTGTGCTTTTATTTTCGTTTTTTTATTTTCATTCTCTGAATAAATTCATGCTTGTGTGGGAGAGAGACACGCTCCGCTCGTTCATATGAACACTAGTGTTCTTAGCTTTACTCTTAATGTTCATGGCGAAGGTTGAAACTGCTTCGTTAATTGTTATATGGTTGAAAACGGAAAATGCTTCATGTGGTAATTGGTATAATGTCTTGAATAATTTGATACTTGGCAATTGTTGTGCTCATATAGATCATGTTTAAGCTCTTGCATCATGTACTTTGCACCTATTAATGAAGAACTACATAGAGCTTGTTAAAATTTGGTTTGCATGATTGGGTTCTAGAGTCTAGATATTTTCTGGTGAAGGTGTTCGAACAACAAGGAGACGATGTAAAGTCTTATAATGCTTGCAATATGTGCTTATGTAAGTTTTGCTGCACCGTTTTATACTTGAGTTTGCTTCAAACAACCTTGCTAGCCTAGCCTTGTATTGAGAGGAATTCTTCTCGTGCATCCAAATCCTTGAGCCAAAAACCATGCCATTTGTGTCCACCATACCTACCTACTACATGGTATTTCTCTGCCATTCCAAAGTAAATTACTTGATTGCTACCTTTAAAATTCCATTCTTTGTCTTTCAATACATAGCTCATGGAAAAAGTAGCCTTAAAAACTATCGTGGTGAAGAATATGTAGCTATGTATCTTATTTCTTATAAGTTGCTTGTTGAGCGGTAACCATGTTTCTGGGGACGCCATCAACTATTACACCTTTGTTGAATATCATGTGATTGCTATGCATGTTCGTATTGTCTGAAGTAAGGGCGATTTTCATGATCAAATGGTTTGAGTATGCATATTGTTAGAGAAGAACATTGGGCTGCTAACTAAAGCCATGAATCATGGTGGAAGTTTCAGTTTGGACAATTAATCCTCAATCTCTTATGAGAATATTATCTGTTGTTGAATGCTTATGCATTAAAGAGGAGTCCACTATCTGTTGTCTATGTTGTCCCGGTATGGATGTCTAAGTTGAGAATAATCAAAAGCGAGAAATCCAATGCGAGCTTTCTCCTTAGACCTTTGTACAGGCGGCATAGTGGTACCCCTTTGTGACACTTGGTTGAAACATATGCTATGCAATGATAATCCATGTTAATCCAAGCTAATTAGGACAAGGTGCGAGCACTATTGGTATACTATGCATGAGGCTTGCAACTTATAGGATGTCTTATACATAACACATATGCTTTATTACTACCGTTGACAAAATTGTTTCTTGTTTTCAAAATGAAAAGCTCTAGCACAAATATAGTAATCCATGCTTCCCTCTGCGAAGGGCCTATCTTTTACTTTATTGTTGAGTCAGTTTACCTATTCTTTCTATCTCAGAAGCAAACACTTGTATCAACTGTGTGCATTGATTCTTACATGTTTACTTATTGCACTTGTTATATTACTTTGTGTTGACAATTATCCATGAGATATACATGTTACAAGTTGAAAGCAATTGCTGAAACTTAATCATCCTTTGTGTTGCTTCAATGCCTTTTACTTTGAATCTATTGCTTTATGAGTTAACTCTTATGCAAGACTTATTGATGCTTGTCTTGAAAGTACTATTCATAAAAAGTCTTTGTTATATGGTTCAGTTGTTTACTCATTGTCTTTACCATTGCTTTGAATCGCTGCATTCATCTCATATGCTTTACAATAGTATGATCAAGATTATGTAAGTAGCATGTCACTTCAGAAATTATTCTTGTTATCGTTTACCTACTCGAGGGCGAGTAGGAACTAAGCTTGGGGATGCTTGATACGTCCCAAACGTATCTATAATTTCTGATGTTCCATGCTAGTTTTATGACAATACCTACATGTTTTGTTCACACTTTATATCGTCTTGTTGCATTTTCCTGAACTAACCTATTAACGAGATGCCGAAGTGCCAGTTGTTGTTTTCTGCTGTTTTTGGTTTCAGAAATCCTAGAAAGGAAATATTCTCGGAATCGGACGAAATCAACGCCCAATATCTTATTTTCCCCGGAAGCTTCCGGAACACCGAAGAGGGACCAGAGGGGAGGCCCAGGGCCCCCACACAACATGGCGGCGCGGCCAGAGGGGGGGCGCCCCCCTACTGTGTGGGTCCCCCGTGGCCCTTCCGACTCCGCCTCTTCGCCTATTTAAGCCTCCCTGACCTAAAACCTCGAGACGGAAAAGCCACGGTACGAGAAACCTCCCAGAGCCGCCGCCATCGCGAAGCCAAGATCTGGGGGACAGGAGTCTCTGTTCCGGCACCCTGCCGGGACGGGGAAGTGCCCCCGGAAGGCATCTCCATCGACACCACCGCCATCTTCATCACCGCTGCTGTCTCCCATGAGGAGGGAGTAGTTCTCCATCGAGGCTAAGGGCTGTACCGGTAGCTATGTGGTTAATCTCTCTCTCCATGTACTTCAATACAATGATCTCATGAGCTGCTTTACATGATTGAGATCCATATGATGAGCTTGTAATCTAGATGTCGTTATGCTATTCAAGTGGATTTTACTTATGTGATCTCCGGAGACTCCTTGTCCCACGTGTGTAAAGTTGACAGTGTGTGCACCGTGTGGGTCTCTTAGGCTATATTTCACGAATACTTATTCACCGAGTTATGATTTGAGTTGGATGTCTCTATGAAATTGTGGTGTGTTAGTACCTCCTATGAATGCTCACGGTGACAGCGTGGGGTGTTTATTAGTACTTGGGAATACATCTTTAAGGTTTGCCTACATGATGAATTAGTGTTCGTTATCTTGCCAGAGAGTAATTCAGAATAGCATAGTGAAGTGCTTATTTATATTCATTTATGATTGCAATGTGCTTTATATCACTATTAATCTATGTGCTACTCTAGTGATGTTATTAAAGTAGTCTATTCCTCCTCCATGATATAATGGTGACAGTGTGTGCATCATGTAGTACTTGGCGTAGTTTATGATTGTGATCTCTTGTAGATTATGAAGTTAACTATTACTATGATGGTATTGATGTGATCTATTCCCCCTTTCATAGCTTGATGGTGACAGTGTGCATGCTATGTTAGTACTCGGTATAATTGCGTTGGTCTATCATGCACTCTAAGGTTATTTAAATATGAACATCGAATGTTGTGGAGCTTGTTAACTCCGACATTGAGGTGCTCTTGTAGCCCTACACAATTAATGGTGTTTGTCATCCAACAAGAGAGTGTAGAGTGGTTTTATTAGACTAGCCACAATGGGAGTATCATAAGTAGTATCATGCATGCCATGTTGGCAAAAATCTGATGTGGCGCATCAATTAATGAGGTGAGAGATGAGAGTAGTATCATAATATGATACCGTATCATAGCACGTAAAACTAGAAAACTTCATGGCAAACAAATCATATACACAAATTTGCATTGAGATGCTACAAAACATTAAATATGATGATACTATGATACTAACTTATGATACTATGCATTGTGGGGTTAGTATCATAAACTAGTATCATGTGCATGATACTAGTGTATGATACTTCCCATTGTGACTAGTCTTATGTGATCAATGTTGAGAGTGTCCACTAGTGAAAGTATGATCCCTAGGCCTTGTTTCCAAATACTGCAATCATCGCTTATTTACTGTTTTACTGCATCTTTACTTCCTGCAATATTACTACCATCAAGCGCACGCCTGACAAGCTATTTTCCGGCGCCGTTACTACTTGCTCATATTCATTCATACCACATGTGTTTTACTATCTCTTCGCCGAACTAGTGCACCTATACATCTGACAAGTGTATTAGGTGTGTTGGGGACACAAGAGACTTCTTGTATCGTGATTGCAGGGTTGCTTGAGAGGGATATCTTTGACCTCTTCCTCCCTGAGTACGATAAACCTTGGGTGATTCACTTAAGGGAAGCTTGCTGCTGTTCTACAAACCTCTGCTCTTGGAGGCCCAACACTGTCTACAGGAATAGAAGCGTGCGTAGACATCACTCTTCTCAAGGAATGATGATATAATCATCTGGATACATGGATAGTTTTCTCCCTCAAAACCAAGTGTTGGCTCACTGACTTGAGTGTAACACCATAGCTTGAGCTCTTTTATATAGGAATGTATTATTCTAGGGTTTATGGTGTACTCAGAAGATCTCTTTAGGTATCCAGGCTAAGGCTCCACTTGTCTAGTTTGGTTGGATTAATCTCTTCCTTACTTCATCAACTCATGGATATGTTCTTGTTCCATTTGATCCTAGATCATTTCACCACTCCAAGGTGAGATGGTTTATATCCTAATACTTTAGTTCAACAATTGTATTTGCTTCTTTAATAGGTATAACTAAGGTTGTATGAATGGTTTCTCTCATTTGGGAATGACTTAATATTACCCTAATGTAATGCTCCAAAGATAATGATGTGATCATCAAGATCTATGATTAATATAAATGTATTCTCTTTCTATGAATTGTTTTGAATAATACCCTAAGGTTCTTCTTAAACATGACGATGTGAGCATATGGATATATGACCAAGGGTTTAGCTCAAGTGTTGACATTACTTCTCTAATAGATTTAGAACTCTCTCTCTCTCTTCTCTAGATTTTGATATATATTAATTTGGATAGAGAAGAATATAATAAGGGAAACTAGAGAACAATAGTAGTGTTGATCTCCTTGTCATGAATCCAAGAATGAAGTGGAATTAATACCATGAGGTTCATGGTAGGAACATGTATTAGTTTAAGATATGGAAAAGATAAGTCAAGAATAGTTTCTCCATTTTATTGTTATTTGATTTGCAGTTGAATAGATGTTCATATGTTATGGCAAGGAATACCATATTATAATCTTTTATAAGATCAAGTAGTTGATCCTTGATTAATGTGTTATTGGGTTAGTTTTAGTTCCATTTGATCTAACCCCTTAGATCAAAACATCTCTACCCAAAACAAGGTTTTAACAAGGTCACATTGAGTTTTATAGCGCTTGACTTGATGAGATAGTTCCATTCCATCAAGTCAAGTGAAACTTCAGTTATCGTGACATGTTTTATTTGAAAGCGTGAAATTTTCTCGGATTTTTGATGCATGAATGCAATGCATACATATGTTTCCTCTATTTTTGTAACCCAAAATGCTGGGATGTTACACTTGGCCTCCAATGATCCGTGTAGCGGCTATGTTGTTGCCCTTTCTGCAAATCCCATCCAAATCCCTTCCGGAGGTGAGGTTTCTATGATTTATGGTGTCTCTAAATGTTTGGTCTAAGTTTCGTCTTCGCGAGGTGAAACTATTTGACGAGAAGAGGCGGATGCCACATCGTACGGGTGGGCTTCCCCCGTACCGACGGTCAGTAACACTTCTGGGGCTTCCACTCGCTTTGCCCTTTCACCTAGGTGCATGGATGCACATTTTGATGACTTTTATCACTTCAAAATATCATATTTATATCCAATATGACAACTCCAAATGATATGTTCATCAATACCTTCATAATTTACGTTCCTATATGGAAACAAGAATAAAAGGTGCGCGCGAGCGTCATAAAATACTAGAATCATATCACTACGCATGCAAAAACATATGGTAAACATGCTTAAAAAATGCACTCAGCGCGTTTCCTTGGAGAAAGGGCGGGGGCGGCTCTAGCTAGGCGTGCAGCTGGTACTAGAGAAGATCGGTTGGAAAAGGGGAATCGGTGGCAGCGCTGGTTGGGGGGATTAAGGAGGGTGAACAGATGTGGAGTGGGGGTGGACACACCTACACTTGATAAGTAGTAGGGTTGTGTATACCAATTATGGCCAAAGTAAAATTTTGCAATGAGTGCTAGAAACACTCAGCTTTATTGTTGCCTAAACCAGATATTATTCATCGATATGATGGAAATGTCTCTCTAGACCTTCCACTAATCACTAATTATTGCATAGTTGTGTAAATATCTTTGATTGTTTATTTGTATGTGGAAATTGACACTTTAAGGAAGAATTCAAGGACAATTAATGAAGAATCATAAGTTGGAATCATCACCAAGTCAACCAGGCTTCAAAGGAAATCAACATAAGACCAACAAGATGGCCATAGGGCGTAGGGAATATTTATTTTGAATACCCCTAGGTCACAGAGAATAACACTGCAAAACACCATTTAGCCGCCACAAGTTAGATCTCCATCTCCATCGAAGCTCTGCTGCCACCTCCATCGACGTCATTGCCATCAACCATCTCCATCACCAGATCCCCTCTCACAAACTTTGTAATGTAGACTCCATAACGATTGGCAGCATTGTAAGCCTATTTACTAGAATCATATCACTACGCATGCAAAAACATATGGTAAACATGCTTAAAAAATGCACTCAACGCGTCTCCTTGGAGAAAGGGCGGGGGCGGCTCTAGCTAGGCGTGCAGCTGGTACTAGAGAAGATCGGTTGGAAAAGGGGAATCGGTGGCAGCGCTGGTTGGGGGAATTAAGGAGGGGTGAACAGATGTGGAGTGGGGGTGGACACACCTACACTTGATAAGTAGTAGGGTTGTGTATACCAATTATGGCCAAAGTCAAATTTTGCATTGAGTGCTAGAAACACTTAGCTTTATTGTTGCCTAAACCAGATATTATTCATCGATATGATGGAAATGTCTCTCTAGACCTTCCACTAATCACTAATTATTGCATAGTTGTGTAAATATCTTTGATTGTTTATTTGTATGTGGAAATTGACACTTTAAGGAAGAATTCAAGGACAATTAATGAAGAATCATAAGTTGGAATCATCACCAAGTCAACCAGGCTTCAAAGGAAATCAACATAAGACCAACAAGATGGCCATAGGGCGTAGGGAATATTTATTTTGAATACCCCTAGGTCACAGAGAATAACACTGCAAAACACCATTTAGCCGCCACAAGTTAGATCTCCATCTCCATCGAAGCTCTGCTGCCACCTCCATCGACGTCATTGCCATCAACCATCTCCATCACCAGATCCCCTCTCACAAACTTCGTAATGTACACTCCATAACGATTGGCAACATTGTAAGCCTATTTACTCTTCATATATTCAAGAATTCCAATATAATTTTTATGGTTGTTGATCTTATCATGTGTGAGTAGTCCTCATAGGCGCGACTGCTCTATTCCCACGAGCAGTGTTTTCCCGCCCTAGCCATGGCTATAAGAAGGATGGTGCCACTGGGGTGGACAGCAAAAACCCTAGCAATCACCCATGGAAGAACACAATAGGGCCTGGATCCACCTGACTGTGATGGCCCGCAAGCGCTACCTAGAGGACGTCGATGCAGCGGTGATAGCCATGAGCAAGGTGTTCGAGGCACAGAAGATCATCGCGTACGCTGAGCAAGACGAGTGGAAGTAGTGATACTGCCCGTACCGCTTAGGAGATGGCCGAGGCGGTGGATGGTGCCCAGCCCGAGGTTGTCGCCACGATGTACGCCTCAATGACGATGGTGACACGTCAGATGTCAGCGATGAGTAGCGGGCTCTATTGGCGTTGTTCGAGACTGTCCAACGCGATGAGGTGCCTGCTCGCCAACTCATGGTTGTCGAGCGGCAGGACGTCGCAGCTAGGTATCCCGTCCAAGTCTCCTCGGCGGCAACCCAACGCGCGACGCTGTAGGCGGTGGTGGAGGTGATACGGAGGTGGACTAGGGGAACCAGGAGTTGGTGGCGGCAATGGCGATGGCAGAGGAGGAGGAGGCAAGGGAGAGGGACATGGCTTGTTACGACGTCAACATGGAGGTGGCGTTGCTGGTATAGAGATCCCGCTGGGACGCCGGCATGGAGGAGGCCTAGCAACACCGTAAGGCGAAGGAGTAGAGGGACTGGGGGCACCATGAGCGCGATAGAGCAGAATTCATGTCCCCAACCAGGGTCCATCATCGTTGTGACACCTTGGAGCGCCGACGGGCGCAGCGGGAGCGCGGGGTGTGGGGCTCCCGCTAGGCCCCTGACGATGTCGGCCTCTCCAGCCACGACTGCGAATAGTCCTGACCATATTAGAGCGTGCGACGGCGAGTAGATACAACTGTCTTAGTTTAGTTAAGCCCTCTTTGTAAAGATGGTTAATTTGGCCAAATGTAATGGAAAACTCCATAACTATTTTCTTGAGTCACTGGCTTGCAGGCCCATGGCGGATGCGGGAGGATGCATGAGTCGTCCCATGACATGTCTGCACCGATGTGTTCCCATCCTAAATTTGAGTCAGGAATGAGTCGTCCCTCACCTTTGGTCGCGGGCAGCTAGTCAGCTCTCATCCTCCTCCTATTCGCGTGAAGACAATGTAGTGTTTAAGTCGAGCAGCTAGAGATGCACTTGCCACGCCGGCCACCGGGCGCGGATTTCGTGCCCGCACTCCAATAGAACCCGCACGAGAGAAGGAACGAATTGTGCCCGTGTGGCTGGCGGTTGGCATGCGAGGCCAGGTTCTAGTCCAGACGGGCTCCACTTAACGATGGATGGCACACTTTCCGGGCACAGTCGTGTTGGCATTATTTATGCAGGTTATCCCTTTGAAAGCATTGGTCCCTTTGAAACCGACGGATGAGCGACAGAACACGGATATTGGGTGCAATCTTTTGAAGACGGCCGCGAAGAATTTCTACTGCCGGTGCAGCTAACGGTGTGAGAGGCGCCTAACATGATGATACTCTAGTGTTGCTTGCTTTTAGTCATCTTTAGGTGCCTTATTCATGTTAAGACTCTTTGTGATCCATTAGCAGTTTGAGATTTTTGCACTAAAGAGCTGTATGCATCGAGAGGCCGGGCTAACCGTTTCGGAAAAAAAAAGATTGCAGGTCTACGTCTGATATTCCTCTCAACCTTTTCCGCGCTACTAGTGGATGAGTTGAACAATCTCGACCAGCCCTCCAAACGTCACCCGCGACATCACTCGGCGATCCCTTTGCTTTTTGACGACGCTGACAGCGACACGGGAGTACTGATGAGTGAGTTTCTTTCTTCCTCTCGTTTCTGTTCCGGCCGGATAACGTAGCCAGTGGAATCGCTGGAGTAAATAGGAACTTGCACAAAGCCACGAGGTGTGTTTATTTTTCGATGAAAATGATGAGGCTATTTGTAGTTGAGATGAAAAGGCATGAGTTTTTTTTTCTTCTTTTTGCGATGAGAAGGCACGAGGTTTTTTCTTTAGAAGACATGGATTCGGTAGGACTAGTTCAAAGATCGGAGAAGCATCATGAAGTGCAGAGAGGGCTTTGGCTCCATTGTAGCAGACGCGTAACATACAAGATACAACAATCGCCCGAGCCTCCGTGGGTGGTTTCATCTTTCATGGCTGTCTCTGGTAGAGCAAATAACTGTCCACTTCCTGGCGAAAAAAGGAAGCGGAATTGGTTTCGTAGAGAGCCGATGTAAATCCTTATGGTAGTTCTCTGTCGGGGATGAAAATCCTTGTCGTAGCTCAAGGAGTCTAGCTGAATATGCCGTTGGTATCTTTAAAGGCTCCGCTTGCCATTACAAATTTACAATAGATCAGTACAAAACGGTTAGGTTGAGCTGATATTGGAAACATAGTGCCTGTGAATCTACTTGTTTTTTTAGTGAAATCTCTAGCAGAGGCAGAAATTCAATTCGGCTCCCGGGTGCGTATGCTCCCTCTACCAACAAAACATATTTCGAAGTGTGGAAAAATTTTGATAAAAAATTCTACATGTACATCTCCATAATATATGTGTATGCGTCAAGTTTCACGAAAAAATAATATTTTTTGTGGCCTATGTAAAAAAGAGAAAACTTATCGTGTGAAAAGCATTGTTTTCAGCACTGAATTTTGTCTTTTTTACACACGTCACATGATAAGTTTATTTTTTATGAAACGACTTTGTGAGCGCGTAGCACGTGAAGATGTACGTGCGAATTTTTTGTTTCAATTTTTTTAAAAATTTAAAATATACGTAAGATGCATTTCAAAATATAGGGAGCATATGCTCCCATGTTCCAAAACACTACTCCCAGAGGCAGAACCTTTTGTATTGTGTAGGCTTGTAACACGTATCAACAGGACAGCCACTGGATAAGAGGACTTAAAAATCAAACAGATAATAGACTTTTCCAACTCTCCTCCAGAACAGCTCAGGAAATAAGCAGATCCTAAAAACCACAAACTATGCATAAGGGTCTCTAGTTCCCACTTATCTGTCCACGAGAGAGAGTTCAACGGGGGAACTGGATCACTTGCGTGCTCTGTTGCCTGCTGCTCACCATTGGTGGGATCAGGGTTAGATTCAGGTACCACACACTACAGAGATCAGCCAGAGATTCAGGGAGCACACCGCCGTACATGTCCTAATCATGGATAGGATGGCTTGTCAGATCCTCCACTTGACGGCAGACTGAGCAGCAAATAGAGCTATGATAGCAATTGACAGTGAGATAATTGAAGAGATGAGCAAGTGAACGAAAAAGATAAACTAAGGAAGTAGAAGAGATGGTACCAGTGCGCAGTGGTTACGTAAAGGGAATCGAAGCTGCTGTCTGAAATATCACAAGTGGACGAGCTGTCATGGACCCCAGTACCCTCTTGATTGTAGATGCCTTGGTCTCATATCCCTTGTACTACTAATCTTCTTCCTTGCACTCCATACTCCATACCATCCATACTGTATTCTACTTCTTTTTGGTGATTTGTTCACTATGATAAGGATGTTTTGTTTTATTTATCTTATCATAGGCACAGTCACAACTCGGCTAATTTTAAAATATTTATTCCTAGTATCAGAAAAGCAGATGATGACATATCTGCCAAAATAAGATGTCAAAAGGAGCGGCGATGCAATTAGTTCCTTAATAGCTTTTGAATTTATGTACTGGCACAGGTTTGTTTGCCACCATCGCAAGACAATCGAGATGATATTCGAGCAACATAAATGATAAGGCAGAACAAATTGAGGTACACAACAAGCTTGCAGTAGACTATGAAATTACCCGTTAATCTTAACTAACTGCTTAGATATGTAGACTGACGACACTGAAAGCCTGTCTGGGTGCGATGAACTTGTTTTGGCTGGTGCTACTCGCAGGGAAGCAGAGGACCACCGCTTACTAGATATGAAGATCACATGTATGAGAGGACAAGCAAATACACGTCACAATATTCAAAAGCAAATATACGCTACAGGGTTCTGTTACGCTTACAAAACTAAAAATGCAAAAGAATTATGTTCAAGGATGTACGTGGACACAAACTGATATGCCATTTTTCGAAAACCAAAAGTCATGTTAATTTAAAGTGGGTACTTCAATCATAGAGTACCGTTCAGTGAGCTAACCATCATATAATATCTCAGTGAAAGTGACTCGTCAACAAGAAATATATTCCGTCTCAGTCGTAAAAGTTGACAAATTCGGGCTTCATTTTTGTATGTTGATGCTTATTAGTGCGTGCCATGGACGCATCTCTAAAATTGACATCCAGAGTATCCTCCGCCCAAAATTAAGCTCCGTCAAAACAGATGACAAGGCAGTTTGAACCTCTCCACAGAAAACAATCCTAGATACAACTAGAGTGTAGTGTACTGAGGCAACCCTCTAGAAAAAAACGGAATCTACTGCGGCCACAAACACAAAAAAATATACTCTTATATTTATCAGGAGCCTTAGTTTAGCATCACAATCCTACGATAACATATTAACATGGCCATGGCAACTGATCCTCTAAAAATGATTCGAAGTATCTTCCAAACTTACTTTTGCTTCAGCGTACGGTATCAATTTCGAGCTATCATTCTCAGTTACACACTACTATGCATCCTTCACAGTCTGGATTATTTATTAATGTGTAGGGTAAAGTCAAACATCCAAAGCAAACAGGTATCCCCAAAGAAAAACAAGTGATTTTCCTGATGCATGTTACCACATGTTACAAAACCACGAGAACAATTTCACATGTTTTAATGTTTCTTATCATAGATGGTCAATGTGAATTTTATTCAGCATTTCTCTTTTGGCATGCCTTCTGTCACATTATTTACTAAATCTATTTTGTGGGCTTTTTCAGTAATAGTATCCCTGGGAGGCTGGGAATTCCTTGAGCCAAATGCAACACAAGTTGAGAACCCACTGATCTTCTTTGGAACCGACTAACCCGTATTACATCTAGTGCCTCAGAAAACTGGACTTTCCATATTCCAATACTTCCGCAAGAAATTCATGTACAGAAAACAGAAGTTCAAATTTGTAGCCAGAGAGCTATGTACTTTGTTTCCTGCAAGAACCCTAACGTCAATTGTACAGCCACTAAATTAACAGTTCAAATTTTGCAGTTCAGCTTTTAGAGCTATGTACCTGTTTCCTGCATGAACCATAGCACCAATTGCACAGCCACCAAATTGGAGCAACTTTATCTGATGAAGCTGACAAAATGTAGCTTGAACTTGCTTACATGTGTTTTGGACAAATATTAACGTCACGGGAAGCCCTGGCGGGCAGCTTCACTCCCAGTTGCAGCTCAAGTGGTCCAATCTTCCTGAACTGAACAGCCTCACTAAAACGGACATAAGCTCAAGCTCAGACATTGCATACATGATAGATCAATTCAAGTATTTGCAGACATACACCACGTACCATAATCTGAATCTCTGAGAAGTTTTGGTTGTAGCTTGGAAACATGAGTGTAATAACTTCTAACTTGACAGATCCTTGTTAGCATTATATTGCCGATCATCAAACAACTATAAGTCTATAACTACCTCCAGATCATTATAGGATGGATATCCATTTTAGATATGATTAAGATCTTGCTTTATCTATGAACATTTGGGTTCTTTGGCCTGTGATCCTTGAAGCTGCTTGCTGCTTAGCAAGGATTTCTGCTATAAGTTGTTTCTGGCCAAAGAGTTGTGCATTTTTCAAAAGCAAGTTCCTTGATGATGAGTCCACAGAATAGCCTTGACCAGTCATCCACTCCAAAAGGCAAAACAGTAGCTGTATCTTATCAGGCTTCTGGATGTATCGCTGAATTGCTCTCCCAAAGATATCCTGCATGTGAAATGATCATGTTCACCATAAACTAATACTAAGTTGGCACACTAAATATATTAGTATTAAGTTCTACTACCACTGCCATGGTAGATTACGGGGAAATGGAAACTGATGAAGCAAATTTGATCGATTGTAAGCATTTTCAAAGTTGCAAAAATAATTTTTTGTTAACTTCTATCATGTGATGAGCATCACCCTGTCTTATTGTGCTCTAAGAGTTAAACGTTTTTCAATGACCAGCCTTCCAGGGCTCAACTTCAAACTACAATTGAAAAGTACAAGCACAAAACTAGTACCTGGCTTATACGCCATCCTGAATGGTTTAGTGCCTTCATAACATCATTAATCAAATTTATGTTGCCAGAGATCATGAACTGTCCAGCAAAATTCTCCAAAGAGCGTGGAGATATCAGATCAGAATTGTCCTGTTAAATCGGCATTTTCTTAGTGAAGACAGACAAAGTAAACAATAGAGATACCAGTAGTGAACGCCAAAAGCATAATACCTTAATAACAATATATGCATCCTTTAGAAGTCCCGCTGGAACTAAGATGCCTAAAACCTTCTCATGAAGAGATTTGCAAACTGTTCTCTTACTGTATCTCATCATATTATACACAGAAAATGCTTCAGAAGGAAAACCTGCTTTACCTAGCTGTACCATTACCTCAGAACAAAGCTCCTGGAGAAGGTGTATAATACATTTGGTTACCATATAAAGATAGTTGCAACAAAGCGTGATAGAAAGGATGCTGCAAAAAAAAAGTGATGCTCGCACTCTATTCTGCGAACATGTCATAATATATTGTTGTAATTCTAATCAACCGTATCTAACAAGAAAGTTATAAGTGTGGCTTTATCCAGCATGTAACTTAGCTACCAGAACCAAAATACCTCATTCAACTGATGGCCCTTCGTATGCATATCTTCAATCGTCTTATATGCAAGGTGATAGACCTTTGCCTTGCAGAAGTACCTTATTAAGGTATTAAATGTAATATGATCAGGTGATATGTTTAATTCATCCATTTTCTTCAGCATTCTCATTACACTTTCCGTATCATTCGTGTTGCAATAAGCACGAAGTGATGTATTAAGCATAATAAGATCATATGTTGCATTCTGATCCTCAAATTCTTTTGCAAGTTTTTTTGCTTCTTCGCGATAACCAGCTCGATGTAATGCTGAAATCATGATACTGAATGCATAGCCATCTGCAGAAACAAGAAGATGAACATATCAGACAAAATGAAGATGACACAAATAGTAATAACACTCCGCTATGGAAAAAAAATAGAGTCAGAGCGACAAATTAAGTAGGATGCAGATAAATTAAGATCAAAATGCTTCAAACTAGCTCAACATGGTTTGCTAATCAGGATTCAAAAACTGCTTCACTACATTTAGAATGAGAAACTGAAATAGAGGTAGTTTCATTTGATATCTGGTTAGATGTAGTACCAGATTTAACACCTTTCTCTTTCATATCATTAAACAGCATCTTTGCTTCCCATATGTTTCCTCCTTTGGCAAGGGCATCAATCAATATGCAGTATGGCATCTGTATGCAGTATAAGGTTTAAGGGATTATTACTGTATGCACTAAAGCATAATTCTGGTCAATTTATAGGACCATACAAGAGGGACATGAACAGTTTTGTGTGTGAGACCACATGTTTTACCTCATCCTGTGCAAATCCTGAGGCTTCCAATTCAATTAGTAACTCCTTAGCCTTGTCAAAGAGACCACCTTTCGAATATACCTTCAACAAAGTGGTGAGCATAACCTGAAAAGGTAATTTAATTGAGATGTCAGACTGACAATCTTAGCAGCAGCATTTTGTCGAACATCCAAAGATAGTTTCGTAATGTGTAGAAGTTCACTTGCATGAGCACATCATTTCAACAAAGAATCATACAGTAGTTACTCCCTCAAGTTCACAAAAAGTTATCGTTTTGGACATAGGCTTAGCCAAATCGATGATATGGTGTAACTTGTCTCTGTACTTCTGTACTTTCTTACTGTTATAATCTATTGGGTTCTATAAATATAAATTAGTGGTCAGAGTTACGTTTTGCAGACTGTTGATGTCCAACATAACAGAGTTTTGTGAGTGTGATTGAGTTGTACAATTGTAGTTGATTGCGAAAAGGCTATATTATAAAGCATCCAGGATCACTAGTGCCCTCAGTTCAACGCGGGCCATCCAACAAGAAGCCCATTAAACAGATCGTGTGGAAAGCAGCAAATAACATATCAGCACCTAGATATGGTATGCAGTAGGCACTTCCTCCAAGTAATTTAAGAATGTGTATTGCAAACAATGTGTTGGTTCCGTGTTTCTTGCTGCCTAGCACAAAAGTATATGATTGCAAGCACATGTACAAGATTTGTTCAGTGATATGCTACATGAATACATGATGGTAGTAAAAAAATATAGTTAAACGGGACAACTTAAAAGAGAAACATAAATGGTGCAGCTTGAAAGCCCAAGCTGCATACTATAAGTCTAAAACACCCTGCAAGCTACACCCTGACATTTTCCCAATATCCATGCCAACAATTCTCTAACTTATCATAGGGATGTGCATGTCTATTGAGAAATGAACTCAACACTTCAAGAGAAGGAAACTTACAAATTTAAACTGAGAGCAAATCAGAGGACCTCAAAAAAAAAACAAGCAGAGAAAGTATACCTTATTTGGTGTTAAACCAGAGGACCTCAGATCTTTCATCAACAGCTCTGCTTTTTCATAATCAGAATTTTCCGAATATGCGTTCAACAGGGAACTGTAATGGAACAGATTAGGAGTATGGCCCTCATCCTTCAGTTTCTGGAAGTATACCTCAGCCTCCTCGCAGTAGTTATGAGATGCGCATATTGCCAAGAGGGTGCCATATATTACGCTATCCATCTGAAGACCACGGGAATTCAACTCATTGATCAGCTCCATTGCCTTAGTGTAGCCCTGCTTCAGCTTAATGCACCCTGAAAGCAGCTGGAGGTTGGACAAACAAAAAGCAAAACATATTCATTCAAGGGAAATGATGTTGCATAAAGCCCATAACAAAAGCTAATATGGAAGATGGGGTTCAAAGTCCCGTACAGTACTATAGGTGAACAGATCAGGTGATAGACCTCCTCGTATCATCTCATCATAAAGCTTGAAGGTGCTGTCAGACCTCCCATTCTTCACCAAGCACCCAAGAACTGAATTACAAACCGAGACGTGGACTCTGGTTGACTTATCCTGGATGGCACTGTAAACTTGTAGTACTTTGGCAGCGTTACGGCTCAAACCCAGGTACTTGAAATAGCTACTGTAAGACGCGATGTTGAGCATGTCATGCTTCTGCATCCACCCGAAAACCTGAAACAACGTTCAGCAACTCATGTATATTGGTACTGGCAAAATCTCCACAGCCACCCCCATCAATTGACCCACCACCCGACCATGCCCTAACTGTCCATGACAGCCATTGCTGTAACTACCTTGGAAAGCATATCCCATCGTCTGATTTCTCCATAGTGACGCAAGATTATGTTGCAATCCTGTGTCTTCAGCACATTCTCTAACCTGCAGATCAATTCGCAGGGTTTAACTTGGTTTCTGATTAGCACATGTGTATTGCGCATAGTACGCAAGTGGGGATAATCCACAGGCTGCAGCAGCTGAAGTTACTGTGGGGGTTAGCTACAACGACATAAAAGGATGCTCGTAAAGGAGTTAATCAAGAGCAATATGGCTGCGGGCATAAGTACCTTGTGAGGGCGGCGACGGGGTCGGTGGCAGCCTTGACCTCTGCCACAGCGCTGCGCCGGCGGGATGTCGGCAGGGTTTTGGGGGCGTCACGTGCTTCCAGCGCCTTGGGGGCGGCACGGACGAAGGGAAGGCTCCTCGGCCGGGACCAGAATGGAGCAGTCGCCGGCGGGGAGAGGAAGCGGGAGGCGGCGAGCGGCAGGGACGCGGCTTCCATCCCGCCGGAGTTCCAACTCGTCCGAGCGGAGGGTCGTTCGCCGGCGAATTGGGTGGGGATATGTTCACAGCAATATCGTCTGAATTGCTGAATGGGCTCTATTCCTCTCGTGAAATACAATTCTGATTTCCGAACGCTGCCGTCATGCTTAGCTAAGGGATTATCTTTTAGTTCTAAGAGAAAGTGCCAATTTCACACGAAAAAATAACCAATTCTCATTAATTCCTTGGATGACAATAAGAGATAACGCATTCTACGACTTGTATTTTTTGCATTCTCTAAAATGACATTGAGGGTTAAGAAGTGAATGCGTTATCCTACCAGTGTCTTCTTGATCCCGCTGATTTTGAAACTGACATCCATCATTACCAGCATACATGAATACAGTACAGAACTATGGCAAAATCCATAAAGAGAAAGAAAATATCAATGTCCTTCCACGCAAAGAGCATCGATGAAAAGTAAGTTGGGTAACAACATAACCGAAAGGTACATGATTCGTATCAGCATTCCGTATAGTGAGGTGACCTGATAATTCGCAAGTACGTGAAAGACTCTGCTAGGCTGACGCAACTAGACTATTTAGAATTTTGCCTTGACAATGACACTAGGCAAGAACAGAGAAGACGGCAAAAATCGATAGGATTCAACCTATCTGATGTACAACTAAGTGCAAGATCTAGACAGACATGTGCTCAAAGTTACAGGGACTTGAAGTTGTACATATAGCTCCTCAATGTGCTGATATCTTGCATTGACTTCATAAGTGTATGGTCCACGTAGAGGCTCAACGCGGAAGCACTGCCAAACAAGACATGTAAAAGACAACAATGTTATTATACATCAATTCTCCACAGAAAAGAAGATCAAAGGAAGAGAAAGTAATCGTACATCAAAGGGCCAAGCGGGAGCCACACAACATCCCATCGGATCCTTGGTAGCCTGCAGTGCACAATAAACAACAATCTTAATAACTGAATAATAAGCTCTACATCTTGCTGGTCGGTAACGGTCAAGGCTAGACTAGCACTACATTTTGACATGACAAGGATAGAGGAGCTGTTTGTAGGATTACATACTTCAAGAGGTAGTATGTCCAGAAGATGGAAACTGCCATGCTGACATAGAATGAATACCACATCCACCTCTTGGAAGAATTTGATTCTTGTAGTAGCCCCTTAACTGCTAATAAGCATCCAAGGGCAGCTATCCAATCTGCAATATTCACCATGGTCAAATATGAATGAATGAATAGATGTTAAAATATTTTTCGAGTATGTTAGTAGCATATATTATTCCAGATGTTTGGGAATAAAATGAGAAGGAAGCCTACAAGCTACAGGAATACAGGAATGATAATGAATTAATGATGATTGTAAAGGCGCGCTGACATACATCTCTCATGTTATCGTCATTTCTCAAAATCACATTACTAAAACCTCAATAAAAAAGGTAAGAAAGTATCTGAGAGTTAATTATATCGGTGCTGACGCAGGAAGCTAATATACTGTAGGACATATGATCGAGAAAGCTTCCACAAAAGTACCATAAAATGTTAGCACCTTAAACGAGAACGAACTTGACAGTTTTTTCATGTTTAGAAGTTATATACAAGTAGCATGCAAACTATGTAAGCTGTTGCAAATTTTGTATGTACAACTATGTCTTGCAACACTGACTTGTTTACGTTACCAACTGTAAATATCCAGTAACCCTGTTACCTGAAAATATGACCATCGGTGAAGGCAAATCTTCCATAAAGTAAGCATGGTATCGCTGTTCATTTGTAAACAATGAGTCAGACAACTAGCAAATGAAGATATTATCATTAAATTCAATTCAATAATACATGTAAGCACTATTGGGGAGATTATGATGGTGAAGCACATCAGTTGTACTAGTGAATGTTTCGGAGTCTATAACAAAATTACACAGCTCTTACATGTCTTGATAAGAAAACTCTGCTACTTCAATGGGCAAAACTCAAGTATTAGCTATGGGCACTAATCCACCGAAAACTGGTTTTCAATGTGTACATCCAAATGCCGATGCCAAACTCTAGAGAAATTGAAATGGCATCGGACAATGGATGCAATCAATTATAAACAGCAAACACCATGAATTAATTAAGAATCAAAAGGGCGGCTACAAGCAACAAACCAGTTCCCAGGGAGACCAGGCATGGTGGAAGCTGGAGTAGACGAGGAAGGCCGCGTAGCCGAGGAGGAACCCCGCAAATACACGCTGCACAGGCAAGAAATGACGATCGAGGGTGAGCACGAAATCGAACTTAATCGAACCATCCCCCATCGCAGGACTTCCAAACCCTAAGCCGAATGGGTCGGGAATTGGCGGTGGCACGCACCCTCCAACGGCGGCTGTGGTGCGCCTGCTTCTGCTCCAGCGACCGGACCAGCTCCTCCTGCTCTGCGTGCAGATCAAAACGACAACCAAGCAACAACGGAAGGGGGCTCAGTGAATCGGCGGTGGCTGAAACCCGAGCACAAGAAGGGTGAGGGGAAACGAGATGCGCACACAGCACATACCTTGGGTGTCCATGGGGACGAGGTCGTCGGCGTCGTCGCTGCCGTCGCGCCGCTTCCACCATCTCCTCGTCGCCGTCGTCGTCGTCATCCTCTGACCTGAAATCGGTAGACTATACGGGGGGACACGCTTTCCGTTTGGAAATGTGAGAACTTGGTCGAATCGTTTCGGTCCCGTCAATGGGGTTACACGGACGTGAGGGACTATTTCTGGGCCAAAATTAAACATTGATATTGCTGGAGCCTGGAGCAAATTGCACACCAGCCCAATGTTTGGCAGCAATGTTGCACGAAACACGTAATCAAACATCCGGTTCTCAAAAAAATAGTAAAAAAATAATCAAACATCCTTTTGCAGCTGAGAGCTGACCCTGAATTTTGGCACGAAACACATAATCAAGCCTCCTTTTTCTTTTCCAGTTGACCTTAGATTTTTATTTAGTTCTTTGCAACGGGCACAGATGAACTGGTTAGAGACGCTAACGACATAAGTTGGCCCTCTTTTCAGCATGATTTTTCGGCAGCATAAGGTTACAAACTATACTAATTTGAGGAAATTAAATTATACCATAATTATATGGCAATATTTTTTTAGAAAATGGGCAGCTAATTGTCGAAATCATAGAGATGTGAGCATCAACATAGCATCAACTGTATCTTAAGTTCATCTAAAAAAAAACTGTATCTTAAGCTAAGTTAGCCATGTCACTCCTAAATGTCTCATAGAAGTTCACAAACAAGTTATCCCCAAAAAAATAAGTCTTTGAATATGTTGTCAACGCTTCTAACTGGTTCATGTGTACCAGCTACAATGAATTAACTCAAAAACTAGGAATAGATTCTATGTTCTATCCAACATTGCTACCGACCATTCACATTAGGTGCAATGTACTCATGTTGGTGTTTATTATTTATTATTGGCTCTAGGGACAGTTGTTTCGAATATAAGTAGCTCATGAACACTATTCTTCGCAAAGGATATTTGAGTCTACTATTGCAAACGTAACATGATCATAGTGTGTGTTCTTTACTTTAGTCGCACAATCATGTACATAGAGAATGGAGGTTTCTGCTTGAATGTTGATCAATCTTTACCGATAAGAGACCACCATACACTTAGGGTGTGTATGGTTTGGTAACCAAGTGAAATGCAATGTCATGGTTTCTTTCCGCAGAACTGGGTTGGTTCCACTCATGTATTTTGTTTGCGGTAAAATAAAATATGATGAGTTGGTTTCGTTCAACTATATTGGTTGGAGAGTGGAATGGGGCGGATTTTGGGAATAGAAGAGGTGAGAAGGCATGTGGTGCGTATAGGAGAAAGAGAGGCAAGAGGAGGCGAGTGAGCTTAGGGCGTGTTTAATATAGAGAAACCGGTTATAGCAATTTCTTTTGAGAGATAGCCTTGTTACATTTTATTTCTCAACTAAATACTAGAACGACCTTCAGTTGTGAAACCATTCCATTACGTTCCACCTTGTGACCTCAACCAAACACACCCTAGAGGCCTAGAAATCTATCACAATTGATGGAGTTGTTCTTGAACACAAACCTAATGGTGTCTCATTTGTAAGGCCTGTTAGTTGGCTAGAGCATGAATTTGAACAATCAAAGTAAGCACTGTATTTCGAAATGATGATAATACAAATCACATGATTGGACTAGTGTAAAGAGCGGTGAGATCAGCATAGAACTTTTGACCAACAACTGTATTGGACACACCACATCAGTGATGCAATGAATGTGTGTCGTTACAAAATCACAATTGTATGGAAGTGAGCCTAGATTACATAGTAGTATAGTATTGGACCAATTGTTAATCAAAGCATGAATTTGGACAATCAAAATTACAGCTATATCTTAGAGCGGAGGTAGTACCAAGCATGTGATACATCACGATCAATGAGTGAATAGCTCAGCGCAGAGCACTGAGAAATCATTGTGTGGTGCATGTCATCAAGAATCCTACTCTCTCCATTCGCTTTTATTTAATTCTAGTTTTGTACTACTAAATTAAAATCAATTAAAATGGACTACTCTCTCCATTCCCTTTTAATTAATTCTAGTTTGTACTAAATTAGAATCAATTAAAAAGGAACGAAGGGAGTAGGTCAGGAAACCGACTTTGACAAAGTTGGGATGTACAAGTATATGATAAGAAATATCTACTAATCCACTAAGAACAAAAACACAAGAAAATAAGACCAGCGATCAATGGTTGCCCACAATGAAAACAATTGGCATCCGTCCAGAAATTTGTGTTCAACGGTTGCCCACAATGAAAACAAGTGGCATCCGTCCAGAAATTTGTGTTCCAGTCTTCAGCTCGATCTTACTTGCTAGGCCAAGCAGGATGATGCTCAGATCTATATAAGCCCCTACAGTAAATATCACAAGGCCAAGAAAATACATGGTTTCTTCGTCGATATTTTTGAAAATGAATTTGACAACTACAAAATCGCACATTTCATTCCGCTGAATTTAGCTCAATACCAACAGCTTCCACTCTTGGCAACAAGAGAACTCAACCGTTGGTCCGTTGTTTCATATTTGCATGCCGTACTGCTCAATCACAATCACAATCACAATCACAATCACAAGGGAGAAAAAATTGGACTCCACAGGGGAAACAAGGTTACTTCACTGCAGTGTTCGTACATACATCTACCTCTTCCCTCACATTCTTTAGTCTTGCTTTCTGAGCAGATTTAAGACTCGCGGAGGCAAAACCTCTGGAATGCTTCAATTTTGTGGTTCTTCTTCGTGTATCTCTCCCTCCTCAAAAAGATCATCATAAGAGACAGGCACACGAATCCTGTTAGCTACTGGTTTACGGGTTTCAGCTTTATTATTAGCAGGAGGTGCTTCCTCCGCATCAACTAAGTGCTCAGGATCATCCTGTGCTTCAATTTCCTCATCAACTAGCGCACTGCCCTGTGAGCTTGCATCTTCGTTTCTGCTCACATGTGGCCTGCCTTTCCCATACATAAACTGCTTCTGAAAGGAGGAAGTAGCAAAATCAATTAGACACTTGAAAACTGGTAGTGGTAGCAAAGATCATTAAGATCAGTTAAGTTGCACCAAAATAATAGTTCACTGCATCACCATCTGTTGAAATGTTGGTATGCAAAAGGAGAATGTGAAGGGAAAAATGCTGCACATCAGTTTATTGTCAACAAAATGAAATTATTTAGACATGGTCACTATTTACTTGATTTATGACAAACATCAATTCTAATTTCAGATGAATCCTAAAGGTTTCAAATACATATGAGTGCACCCTTCTCCTATATTATCTTTGTAACTCACTCATTTCCGTTAATACAAGATCACTCTGCTTGGCTCAAAATTAGTCAAAATACATGAAACTTGTTTTATTGACTGATTTTACTAATAATAATGGCGTGGAATATACACAGTACACATTTTTTGGGTGGGTGGGGTTAAGGGAGCCGTGGAAGATACACAATCAACAAACTTGGCTTGGATAAGAGCAATCTACTGTTGTACTAGTGCACTAAAGAGCCATGAGGAATGGTGTTACCAAAACTAGAACGTTGGCAAGTCAGAAAGATATCTTACCTCAAGTTCCCTTCCCTTCATCATAATTTCCTTGTATGCCTTTGGTTCTCGTGACTTCAAGATGTTCCAGAGAATTCCACCACCTGTGCGGAAACGACTTCCATCAGCAATCGTCTGCCCACCACACTTCTGAATGGCCTCAACCTGTAAGAAAATGTATTCAGTGATAGATCATTTAGCAAATTACAAGCAGAGTACTAATAGACAATGTTGGTTATTTGTTATCGCAGAACAAAACAAATCACCTCTGGGGTTTAAATACAGACGGGTTTTACAATGTTATTATCTGCTTATATACAGCAGCAGGAATTGTACAAGATATAGCTATGAAACAGGAACTTAACTGCAATTGGATTTGTCACCAAATCAAGTATTGTAGATGGAAATATAATTCAGTGACTCTTCTGAGAAACTCCAAACTTGTGAATTACTTAAAACAAACTAATCCATGGAACTGCAAAGAATCAAGGCAGTAATATTTGTAAGAGCGATAGGCAACAGACTTTCTAGGAAGGGTATGTAAGTCCATTTGGCAAATACCTACCGAGTCCACCACTGAGGCACAGGTGAAAACAGGGAGGCCCAGGACATTAGCTTACACTACAAGTCTATGATGTATTTATGCTCTACTTAGAAAGAAATCTATCTACATTGAGACACTATTGTTTAACTGATAAACTGGATCTCCTTTAGTGCTGCTCAACATAAGAATAGTTTGCCTACCTCTCTGACAAGATCACTGACAGCAGAAACACCAAGGCAGCCAATAGCATTCCAAACAAGGTACGACTTTTTCTCCTTCAAGCGCCTGCATGTGTCGAGGACAAATCTGCAACAGGTAAAACGAATTAGGCAGTTAGAAGCCTGAATCTAATAACACGACAAAGCAAATACAATTTTCCTTACATTGGCACAACACTCTTTCACGAAAACAACCATTCTACCGTTAATCTGAATACGTATGACACCAATTGATCACGCAAAATCTGACTAGATAGCACAATTGTACTATAAAATATACAGTGTTTGCTTACTTTTAAGCCATGTACTACGTCCAGTGGTGTTGTATTCCAGGATTAAAGAAAACGATGTGAACATTTTTCCTCCTCGATATAACAATTTCACGCAGATGAAATTAACATTTCCAATCGAGATTAGCAGAACCATTGTGCCTATGTACCATTTTCGGTACTAGGCAACTCAGGTTCAATGTTCCCGATTGTGAAAGGCAAGCATACAAAACCCATAGCATAATCATCAGATGTTAATTTCCTAGTTTCATATCGGGACTGACCTTTTTTTCTTTTTGCGAATAATATCGGGCCTGACCTAAACCCTAGGTGAGCGGTGCGAGGGTTCTTACCGATTAATGTCGGCGATTTTGGTGGGCGGCCCATCAGGCCTCGCCCTGTTCTTCTTCCTCCCGGACTTTTTCTTCTTCTTTTTCTTTCCTTCCGGGCCGCCCTTCTCCGCCTGCGCGGCGCCGCCATCGCTTCCTACGACGGCGGCCGGGGCGTCAGGGATGGGGATCTCCTCCGTGACGGCGTCCGCGTCGGCCATCTCCACGTCATCGCCGTCGAATTCAAGGGTTTCCTCGTCGTCTAGCACGGCGTCAAGGATGCTCTCGCCCCTTTCCATGGCGCCGCCACAATCAGAAGGGGGCCTGACTCTCTCGCCACTCTTCTTTCTTGCCGAAAGAAGCCGAGAGAGGAGCGCAGCGCAAAGTGGCGGACGAGGAAGGAAAGAGGGCGCCCAATACCAATATGGGTCGGTACGGATTTTGGTCTCAGGCGGAGGGCGGTGAGGCCTGCTGGGCTTGGGCTGCCACAAGAGATAGCGAGAGCACGGGTGCGTCTATTTGGTGGCTTGGGCTACCACCGCAAATCGCAACCGATATATGGGTAAATCCAACAAATAAGTAATATTTCCGCGAATCCTATTCCCCGCTCATAGCGGGCGCTATCTGGCGCTCCGCACAGAGCGGGGCTCGACTGGGCCGGCCCATTGGCGAGGCTAGAGTTTTTTTCCTTCGTTTTTTTCTCCGCTGTGCTGGCTTTTCGCTCCAGATCCGGTTTTTCTGATCAGTTTTTGCTATTTTTTTAAGTTTTGAACTTTTTTAGATTTTCAACTTATTTTAATTTTGAACTTTTTTCAATTTGAACATTTTTTTGAATTCGAACATTTTTGAACCAGAATATTTTTAAAATATGAACAATTTTAATTTTTTTTTATTTAAAATTGTTTTGTTCTAAAAAAATTCGAGTTAGAACTTTTTTAGAATTGAACAATTTTCAAATTGGAACATTTTTTGTCTAAACAATTTTTTATGTGAATATTTTTTAAGTTTGAACATTTTTTAAATTTCAACATCTTTTAGCTGAACAAATTTTTAGTCCAAACTTTTTTCGAGTTTGACCTTTTTTAAATTTAAGCGTTTTCAAAATCTAAACAGAAAAAAAAAGGAAAACGTACCCGAGGTTTGAAACTGGACGCAGAGGCTCCGTTGTCCGGCAACTAATGGGCCGAGCCCATCATGGCAGGTGGAGTACACTCGTGCGTGCGGAGCGAGTATTGCGTCCGCTTAAAGCGGAGATTAGGGACTCCCTAATATTTCCCCTCAAAAATAAAAGTCTTTCTATGGCGGTTAGCCAAATAAGCTTTACCTACAGCAGATTTGTTGCATCATCGTAATATGTGAACTACACATGCTTGTACTTTGTGTGGAGTCGCTGACTCATGCGCCATTCGCTGATGGAATGTGCGATGGCTAGAAGTGTGTGGGCTCTACAAGATGAGGAGGTGATCGAGCATATATTGCAACTATGAAACCTTGTGCAAAAAAAACTGGATATTCACCATGATGGAGTCCCTACAACGGCACAATTTTGTTAAAGTTCTAGTCACCCTTTAGGCGATCTGGATGGCGAGGCGAAAAGCCATTCATGAGGGGATTTTTCAGAGCCCATTATCAACACATTTTTTGTACGGAGTTTTCTTGATGACTTAGCCTTGGTCACAAAGCCGAAGCCACCTTCTGCTCATTCAACACCACTTTCAACTTCACCTCAATGGATTCCTCCTCCAGACGATCTATGTAGATGGGGCGGTATCGCGGGACAATGGAAAAGTTTCGGCAGCTGCTATTTTCAGAGATAGAGAAGGACACTATTTGGGATCTTCAACTATTGTCTTCCTGGGAGTTACGGATCCACCATCGCTGGAAGCACTAGTCTGCCGCGAGGCTCTCTCTTTGGCGGCTGATTTATCCATACAAAGAGACTGTGTTGCACTGATTGCAAGCAAGTTGTAAATGATATTGCTGCAGATTCGGAAGGCGTTTATGGACCGATTATCAAAAAGATCTTAGTACACCATTTAGAGTTTGAAAAATCAATCTTTATCCATGAAGGAAGGAAATCAAACTCGGAAGCTCATAGCTTATCTTGTCATGCTCTTTCTTTAGACCCGGGGCGCCACCTGTGGCTTCTTGAACCCCATGATATTTTGTTAATTCCTGTTGTTTTGGCCTTTGATCAATAAAGCGAGCAAGTTGTCCTAAAAAGTAATATTTCCATTCAACTATGATAATATTACAAACACATATAAAAATTTAAATTTTTTCATACGAACAAATTTGTAATGGAATTCTTGTCTAGCTTAGTTAGAGCAGCAACAATATAACGGGTTTCCTTTTTGATGTACACCCCTTGTTCGTTTTTAATCAACGTGGAGTGTGTTCAGTGCGTGCATGCAAGTAGGGTGATAGCCGCACCGATTAAAACCGACCAAGTAGAATAGAAATAAGTGCCTAGGGCTCCTATGCAAAGAAGCGATCTAATGCATTTTGCTACTACCCTCTACCGCCCGCGTCGCCGCTGGTTCCCCTGCCCCCGGCTTCTATGGCTGCAATGAGAATAAAGGTCGTTCGGCCCTCCTCAGAACGATGTTCTTGTCGATGGGCTGGAGTTTCGATTCAATCATCGATCATTAGGCTGGTAAGTGTTTGTATACGACTGCGATGTTCAGTGGAGGGAATGATGTCGCAGTGTTTTGGTGTCCTCAAGTTCCGTCTCCACCTGATAAAGCTCAGCTAGGTATGGCTTCGTCGGGGAACTTGCGAGTTTGGTGTTCCCCATCTTCGTTTTGCCAAAGCTAGGATTATCTTCCAACCCTTCTCGGTACTTCATGTAGGGGACTCTCTTAAAAAGAGTTCTCTGGTATATTTTCCTCACTTCCAGTAGCTTCTCATTAATCTATCTCATATGTCATATTTAAATATTTGAGGGAAGCGAATTTTACATAATGGGAGAAGCTCGGCAAGCCTCGAGAAGCTTTCCTCGGGGGAAACGGCTCGGTAGGGAGCACCTGTCGGTGAAAGGCGCGATTTTGGGCCGGCCCATTTGCGGAGCACGTCATCGAAAAAGAGACTTAAAATACCCGTGGAGATGAACCTGGATCTCGAGGATGCGAGAGTGGAGTTTGCAGCTAGGACGTTGAGCTAATGTGTGTTCGTAATGCACACTGGCCTAATCTATAATAAGTAAATAGGAGCAACCCACTTAAGTGAATTCCCTCACCATACAAGAATGCCTTGCCACCTCATCAAGAGAAATGTCCATTTAGTTTAAGCCACATAGTTAACAAAATTCATCTTTTTTTAACGCGCGTCTCTTCGTCTCATCTGCACGTTTCTCAACCCCACCCTTTTGCTACCATGAGTAACCGGTAGTAAGTTTTCTTCTGCCAGATGAGTTCTCGCTATAAATACCCAACGATATGATCCAGGTACGATCCAGGAATTGCAGCAGCGCAGCAGCGATGCATCCATCGACTCACCTCCTCTCTGTCAAGGCTGGTGCTTTACAGTGTCCCATTCTCTTCGCCATGGCGGTGCAATCTTGGCAGATGAGCCTGCGCGTGTGATCCGGGAAGCCCATGGGGTATTTGGTTTTTGTTCTGGGACAGGCCAAGCGCCTGCACCACAACATCTTTTCCCTCTGCGACCATGGTGGAATTATTGTGATCCACAATCATGCTATTAATGGGCAACATTACCCAACGCCCTGTCGGCATGCCTACCAAGGGACACCTCCTCAAGTTGATTGGTGGGCTGACTGGCTGCCGTTGATTCTACAAATTCTGGCTCATATATATGCATGTGGTGTTGTTAATTTTCTTGGCAAGAATCCATTCCATCAGCAATCGTCATGGTGGTGTGAAATTATGGCGTAAGAGATTAGTAAGAAAAAAAATCTCCACTTGTTTCGGTCTATGATAGTTTTCTGATCTCCATCACTGCTTTACATAAATGGGTAATTATTGATGTTTAATTGTTTATTAGGTAGCTCCGTGGACAAAACACGTCAACAAGCTGTTGAAATATTGGGCCCACTTTTAGTGGTCCATACTAGATTTAAGATTTTCCTATAAATCTCAAAGCCCATATAGTGGCAGCCTTGTGAGTTTGAGCTCAAGTTGGTGGCAGCTCACTAGGGAGTGGCAAGAGGTGGGAAGTTTAGTTCCACATGGAAAGTTGGGAGGAAGTTAGACCACCTTATAAGGTGGGTTGTTCCACCACTAGTAAGTGAGTAAGAATAGGAGTGGTTCACGCGCGCTCCTCCTCCTCCTCGCTCGCTCGTCTCGACACGTCACGACACGACACGACACGACACGACGCGCGCCACACTCGTGGAGAGTGGATTGAGCCGAGACTTTCCTTTCTTTTTGCAGTTCAGGAAAACGAATAGAGTCCTAGACGGACGCGTCGCAGTTAGTCGGTTCGGGTCGCTCCCGGGCCGTGGGCTATCTGTAACCGACTCGAAAACGTGCGCGCGACGTGGGCGTGCCCCACATTGCCTAGGGTTTCCTGAGCCTATATAATCTCTTGCCCGGCTACCACAGAAACACATCCAATACACGAGTTAGGGTTTCCACCTCTCTCTGCTTGCGCCGCCATCGTAGCCTACTCCATCCCGCGCGCCGACGTGCATCGGCAAACGGGAGAGCAGGTCTCCGGAACCGCTCGTCCTTGCGATCCTGTACGGGAGAGGGAGAATTAGGTTTTTGGGAAGCGCTCTGCGCGACTGCTCAAGCTCTTCATCACGGGTCGCCTTCCGTCCAAGTCGGGCGGTGCTTCCTACCGTCGTCTTCAACGCCGTCTACTTCGACCCGTCATCCCTGTCGTCAACAACGTTATCATCAACAACGTTACTGCTGCGACATCATCTGCTACACCTCCACCGCCACCTCCACCAGATCGATACGTGCGACATATCTCGATCTGTTTGCTGATGGATGCTTTATCGTTTGCGCTGCTGATACTCATGTTGATTAAGGCATCTAGTATGTTCGAGTTTCACATGTTAGCAGTTGTTGTCATTATGTTTTATATTGTGGAATTAATCATGGAAATTGTGCCTAATTATCCAACAATCCAAAAACCTAATTGTAGGCAATTTCCTGAGTTAACAATGGCTGGTTTTGCTGATGCACTGAGGCCGGATAAGTTTACCGGTGTGCACTTTAAGAGGTGGCAGGTTAAGGCCACGCTCCGGCTTACTCATCTGAAAGTGTTCGAAGTTACTGATGGTTTACCTGAAGGAACTATATCTGACCAAGATCGGAACAAGTTCAAGGAAAACAATACTCTCTTCGTCGGATGCATTCTGAGTATTCTTGCTGATCGTCTGTGTGATGTGTACATGCACATAACGGATGGTAAAGAGCTCCGGGATGCACCGAATGCTAAATTCGGTGCAACCGATGCGAGCGATGAACTCGTACATCATGGAGAGCTTCCATGACATCAGGATGGTAAACAACCGTTCTGTAGTCGAACAAGCTCATGAGATACAGTGCATTGCGAAAGAGCTTGAAATCCTTAAGTGTGCCTTACCTGACAAGTTTGTGGCTGGATGCATCATCGCTAAGTTTCCCCCTTCATGGAGGAACTTTGCCAAACCTCTCAAACACAAGAGACAGGAGATATCAGTTGAAAATCTGATAGCGTCTCTTGATGTTGAGGAGAAAGCTCGGGCTAAGGATAATACTGAGAAAGGAGAGGGTCAGTCTAGCGCCAACATGGTGTAGAAGAAACCCTATAGCAAGAATAAAGGGAACAACAAGCCCTCCTTCAATAAGCCTATGAATACTACAACCTTCAAGAAGAAGAAGATGATAAACAAAGCAGATCTGAGCCGCTTTACCTGTGGAGAGACTGGCCACTTTTCTAAGGACTGTCCTGAGAGGGCAGACCGCAAGAAAAAGGCGAGGCAAGTCAACACGGTGACCGCTAGCAATGCTGATGGGTACGGTAATCTCTTTACTGTTCTTTCGGTATTTCAATCTCCATGTTGGTGGATTGATACAGGTGCTAATGTTCATGTGTGTGCTGACATCTCCATGTTCACTTCTTACCAGGTCGCCCGGGATTCTTCCGTCTTGATGGGAAATGGGTCACATGCTTCTGTTCGTGGTGTTGGCACAGTATGAAGTTCACTTCGGGAAAGATCATGCAACTGAGGAACGTGCAGCATGTCCCTACTATGAACAAGAATCTCGTTAGCGGCTCCCTTCTATGCAGAGATGGGTTTAAGGTTGTTTTAGAGTCAAATAAAGTAGTTGTTTCCAAGTTTGGACAATTTATTGCTAAAGGCTATGAGTGCGGAAGCTTGTTCCACTTTTCGCTTTCTGATTTCAGTAATAAGTCTGTGAACCATATTTGTGGCAATGTGATGAGGACATCCCTACCTCACTACTACCTCCGTCATTGCAAGTTGAAGATGATCCTGCTGTGAAGCTCAAGTCCAATGAAGTTAGGATTGGACCAATGACACGAGCTCGTGCGAAGCTACTTAAACAACAGGTGAACTTGTTCCTAAATGATACTTTGATTGATGAGAAGTTTATACTGCCTAAGTGCTATTACTTATGTATGATCAGGTATGAGGAGGGAGCAAGCATCGCACGAGGAGGAGAGGAGCAGCTGGACCAGAAGATGGACGTGAAGCTGGACATGGAGCTGGACATGAAGATATCTCATGGACGCGCGAGGGAGGAGCGGGAGGCATGCGCGAGAGGGGAAAAAGTCGTCCAGGCCGGCCCAGCGCCCGGTCAGACCGGCCGCCAGACCGCACGCCCGGTCCCTGGCCTGGTTCAACCGGGCGGCACGCCGGATCTACCCCGGCGCCAACCGGGGCCAACCGGAAGGACATATGCGACACTTCCGGTTGCCGCCCGGTCCCTGGCCCGGTCTAGACCGGCCAGCCCGGCCCCACACCCGGTCAACCGGGTTCCAGACCGGACTAGTCCGAGTCTGTCTCGACCAGATCTATTCTGGGTCGGTTATTCTTGTATCTTTTTGACCAGATTTCGTCCCGGACGCCTATATAAGTGCCTTGGACGACCCCCTAGCTGCTTTAGACCACGTTTAAGATAAACCCTATTTCTTAGTTGTTTGCTCTGCAAAACTATTGAATTCCCTACACCATATTGCTTGATATTGTGTAGATCCTTATAAAGTCTTGTGTGATCTGTTGTTCCATTGGGAATTAGAAGATTGCAACTTACCGCTTCGTGGTCAGCGGCTACGTGCGCAAGTGTGTGGAGTTGTGAATATCTTGCAGGGTTGACAGCTGTTGCATTGGCGACAGGGACCAATCGAGAGATCTCGTTGCGTCATACAAGTTATCAACCACTACATCGTCGTGTTCCTCCGCTGCTATCACTCCGTGATCATCATCACCACTGTTGCTTACTGAGAAGATCGGGCCACCCCATATCATCTTGGTATCAGATTTCCAGTTTTCCTCGGTAAGCCATCCACAATCCACCCCATAGTTGAGTTGTGAGTGTTTTCCTATCCAGAAAAAGCCAAAAAATATTAGGGTTAGGGTTTGCCATAGCCTTAGATTGCACTAATTTCAAGGTTTAGTTTCTTTTCGTAGTTGTTTTTGCGTATCTTTTTCTTGCATCTAGTATTGTTAGGGTTTGAGTCTCTATTATCATCTAGTTTCAGTTTTGTTATTCCGAGTCCACATAGCGTACAGTGTGCTTGTTCCCAACCATAGACACAGCCTATCGATATAAAGTGACTATGAACTTCCCCAGAAGAGACTAGTTTTACCGCTCGACAGGCTGCTCATTAGGGTTTTGGTGCTTTGCATATCTTGTTGGCCGTGTTATCAAGGAGTTGTGTCATAAAAAAATAGAAAATTGAAAAGAAGCAAAAAGAGCTACATAGTTGCGTGTTATACAAAATAGAAAAATCCAAAAAAGAAAAGTGAAGTGCTAGAAGAATCAAGTGAAGGCCTAAGTTTTCTTTACCGCACCCGTAGTTGAGCAATCTTATGCCTGTCTCGTTGAGCTTTGCTAGCGTCTCTCTAGTGCATTGCAACCTTTCCTCCATATAGTTGCATTGCCCCATTATATCGCCTTGTGTGAGTATCATTGGTTGTCTACGGTCAGCGCTAGAGCTTGTTATTGGTGCAAATAGGTAGCCTACCTACAGCCCCACATATATCCTGCTTTGCCGTGTGATTTGTTCTTATACCCTTGATATTCGCTTCGCTACATCCGTGCACTAGTGTTCCTACAAGTGGTAAGCAATACTAATTCACTTTGGAGCGGTAAGATTTCCTTTTCTTATCAGTTTTGAGTGAGTTGTGAGAGTACCACCATATATTTTTGATTTAGTGCACTAATTTACTAACGATGTCTGCTAGTGATCATAAAATTGTTAACCAGGAAAACAAGAGTGCTGCAGATATCATCACATGGAGGGAGTTTGAGGCTCTTTGTAATGAGATGCGACGTGAATTCCGCGCTCAGGACGATGTGCTTAATGGGAAGGTTGAAGAGATCAACCAAAAGTTGGATGCTACTAATGCGACCGTCACCACAATGTCTGATCAAGACTGAGAATTTGACTGCACAACAACAACAAGAAGATGACGAAGATCCTGAGCTTCAAGATGACGCACACAATGCTCATGGTGCGCCACGTGGTAATCGTCCTCGAGGTTGGGCTCCACTTGGCCGCAACGGTCGTGGACAAGATGAGGAAGATGGATTGGGTAAGCCCAAGTTTTCTATACCCAAGTTTGAAGGAGGAGCTGATGTTGAAGAATACCTCACTTGGGAGCTCAAGATTGAAAAGTTATGGAGCTTACATCCGCATTATACTGAAGATAGGAAGATAAAGCTTGCTTCTTCTGAATTTGATGGCTATGCTTTGTGTTGGTGGGATGCTTTTGTTCATAACCGCGATGAGGATGGTGAGCAACCTATACGCACATGGCGTGCTATGAAGGAAGCAATGACTTCTCGCTTTGTGCCTACAAATTACTTGCGGAATATATTTGATAAGTTGACTCTTTTGAGGCAAGGTGTGAAGACTGTGGATGAATACTACATGGAGATGGAGATGCTAATGCAGCGTGGCCGTGTCCGTGAGTCTCTCGAGATGACAATGCAGCGTTTCCTCAACGGTTTGAAGTATGATATCAAAGGCATTGTTCGTTACTACAATTACACCAATATGAATCAATTGTTACATCATGCAAGAGAAGCCGAATCACAGTTGGCTGACGAAGCTAAGGTCAAAGGTCGTACTACGGGAGCTGGGCGTTTTACACCCCGCGCGCCTCCATCTACGGTGCCAGCGCCTTCGACGCGCTCCGCCCCTTACTCTACTCCGCCTAACAAGCCGGTCTCCAATGTGTCTAACGCAAAGAAGTCCGAATCTGCTGCAAGTAAGAGTGGTTCTAGCGTGTCTACCGCGCGCAACCGTGATATGGTTTGTCACACATGTGGTGGCAAAGGTCACTTCAAGAGAGATTGTCCTAACCGCAAAGTCATGATTATCAATGAGGACAATGAGTACGAGACTGGAGATGATGTTGATCCTAATGCTCCAGAAGATGATGACTATGACACTGATGGTGAAGATGCTTATCCGTCTGAAGCTCGCACCATTGTTGTGTCGCAGCGTGCTCTTAATGTGTTGCCTAGTGCATCTACTCAGCGCTGCAATTTGTTCCAAACAAAGGCTTTAGTTGGTCCTGACAAGGCTTGCAAGGTCATTATTGATGGCGGGAGTTGTCGCAATTTAGCAAGCAAGGAGTTGTGTACCAAGCTGAAGTTGAAGTATCTACCGCACCCGCATCCATACTATATTCAGTGGTTGAGCGACAATGGTGAGATGAAGGTAAACCACATGGTGCGTGTTGAATTTGCTATTGGGCCGTATAAGGATTGCATTGATTTTGATGTGGTTCCTATGACGGTGTGTCACCTACTATTGGGTCGGCCTTGGCTCTATGACCGTTATGTGCAACACAATGGCCGTGCCAATACATATCACTTGGAGTTCAAGGGCAAGAAAATCAACTTACAGCCTATGTCACCACAGCAAATTGTCAATGAATCTCGTCAAAAAGTTGAAGTAAACTTGGAGGATACTTCTTTAGATAGGTGAGAGAATTGTAATGTCGTGAGTGATATAACAAAAAGTGAGAGAGTGAATTACTTAGTCTCATTAGCCACCAAAGAAGATATGAGAGAATTTAGTGAGGATCCTTCGGCCATGCCTCTTGTGCTTTTGTACAGGGGTACGGTTTTGGTTTCTAACGACATGACCCCTCTTCCTCTTGGTGTTTCTAGTGTTTTGCAGGAATTTGGCGATGTGTTTCCGGAAGAGGTACTCGCAGGACTTCCACCATTGCGAGGTATTGAGCATCAAATCGACTTGATTCCCAGAGCTTCGCTACCCAATCGGGCACCATATAGAACAAACCCCGAAGAGACGAAGGAGATACAGAAGCAAGTACAAGCGCTACTCGACAAAGGTTATATCCGCATAAGCCTTAGTCCTTGTGTTGTTCCTGTTATTCTAGTTCCTAAGAAAGATGGTACATGGCGTATGTGCGTAGATTGTAGAGCGATAAACAACATTACTATTCGATATCGTCATCCTATTCCCCGTTTAGAGGATATGCTAGATGAATTGAGTGGTGCTGCTGTGTTCTCTAAAATTGATTTGCGTAGTGGTTATCATCAAATTAGGATGAAAGAAGGGGATGAGTGGAAAACAACCTTTAAAACAAAATTTGGTTTATATGAGTGGTTAGTAATGCCTTTTGGTTTGACTAATGCACCTAGCACTTTCATGAGACCGATGAACCATGTTTTGCGTGAATTTATTGGCAAGTTTGTGGTTGTGTACTTTGATGACATATTAATCTACAGCCGCAATGAATCTGATCATACTATACATATTCGACATGTTTTGCAAGTGTTGCGTGATAATAAACTCTATGGTAATCTTGAGAAGTGCACATTTTGCAAAGATAAGGTCATATTTCTGGGTTATGTTGTCTCTAAGCATGGAGTAGAAGTAGATGTGTCTAAAATTGAAGCTATTCAAAATTGGCCCACTCCCATGAATGTGAGTCAAGTAAGAAGTTTTCATGGTCTAGCTGGGTTTTATAGAAGATTTGTGCCCAACTTTAGTACTATTGCTGCACCTTTGAATGACTTGACTAAAAAGGGTGTCATATTTGAGTGGGGCGCAGCCCAAGATCATGCTTTTGATGAACTAAAGAGATTGTTAACTTCTGCACCGTTGCTTGCCCTTTCTAATTTCAATAAGCAATTTGAGATTGAATGTGATGCTAGTGGTATTGGAATTGGTGGTGTGTTGATGCAAGAGGGTCGCCCAATTGCATATTTTTCTGAGAAACTGTCTGGTGCTAAGTTGAACTATCCTATCTATGATAAAGAATTGTATGCTTTAATTAGAGTTCTTGAGGTTTGGCAACATTACTTGTGGCCAAAAGAATTTATCATACATTCTGATCATGAAGCTTTGAAATATCTGAAAGCCCAATCTACTTTGCATAAGCGTCTTGCTAAGTGGGTTGAGTTCATTGAGTCTTTTCCATACATTATTAAGCATAAGAAGGGAAAAGATAATATTGTTGCTGATGCTCTATCTAGGAAGAATATGCTATTAACTCAACTTGATGTTAAAATTCCTGGATTAGAGGTGTTATGTGATTTGTATGCTACTGATCATGATTTTTCTGAACCATATCGCTTATGTGCTCTTGGTAAAGCATGGGAAAAATATCACATACATGATGGGTTCTTGTTTAGAGCTAACAAACTATGTGTTCCAGAATCGTCTGTGTGTTTGCTCTTATTGCAGGAATCACATGCTGGAGGTTTGATGGGTCACTTTGGGCGTGAGAAGACGCTACTCATGCTCGCTGATCACTTTTATTGGCCAAAGATGAGGCGGGACGTGGACAGGTATGTGAAGAGATGTATTACTTGCAACAAGTCCAAGTCCAAGTTGAAGCCTCACGGTTTGTATACTCCTTTACCAGCACCTACTACACCTTGGGAAGATATTAGTATGGATTTTGTGTTGGTTTTGCCGCGTACTAAGAGAGGCCATGATTCTATATTTGTGGTAGTGGACATATTTTCTAAGATGTCACATTTTATTGCCTGCCACAAAAGCGACGATGCGTCGCATATTGCTAACCTGTTTTTCAGGGAGGTTGTGCGACTACATGGAGTCCCGAAGACTATTGTTTCTGATCGTGACGTGAAGTTTATGAGCTACTTCTAGAAGACGCTGTGGAGAAAGCTGGGGACGAAGCTACTTTTCAGTACTACTTGTCATCCCCAAACTGATGGACAAACTGAAGTGGTGAATAGAACATTGTCACAACTGTTGAGATCCATGATCAAGAAGAACCTGAAGGAGTGGGAAGATTGTTTGCCGCATGTGAAGTTTGCTTACAACAGGGCGGTGCATTCTACCACGGAGTTGTGTCCTTTTGAGGTGGTGTATGGTTTCAAACCCATTACTCCACTTGACTTGTTGCCTTTGCCCATACACGAGAGAGTTAATATGGAGGCATCCAAGAGGGCAGATTTTGTGCGAAAGATCCATGTGAAGACTAAAGAGTTGATAGAAAAGAAAGGCAAGAGCAATGCTGCAAGGATGAACAAGAAGCGCAAGGAGATGTTGTTCAAGCCTAGTGATATGGTCTGGGTACATTTTCGCAAGGATAGGTTCCCGAAGCTGCGGAAGTCTAAGTTGAAGCCTCGTGGTGCTGGGTCCTTACAAAGTGCTTGCCAAGATCAACGATAATGCATACTCGATAGATCTTCCGGTTGATGAGTTTGGTGTCAGTAATTCTTTCAATGTTGCTGATTTGACACCATATGACGGAGAAGACCTTGGAGCGTCGAGGTCGACGCCTTTTGAAGGGGGGGGAGAGATGATGAGGACATCCCTACCTCACTACTACCTCCGTCATTGCAAGTTGAAGATGATCCTGCTGTGAAGCTCAAGTCCAATGAAGTTAGGATTGGACCAATGACACGAGCTCGTGCGAAGCTACTTAAACAACATGTGAACTTGTTCCTAAACGATACTTTGATTGATGAGAACTTTATACTCGCCTAAGTGCTATTACTTATGTATGATCAGGTATGAGGAGGGAGCAAGCATCGCACGAGGAGGAGAGGAGCAGCTGGACCAGAAGATGGACGTGAAGCTGGACATGGAGCTGGACATGAAGATATCTCATGGACGCGCGAGGGAGGAGCGGGAGGCATGCACGAGAGGAGAAGAAGTCGTCCAGGCCGGCCCAGCGCCCGGTCAGACCGGCCGCCAGACCGGCGCGCCCAGTCCCTGGCCCGGTCTAGACCGGCCAGCCCGGCCCCACACCCGGTCAACCGGGTTCCAGACCGGACTAGTCCGAGTCTGTCTCGACCAGATCTATTCTGGGTCGGTTATTCTTGTATCTTTTCGACCAGAACTCATCCCGGACGCCTATATAAGTGCCTTGGGCGACCCCCTAGCTGCTTTAGACCACGTTTAAGATAAACGCTAGTTCTTAGTTGTTTGCTCTGCAAAACTATTGAATTCCCTACACCATATTGCTTGATATTGTGTAGATCATGATAAAGTCTTTGTGTGATCTGCTGTTCCATTGGGAATTAGAAGATTGTAACTTACCGCTTCGTGGTCAGCGGCTACGTGTGCAAGTGTGTGGAGTTGCGAATATCTTGCAGGGTTGAGAGCTGTTGCATTGGCGACAGGGACCAATCGAGAGATCTCGTTGCGTCATACAAGTTATCATCCACTACATCGTCGTGTTCCTCCGCTGCTATCACTCCGTGATCATCATCACCACTGTTGCTTACTGAGAAGATCGGGCCACCCCATATCACAATGTTAGTGATGATACCAATGTTTGGCATTCTCGTTTATGTCACATTAATTTTCGTTTAATGTCTCGGCTATCCAGTTTAAGTTTAATTCTGAATTTCACAATTGTCAAAGGTTCTAAGTGCCATAGTTGTGTGCAATCAAAGCAACCTCGGAAGCCTCACAAGGCGGCCGAGGAGAGAAACTTGGCACCTCAAGAACTCATACATTCTGATCTATGCGAGATGAATGGTGTGTTGACAAAAGGTGGAAAGAGATATTTCATGACATTGATTGATGATGCGACTAGATTTTGCTATGTTTATTTGTTGCAAACTAAAGATGAAGCTTTAGACTACTTCAAAATTTATAAGGCCGAAGTTGAAAATCAACTAGAGAGAAAGATCAAGCGTCTTAGGTCGGACTGTGGTGGTGAATATTTTCCTAAAACCTTTGATGAATTCTGTGAGGAACATGGCATTATTCATGAGAGGCCTCCTCCCTATTCGCCCCAATCAAACGGGGTTGCCGAGAGGAAAAACCGCACGCTGACTGACTTGGTGAATTCCATGTTAGCCACTGCTGGTTTATCAAAGGCATGGTGGGGGAGGCTTTATTGACTTCATGTCATGTCCTGAATAGAGTTCCTAACAAGAATAAAGATAAAACCCCTTGCGAGGAGTGGGCTGGAAGAAAACCATCACTTTCGTATTTGCGCACATGGGGATGTTTGGCGAAAGTCAACATTACAATCACTAAGAAGCGCAAACTCGGACCAAAGACAGTGGATTGTATCTTTCTAGGTTATACTCCGCGGAGTGTAGGCTATAGATTTTTAGTAGTTCAATCCGAGGTACCTGATATGCATGTTGATACTATTATGGAATCTCGTGATGCAACATTTTTTTGAGAATATGTTTCCTATGAAAGATATGTATAGCATTGCTAGAATTTCTACTGAGATAATTCCTGAGTCTAGTCCATCTAATGAGTATTTTGAACAATCACATGAGAATGTTACTGAGAAGGATGACAATAAAGCTCCTAAACGGAGCAAGAGACGAAGGATTGAAAAATCCTTTGGTGATGATTTCATTGTATACCTTGTGGATGATACTCCCACGTCCATTGCAGAGGCATATGCATCTCCAGATGCAGATGACTGGAAAAAAGCTATTCATAATGAGATGGACTCGATTCTTTCTAATGGAACTTGGGAGCTATCGGAACGACCCCATGGATGCAAGCCCGTGGGATGCAAATGGGTGTTCAAGAAGAAGCTAAGACCTGATGGTACTATTGAGAAGTACAAGGCGTGGCTTGTAGCTAAAGGCTACACACAGAGAGAAGGCGAAGATTACTTCGACACCTATTCACCTATCGCTAGACTTACCACCATTCGAGTACTACTGTCCATGGCTGCCTCTTATGGTCTTATCGTTCATCAAATGGACGTAAAGACAGCTTTTCTTAATGGAGAGTTGGAAGAGAAAATCTATATGGATCAGCCTGATGGGTTTGTAGTAAAAGGTGAAGAAAGTAAGGTGTGCAAGTTGCTGAAATCTTTATATGGCCTGAAACAAGCACCTAAGCAATGGCATGAGAAGTTTGACAGAACTTTAACTTCTGTAGGCTTTGTTGTCAATGAGGCTGACAAGTGCGTTTACTATCTCCATGGTGGGGGCGAAGGTGTTATACTGTGTTTGTATGTGGATGATATTCTGATATTTGGTACAAACATGAAAGTAATACACGAGGTGAAGTCTTTCTTGTCAAAGTGCTTTGATATGAAAGACCTGGGAGAAGCTGATGTGATTCTGAACATCAAGCTTATTAAGAACGAGAGTGAGATTACTCTAACACAATCCCATTATGTTGAGAAGATCTTGAGCCAGTTCGGCTATATTGATAGCAAGTCTTCTCCAACACCTTATGATCCCAGTGTGACATTGCGCAAGAACCGGAGGATTGCCGTAGATCAATTGAGATATTCTCAGATCGTTGGCTCACTCATGTACTTAGCGAGCGCGACTAGACCTGACATCTTTCTTGCGCGTGACGGGTCTTGCAATGGCGCCAGGAAGTAGCTCCTTGTGACGATAAAGCACACCTCCGTTGGGAACCCCAAGAGGAAGGTATGATGCGTATAGCAGCGAGTTTTCCCTCAGTAAGAAACCAAGGTTATCGAACCAGTAGGAGATGAAGGCCACGTGAAGGTTGTTGGTGAAGGAGTGTAGTGCGGCACAACACCAGGGATTCCGGCGCCAACGTGGAACCTTCACAACACAATCAAAATACTTTGCCACAACTTAACAGTGAGGTTGTCAATCTCACCGGCTTGCTAAAAATAAAGGATTAAACGTATGGTGTGGAGAATGATGTTTGCTTGCAGAGAACAAAGAGAACAATGATTGCAGTAGGTTGTATTTCAGATGTAAAAGAATGGACCGGGGTCCACAGTTCACTAGTGGTGTCTCTCCAATAAGATAAATAACATGTTGGGTGAACAAATTACAGTTGGGCAATTGACAAATAGAGAGGGCATAACAATGCACATACATATCATGATGACTACTATGAGATTTACTTAGGGCATTATGACAAAGAACATAGACCGCCATCCAGCATGCATCTATGCCTAAAAAGTCCACCTTCGGGTTAGCATCCGCACCCCTTCCAGTATTAAGTCGCAAACAACAGACAATTGCATTAAGTATTGTGTGTAATGTACACAATACAAATATCCTTAGACAAAGCATTGATGTTTTATCCTTAGTGGCAACAGCACATCCACAACCTTAGAACTTTCTGTCACTGTCCCAGATTCAATGGAGGCATGAACCCACTATCTAGCATAAATACCCCCTCTTGGAGTTACAAGTATCAACTTGGCCAGAGCCTCTACTAGCAACGGAGAGCATGCAAGATCATAAGCAACACATATATGATAGATCGATAATCAACTTGACATAGTATTCCATATTCATCGGATCCCAACAAACACAACATGTAGCATTACAATAAGATGATCTTGATCATGATAGGCAGCTCACAAGATCTAAACATGATGGCACAATAGGAGAAGACAACCATCTAGCTACTGCTATGGACCCATAGTCCAAGGATGAACTACTCACGCATCAGTCCGGAGGCGGGCATGGTGATGTAGAGCCCTCGGTGATGATTCCCCTCTCCGGCAGGGTGCCGGAGGTGATCTTCAGAACCCCCCGAGATGGGGTTGACGGCGGCAGCGTCTCTGGAACTTTTCTCGTATTTTGGCTCTCGACACTAGGGTTTTCCGATACGAAGGAATATATAGGCGAAGAGGCAGCGTAGGGGGAGCCAGGGGGTGGCCTCCCCACACCTGGGCGCGCCAGGGGGTGGGGCCGCGCCGCCCTATGGGGTGGCCCCCCTGCTGGCCGCCTCCGACTCTTCTTCGATGTTCTGGAATCCTCCATGGAAAATAGGGCCGTGGGCTTTTGTTTCGTCCAATTCCGAGAATATTTCCTGTGTAGGATTTCTGAAACCAAAAACAGCAGAAAACAGGAACTGGCGCTTCGGCATCTCGTTAATAGGTTAGTACCGGAAAATGCATAAAAATGATATAAAGTGTATATAAAATATGTGAGTATCGTCATAAAACTAGCATGGAACATAAGAAATTATAGATACGTTGGACATGTATCAAGCATCCCCAAGCTTAGTTCCTACTCGCCCTCGAGTAGGTAAACGATAACAAGAATAATTTCTGAAGTGACATGCTACCAACATAATCTTGATCAATACTATTGTAAAGCATATGAGATGAATGAAGTGATTCAAAGCAATGGTCTATAGTTTACTAACAAATAGATAATGACTAAACAACTGAATCATATAGCAAAGACTTTTCATGAATAGTACTTTCAAGACAAGCATCAAAAAGTCTTGCATAAGAGTTAACTCATAAAGAAATAGATTCTTAATAGAAGGTTTTGAAGCAACACAAAGGAAGATTTAAGTTTCAGCAATTGCTTTCAACTTTCAACATGTATATCTCATGGATAATTGTCAACACAAAGTAATATGATGAGTGCAAATAAGCAAGTATGTAAGAATCAATGCACACAGTTGACACAACTGTTTGCTTCTAAGATAGAAAGAAGTAGGTAAACTGACTCAACATAAAGTAAAAGAAAGGCCCTTCGCAGAGGGAAGCAGGGATTAAATCATGTGCTAGAGCTTTTCAAGTTTTGAAATCATATAGAGAGCATAAAAGTAAAGTTTTGAGAGGTGTTTGTTGTTGTCAACGAATGGTAGTGGGCACTCTAACCCCCTCATAAAACAGACTTTCAAAGAGCGGCTCCCATGAAGGACGTTATCTCTACCAGCAAGGTAGATCATCCCTCTTCTCTTTTGTTTACACATGTACTTTAGTTTTATTTATGGATGACACTCCTCCCAACCTTTTGCTATCACAAGCCATGGCTAACCGAATCCTCGGGTGCCTTCCAACATTTCACATACCATGGAGGAGTGTCTATTTGCAAAATTAAGTTGCTTACTGATGAATCAGGGCAAAACATGTGAAGAGAATTATTAATGAAAGTTGATTAATTGGGACTAGGAACCCTGTTGCCAGCTCTTTTTGCAAAATTATTGGATAAGCGGATGAAGCCACTAGTCCATTGGTGAAAGTCTGCCCAACAAGATTGAAAGATAAAACACCACATACTTCCTCATGAGCTATAAAACATTGACACAAATAAGGAGTAATAACTTTTGAATTGTTTAAAGGTAGCACATGAAGTATTTACTTGGAATGGCAGAAAAATACCACATAGTAGGTAGTTATGGTGGACACAAATGGCATAGGTTTTGGCTCAAGGTTTTGGATGCACGAGAAGCATTCCCTCTCAGTGCAAGGCTTTGGCTAGCAAGGTTGTTTGAAGCAAACACAAGTATGAACCGGTACAGCAAAACTTACATAAGAACATATTGCAAGCATTATAAGACTCTACACTGTCTTCCTTGTTGCTCAAACACTTTTACCAGAAAATATCTAGACCTTAGAGAGACCAATCATGCAAACCAATTTTCAACAAGCTCTATGGTAGTTCTCCACTAATAGGTTTAAACTACATGATGCAAGAGCTTAAACATGATCTACTTGAGAGCTCAAAACAATTGCCAAGTATCAAATTATTCAAGACAATATACCAATTACCACATGAAGCATTTTCTGTTTCCAACCAAATATCAATAAGTGCAGCAGCTTTCAACCTTTGCCTTGAACATTAAAAGTAAAACGAAGAACACCGGTGTTCATATGAAAAAGCGAAGCGTGTCTTTCTCCCACACAAGGAATGCTAGGATCCGATTTTATTCAAACACAAACAAAGATAAAAGCACACAGACGCTCCAAGTAAAGTACATAAGATGTGACGGAATAAAAATATAGTTTCACTAGAGGTGACCTGATAAGTTGTTGATGAAGAAGGGGATGCCTTGGGCATCCCCAAGCTTAGATGCTTGAGTCTTCTTGAAATATGCAGGGATGAACCACGGGGCCATCCCCAAGCTTAGACTTTTCACTCTTCTTGATCATATTATATCATCCTCCTCTCTTGATCCTTGAAAACTTCCTCCACACCAAACTCAAAACAATCTCATTGGAGGGTTAGTGCATAATCAAAAATTCACATGTTCAGCGAGGACACAATCATTCCCAACACTTCTGGACATTACCCAAGGTTACTGAAATTTAATGGAGCAAAGAAATCCACTCAAACACAGTATAAGAGGCAATGCGAAATAAAAGGCAGAATCTGTCAAAACAGAACAGTCCGTAAAGACGAATTTTTTCGAGGCACTTAACATGCTCAGATGGAAAAGCTCAAATTGAATGAAAGTTGCGTATATATCTGAGGATTACTCATGAATTGTTTCAAGATTTTACGAATTTCCTAGAGAGAGAACAAATCAAATTCGTGACAGCTAAAAATCTGTTCCTGCGCAGAAATCCAAATCTAGTATCAACTTTCTATCAAAGACTTTACTTGGCACAACAATGCAATAAAGTAAAGATACAAAGGTATTGCTACAGTAGTAACAAGCACCTTGAAATATAAAACAAAAATTGCAGAAATAAAATAATGGGTTGTCTCCCATAAGCGCTTTTCTTTAACGCCTTTCAGCTAGGCGCAGAAAGTGAAAATCAAGTAACATCAAGAGAAGAAGCATCAATATCAGAGTTGGGAGTTTTCTCAACGATGCATTGTGATACGTCCATTTTGCATCACTATTTTATATCATAATTTACTGTTATTCATTAATATATTTCATGTTTAGAGATGATACTTATGTTATTTCACCTATTTTGCATGTTTCATGATTATTGGAGAATTATTCACCGGAGTCAGAATTCTGCTGGAAAAAGGACCGTCGGGATACAATATTTCTGAAGATCAACAATTGACGGAAAATATACCGAAGCTCCTATTTTCCCAGATGAAGGAGCCAGCCAAAAGGGGAGGCCGAGGAGGGCCGCCATGGGCCCTCCCCATAGGCCGGCGCGGCCACCAGGCCTGGCGCGCCGCCACGTGGGGAGGGGGCCCACGACCCCCCTCGGCCACCGTCCTTTCGCGTACTTCATCTCCGAGAAACCCTAAGGTGCGATAGAACATCGAGGATAGTCACAGCCGCCTCTGCGGGGCGGAAAACACCAGAGAGAAAAGAGCTCTCCGGCAGGCTGAAATCTGCCGGGGAAATTCCCTCCCGGAGGGGGAAATCGTCGCCATCATCACCGCCATCGAGCTGGACTTCATTGGGATCATCATCATCATCTCCACCACCGACACCGTCATCTCCACCGTTGCACATCGTCTCCGCTGTAACATCTAGGGTTGAATCTTGATTATTTCATAGGGGAAACTCTCCCGGTGTTGATTACTCCTTGTTATTGATGCTATTGAGTGAAATCATTGAATCAAGGTTTATGTTCAGATTGTTATCCATCATCATATCACCTCTGATCATGTTCCATATGATGTCTTGTGAGTAGTTCGTTTAGTTCTTGAGGACATGGGTGAAGTCTAAATGTTAGTAATGAACTATGTTGAGTAATATTTAATGGTTTGATATTTAAGTTGTGGTGTTATTCTTCTAGTGGTGTCATGTGAATGTCGACTACATGATACTTCACCTTTATGGGCCTAGGGGAATGCATCTTGTATTCGTTTGCTAATTGTGGGGTTGCCGGAGTGACAGCAACCTGAACCCCCGTTGGTATATCGATGCATGAGGGATAGCAGGATCTCAAAGTTTAAGGCTGTGGTTAGATTTTTCTTAATTACTTTCTTGTATTTGCGGATGCTTGCAAGGGGTTTAATCACAAGTATGTATTAGTCCTAGGTAGGGCGGTGCATTAGCATAGGTTCACCCACACAACACTTATCAAAACAATGAAGATTAATCAACTATATGAAGCGAAAGCACTAGACTAAATTCCCGTGTGTCCTCAAGAACATTTGGTCATCATAAGTAAACAAACCGGCTTGTCCTTTGTGCTAAAAAGGATTGGGCCACTTGCTGCAATTATTATTCCCGCATTTTCTCACTTGTATTTTATTTATCTGCTATATCAAAACCCCCTAAAAACTTGTCTGTGAGCATTTACAGTGAATCCTTCATCGAAACTGCTTGTCAACACCTTCTGCTCCTCGCTGGGTTCGACACTGTTATTTATCGAAAGTACTACGATACACCCCCTATACTTGTGGGTCATCAAGACTATTTTCTGGCGCCGTTGCCGGGGAGTGAAGCGCTATTGGTAAGGAAAACTTTTACTGTACGTGCTGTTTTTATTTCTGCCTGCTGCTATAATTAATTATGGAGAGATCTTCTCTTGAATTCCTATTTGGAAAATCTACTACTACTGCAAAGGTAGTGGATGAGGCGCCAGGTGAGAAAGAGGTTCCATATAAAATACCTATGAAAATTATTGAACGCGTTGTGGATAACCGCTATGAAGGGGATGTAACTGTCCATCCCGGAGATCATTTACTGTTTTTACATGAATTATGTGGGTTATTCAAGTGTGCAGGTATTTCTATGGATGAAGTTAGGAAGAAACTATTCTCTATATCGCTGTCTGGTAAAGCGGCGCATTGGTATAAATTGCTGAAGAATGGGAATTCTCTTGATTGGAAGGATATTGTGCCTCTATTTTATTCTAAATTCTATCCTCCAAGTGAAATTCACAAAGACCGAAACCACATATATAATTTCTGGCCTCGTGATGGAGAGAGTATTGCCCAAGCATGGTGCAGATTGAAGTCTTTAATGCTCAAATGCCCCATTCATGAGCTTCATGGTAATATCATCATTGATAATTTCTATGCAAGACTTTCTTTTCAAGATAAAACCTTGCTGGATACTGCTTGTTCTGGATCATTCACACGCAACAAAGAAGAGTTTAAATGGGACCTTCTTGATCGGATTCAGGAGAATACTGAAGGATGGGAGAATGAAAAAGGTAGAGAGTCAGGTATAAATTATGATTATGAATGCATTGAAACTTTTATGGATACTGATAAATTTCAAAATATGAGTGCTACTTATGGTCTTGACTCTCAAGTTGTTGCAAATTTTTATAAAGCTTTTGCCTCTCATTTTGAATTGCCTAGGAAGAATTCTAATAAGTATCATGAACCTTACAAAGATAAAACTGATTCACCTATAGGTAAATGTGTTGAAGTTAAAACTGTTGATCACATTCTTCCTGAAGCTTATATTGAAAAACCCCTTTTCCTGCTAAAATGAAGGAGTATTCTGTTATAAGTAGTGTGGTTAACAAAAGTGCAAAGAAACCTATAGAACCTGAGGAACAAATAAATGTTGAACCTGCTGTTGCAATAGTTAAAGATCTTGTGACTTAAAATGTAGAAGATGGTCACATCATTTTCTGTGAAGATGCTTCTAATATTGTTTCACATCCTAGTAAGTCTAGGAAAGCCAGGGTTCCTATGCTTTCTGTTAGAATTGGTGATCATTGTTATTATGGTTTATGCGATATTGGTGCAAGTATTAGTGCCATTCCTTATGAGCTTTACAGGGAAATCATGCATGAAATTGGTTCTTGTGAACTTGAAGATATTGATGTGGTTATTCGGCTAGCTAATAGAGAAACTATCTCTCCTATTGGTATTGTTCGAGATGTGGAAGTTCTATGTGGTAAGAAATATCCTACTGACTTTTTGGTACTTGGTTCTGCTGCTAGTAAGACTTGTCCTATCATTTTTGGTAGACCTTTTCTAAATACTTGTGGAGCTATTATAGATTGCAAGAAAGAGAAAATTGTGACTAAATTTGCTGGTGAATCTTATGAGTTTAATTTCTCTAAATTTTCCAAAGTTCCTTATGAAGCTGAATTGCCTAATGATGATTTTAGAGTTGAACAGCTTGCATCTATTGCTCTTGCTCCTAATAATCCTTTGCAGCAACATTTGGAGGATCATGAGAGTGAAGTCTTTAGGGAAGAAAGGAATGAGCTTGATGAAATTTTCCTTATTCAACCTATTCTTAAACATGACTTACCAGTTGAAGATCTAGGTACAACACCACCGCCAAAGGAAGATCCTGTTTTTGATTTGAAACCGTTGCCTGATAATCTTAAGTATGCTTATATTGATGATAAGAAAACATATCTTGTTATTATTAGTGCTAAGCTTTCAGATTTTGAGGAAGAAAGATTATTGGAAATATTGAAGAAACACCGAGGAGCTATTGGCTACACTCTTGATGACTTGAAGGGGATTTCTCCCTCTATTTGCCAATATGCCATCAACATGGAAGATGATGCAAAGCCTGTCGTTGAACATCAGCGTCGTTTAATTCCTAAGATGAATGATGTGGTAAGGAATGAGGTATTAAAACTTCTTGAAGCTGGTATTATATATCCTATTGCTGATAGTAGATGGGTTAGTCCTGTGCATTGTGTTCCTAAGAAAGGAGGAATAACCGTTGTACCTAATGATAATGATGAGCTCATCCCTCAAAGAGTAGTTGTAGGGTATAGAATGTGCATTGATTTTCGAAAAGTTAATAAAGTTACTAAGAAAGATCATTACCCTTTACCTTTTATTGATCAAATGCTAGAAAGGTTATCTAAAAATACTCATTTCTGCTTTCTTGATGGTTATTCTGAGTTTTCACAAATTGCTGTTAGAGCTAAAGATCAAGAGAAAACCACCTTCACTTGTCCCTATGGAAATTATGCTTATAGGCGTATGCCTTTTGGTTTATGTAATGCTCCTGCTACTTTTCAAAGATGCATGTCTGCTATTTTTCATGGCTTTTGTGAAAAGATTGTAGAGGTATTCATGGATGATTTTTCTGTCTATGGGAATTCTTTTGATAATTGTTTGCGAAACCTTGATAAAGTTATGCAGAGATGTGAAGAAACTAACCTTGTTCTTAATTGGGAAAAATGTCACTTTATGGTTAATGAAGGAATTGTATTGGGACATAAAATTTCTGAGAGAGGTATTGAAGTTGACAGAGCTAAAGTTGAAGCAATTGAGAAGATGCCCTATCCTAGGGATGTTAAAAGTATTCGTAGTGTTCTTGGTCATGTTGGTTTTTATAGGAGATTTATTAAAGATTTCTCTAAAATTTCAAAGCCTCTTACTAATCTTCTTCAAAAAGATGTACCTTTTGTTTTTGATGATGATTGTAAGGATGCTTTTGAAACTCTAAAGAAAGCCTTAACAACTGCTCCTGTAGTTGAACCTCCTGATTGGAATTTACCTTTTGAAATTATGTGTGATGCTAGTGATTTTGCTGTAGGTGTTGTTCTTGGACAACGAGTAGATAAAAAATTGAATGTTATTCATTATGCTAGTAAAACTCTTGATGCTGCTCAAAGAAATTATGCTACAACTGAAAAAGAATTATTAGCTGTAGTTTTTGCTTGTGACAAGTTTAGACCTTATATTGTTGATTCAAAAGTCACAATTCATGCTGATCATGCTGCAATTAGGTACCTTATGGAAAAGAAAGATTCTAAGCCAAGGCTTATTAGATGGGTGCTTCTTTTTTTGCAAGAATTTGATTTACATATTGTAGATAGGAAAGGTGCTGATAATCCTGTTGCTGATAATTTGTCTAGATTGGAAAATATTGTTTGTGATCCTGTTCCCGTTAATGATAGTTTTCCAAATGAACAATTGGCTGTAATAAAGGTGAGCTCGCGAGATAGTCCTTGGTATGCTGATTATGCTAACTTTATTGTTTCCAAGTACTTGCCTCCAACATTTTCAGCTCAGCAAAGGAGGAAATTCTTTTATGACTTGAGGCATTATTTTTGGGATGACCCACACTTATATAAAGAAGGAGTGGATGGTATTATGCGAAGATGTGTCCCCGAATATGAACAACAAGAGATATTGAATGTCATGGTAGTGTTTATGGAGGACATCACGCCGGAGATAGAACCGCACAAAAGGTTCTACAGTCAGGTTTTTATTGGCCAACTCTCTTTAAAGATGCAAGGAAGTTTATCTTATCTTGTGATGAATGTAAAAGAGTTGGTAATATCTCTAGACGCAATGAAATGCCGATGAATTATACTCTTGTTATTGAACCATTTGATTGTTGGGGATTTGACTTCATGGGTCCTTTCCCTTCTTCGAAGGTAACACTCATATACTTGTTGCTCGTTGATTATGTTACTAAATGGGTGGAAGCCATACCCACGAAAAGTGCTCGATGGTGAGACCTCTTTAAGAATGCTTTTAGATGTTATTTTTCCTAGGTTTGGAGTACCTAGATATCTTATGACTGATGGAGGTTCTCATTTTATTCATGGTGGTTTTAGAAAAACTCTTGCTAAATATGGTATTAATCATAGGATTGCTTCCGCTTATCATCCTCAAACTAGTGGGCAAGTAGAATTATCAAATAGAGAAATTAAATCTATCTTGCAAAAGACTGTTAATAAATCTGGAAAAAATTGGGCTAGTAAGTTGAAGGAAGCTTTGTGGGCTTACAGAACTGCTTATAAAAATCCTATGGGTATGTCTCCTTATAAAATGGTTTATGGAAAAGCTTGTCATTTACCTTTAGAACTAGAGCATAAAGCTTATTGGGCTGTAAGAGAACTTAATAAAGATCCTAAACTTGCCAGTAAGAAAAGGTTACTACAATATAGTTCTCTAGATGAGTGGAGAAGTGAAGCTTATGAAAATGCTAAACTTTTTAAGGAGAAAGTTAAGAAATGCCATGATAGAAGAATTATTAAAAGAGAATTTAATGTTGGAGATAAAGTCCTATTGTATCGGTCTCGTCTCAGATTTTTTGCAGGGAAATTACTCTCAAAATGGGAAGGACCATATGTCATTGTGGAGGTGTATCGTTCAGGGGCAATAAAAATTGGTGCTCTGAAAGGTGATGCCACACAAGTGGTGAATGGACGAAGACTCAAGCATTATATTTCTGGAGATTCTTATAATGAAGACGTTGATGTTATTCGAGTGGTGACTCCGGAAACTTTCATCAAAGATCAAATTGATAGTTCTGCAGAGTTCGACTTCGAATAGGTAACAGTTTTGGTAATAAAAAGTCCGTGTTTAACTTTCCGAACAATGTTTTTGCTATTTTTAGAAAATATGAAAAATTACGAGATTGAATCGGAGAGGAGGAGACGCACGAGGGCGTGTCCCCACGTGGTGGCGCGGGCCCCACCCTAGCCGCGCCGCCATATGGGGATGGCTCCTCGGAGTCCCTCTTCCACTCTGGTTCGACCTGGTACTTTCCTTCTGTCGTGAATTTTTTTGCTATATAATCCCCCGGACCCCCCGAGGTCCGTATATCGTTTTCTCGTCGTGTTTTGTTTCGAGCTGTTTTCAGCCAGATACTGTTTTCAGATCTAGAGCCACCATGTCTTCGTCGGGAACTCCGAAGGACAACTTCTTTGAGAACGTCGTCAACCCGTACATGAACGAGCTGAAGATGCATCCCAAGGAATTGCTGCTCGTAGATTGAGAGTTGCAGATTGAAGATGTCCGGGGTCCTAAAGGAGAAGGAAGTTTGGAGGACAGGATGGAGAAACTAGAACAAGAGGTCTTCACCTGCAAGAAGATGGCTGAACGTGAAGTGGACATCTTCCACAAAATTGTGTCTGAATTTATTGATGAACACAAGAAGGAGACTGCAAAGCTGTGGGATGATATCCTCTCGCTTCACAACACTACCAAAAAACTCCAAGCGCAACTTTATGATGTTCAGAATCAAAACTATGAGTATGAAAACAGGTTTAAACACATAAGCTATGCTGCCAGTTTCAGGATTCCTGAGACCAAGATGTCGTTTGTTGATGGAGAGCCTCTTCCTTGGAAGTCTGATGACGGGAAGAATTCACCACCACCATCGAAGGAGTAATTCATCATTGGTATTGGCGCCCCCTTGGTTTGTTCCAAGCTTGGGGCAGTGCCGCGGTATCACATCATCACTATCTTTTACGTTTTTACTGTCAAGTAGTGTCATATCATGAGTAGGGAAGTTATCATATAAGATGGTTTGCAGTGTGGAAGTATCTCTCTTTTAGTTGGTTATCTATGTATCCCTTGGTGTGAGTTATCGTTATGGAATATTAATGAGAAGTTTTATCATTTACGTTTTGCACACCTTATTTTAGTTTGCAATTTCTGTTATATGATTGATCTTGTTGTTAGTATTGGTATCACTTTGGGAGCATCAAGTAAATCTATTTGGTTTTGGCAAACTTAGCATTGGTCAATAGAAACAATACTTTGAGGCTTAAGTAGAAAAGAGGGAAATACATGTAGATATATTATTTCATTATCTTTCTTTCTTGTTAGCTAATGAGTTTAGTATTCTGAAGTTAAAATTGTTTGTGCTTACAAGAAAGGATGCATGATTGTTTCTATCACATGTATATTTGTTTGTTTCCCTCAACTCTTATGCTTGCTAACCAACCTTGCTGGCCAAAGACCTGTACTGAGAGGGAATACTTCTCGTGCATCCAAAACCTTAAACCAAACCTACGCCATTTGTGTCCACCATAACTACCTACTATGTGGTATTTCTCTACCATTCCAAGTAAATACTTCATGTGCTACCTTTAAACAATTCAAAAGTTATTATCTCTTATATGTGTCAATATTTTATAGCTCATGAGGAAGTATGTGGTGTTTTATCTTTCAATCTTGTTGGGCGTACTTTCACCAATGGACTAGTGGCACATCCGCTTATCCAATAATCTTGCAAAAAGAGCTGGCAACGGGGTTCCCAGCCCCAATTAATTAACTTTCATTAATAATTCTCTTCACATGTTTTGCCCTGATTCATCAGTAAGCAACTTAATTTTGCAAATAGACACTCCTCCATGGTATGTGAAATGTTGGAAGGCACCCGAGGATTTGGTTAGCCATGGCTTGTGAAAGCAAAGGTTGGGAGGAGTGATACGTCTCCAACGTATCTATAATTTCTGATGTTCCATGCTAGTTTTATGACAATACCTACATGTTTTGCTCACACTTTATAATGATTTTATGCATTTTCCGGAACTAACCTATTAACAAGATGTCGAGGTGCCAGTTCCTGTTTTCTGCTGTTTTTGGTTCCAGAAAGGCTGTTCGGGCAATATTCTCGGAATTCGACGAAACAAAAGCCAAACATCTTATTTCACCGAGACGGACCAGAACACCAAAGGGGAGCCGGAGAGGAGGCCCAGGGCCCCCAGACCACACTGGGGCGCGGCCTAGGAGGGGGGCGCGCCGCCCTATGGGGTGGGCCCCCCAGGCACCCCCTCGCGCCGCCTCTTCGCCTATATTATACCTCGTGACCTAAAAACCCGACACAAATTGACGAAACTCCAGAAAGACTCCAGGGACGCCGCCGCCATCGCGAAACTCCGTTTCGGGGGAAAGAAGTCTCTGTTCCGGCACGCTGCCGGGACGGGGAATTGCCCCCGGAATCCATCTCCATCGACACCACCGCCATCTCCATCGCCGCTGTTGTCTCCCATGATGAGGAGGGAGTAGTTCTCCCTCGAGGCTAAGGGCTCTACCGGTAGCTATGTGGTTCATCTCTCTCTCATGTGATATTTATGTGATCATGAGCTTTGTGATCTAGTTGAATATCATCTATGTGCTACTCTAGTGATGTTATTAAAGTAGTCTATTCCTCCTTCATGATGTAAAGTGGACAGTGTGTGCATCATGTAGTACTTGGCATAGGTTATGATTGTGATCTCTTGTAGATTATGAAGTTAACTATCACTATGATAAATATATTATCTTGGATTTATGATTTGACGTGGATATCCCTATGAGTGGTGTTTGTCAAGTACTTGATGAACTCTGAGCGGAGCTTTTGTAGCCACTACACGATTAGTGATTCCATTAGGAGAGTTATCCAGAGTAGCACTATTATACACTCTAGAGGTTACTTTAATATGAACTCCGGATTCACTCTCCACGGTGTGATGGTGACGGTGTGCGCATGGTGTGTGTATCCTTTATGAAGTTGTGGAGCTTGTTAACTCCGACTTGAGGTGTGCTTTCGTAGCCCTACACAATGAATGGTGTTTGTTATCCAACAAGAGAGTGTAGCATTTATTTATTCAGTTATGTGATCAATGTTGAGAGTGTCCACTAGTGAAAGTATGATCCCTAGGCCTTGTTTCCGAATATCGAAACTCCGTTTATTTACTGTTCTACTGCATGTTTACTTGCTGCCATATTTATTTCAGATTGTTATTACCGCTCATATACATCCATATTACTTGCATCTTACTATCTCTTCGCCGAACTAGTGCACCTATACATCTGACAAGTGTATTAGGTGTGTTGGGGACACAAGAGACTTCTTGTATCGTAATTGCAGGGTTGCTTGAGAGGGATATCTTTGACCTCTACCTCCCTGAGTTCGATAAACCTTGGGTGATTCACTTAAGGGAAACTTGCTGCTGTTCTACAAACCTCTGCTCTTGGAGGCCCAACACTGTCTACAGGAATAGAAGCGTGCGTAGACATCAAGGAGTGTCATCCATAAATAAAACTAAAGTGCATGTGTAAACAAAAGAGAAGAGGGATGATCTACTTTGCTGGTAGAGATAACGTCCTTCATGGGAGCCGCTCTTTGAAAGTATGTTTGGCAACGGGGGTTAGAGTGCCCACTACCATTCGTTGATAACAACAAACACCTCTCAAAACTTTATTTTTATGCCCTCTATATGACTTCAAAACTTAAAAAGCTCTAGCACATGATTTAATCCCTGCTTCCCTCTGCAAAGGGCCTATCTTTACTTTATTGTTGAGTCAGTAAACCTATTTCCCTCTATCTCAAGCAAGCAATTGACTTGTTGTGATCCAACCATTTATATTGTGATCTATTTAATCATGTCTTTTATTCTTCCTTGATTAGTACAAATTTTATCTGAATGAATATGACTTTGAAGGTTATCTATGCTCGAAAGATAATTACAACCTATTAATTGTTCTTTGACCAAGAACGAAGTTTGCCATCACCAATTATGATTTTCTATGCACCTTTATTTGTGATTTCCCTTTACTTTTCTCAAGTTGAGTTATATGAGGAAGTTGTTTACTAGAATGTCTTGTGTGAATTAATAAATGTGATGCTTCTTGTCCGTATTTTATTTATCGACTCTTCACTCCATAAACATGTGGTCTTGTTTACTGAGTTCAGTCTCGCTTGGGGACAAGCGAGGTCTAAGCTTGGGGGGGAGTTGATACGTCCATTTTGCATCACTATTTTATATCATAATTTACTGTTATTCGTTGATATATTTCATGTTTAGAGATGATAGTTATGTTATTTCACCTATTTTGCATGTTTCATGATTATTGGAGAATTATTCACCGGAGTTAGAATTATGCTGGAAAAAGCACCGTCGGGATACAATAATGATATCCAGGAGGAAGGTGACGCTGACCCAGCGATGCTCCTCGCCGAGATCATGCTCGACAACGTGCCCATTACGGCTAGGCCAAGCACACCTGCACCGATCGCCGGAGACGTTGAACCAGCACACCCCCTCATCCTCCTGAACGAGGAGAACGCCAAGGTGGTGCCAGGACGCGTGGATGAACCCATGGACGCCATTTGGTATCTCGACATGGGCGTGTCGAACCACATGACGGGGAACCGTTCCGCGTTTACCACCCTCGACGAATCGGTCACCGGCAACGTGCACTTCGGCGACGGATCGGTGGTGCAGATAGGGGAAAGGGCGACATCATGTTCAGCATCAGCGGCGGTCGCCAGCGCGCGTTCACCGACGTGTACTTCATCCCGAGGCTGAAGAGCAGCATCGTGAGCCTAGGGCAGCTCGACGAACACGACTGTGACATCCACATCAGGCGCGGCACACTGACGATCTGCGATCGCCGTGACCAGCTGCTGGTCCAAGTGAGACGCTCACCTAATCGTCTCTATCAGCTGACGATGCAGCCAGCCAGGCCAGTGTGGCTGGTAATGCGCCTCGACACAGCGGCATGGTGCTGGCATGCACAGTTCGGGCATGTCCACCTGTAGGCGTTGCAGAAGATGGCCAGGGAGGGCATGGTGCGCGGACTGCTACCAGTTGAGCCCACCGGCGAGCTCTGCGAGGCCTGCCTCGCGGGGAAACAGCGGCGCACACCGTTCCCGCAGCAGGCCAAGTATAGGGTGGAGCAACCGCTCGAGCTGGTGCACGCCGACCTGTGCGGTGCAGTCGCACCACCAACACTTGGAGGACGCCGGTACTTCTTGCTCCTCGTCGACGACTACAGCCGCTTCATGTGGTTGTTGACGACCAAGGACGAGGCCGGCGACGCTCTCAAGCGCTTCCAGGCCGAGGCGCATACTGAGGCACGGTGCACGCTGCGGACGCTCCGCACCGACCGCGGCGGGGAGTTCACATCGAACAAGCTCGCCGCACACTTCGCCGATACCGGCGTCAAGCGGCACCTGACGGCGCCGTACTCACCGCAGCAAAACGGCATGGTCGAGCTCCCCAACCAGACCGTGGTGTGCATGGCCAGGTCCATGATGAAGGCCAAGAAGCTGCCTAGCTTCTTCTGGGGAGAAGCAGTCACAACGGCGGTGCACGTACTGAACCGCACCTTCACCCGCTACGCCGACGGCAGGACGCCGTACGAGGCCTGGCACGGGAGGAGGCCCTCCGTCGAGCACTTCCGCGTCTTTGGATGCATTGCACACGTCAAGAGCGCGCGCCCTTCCTCCGCAAACTCGACGACCGGAGCACGCCGATGGTCTTCATTGGCTACGAGCCTAGGTCAAAGCATATCGTGTCTACAACCCAGCGACTCGCCGCATCCACGTCACGTGGGACATCGTCTTTGACGAGACGGCAAGCTGGGATTGGGAGGAGAAGGTCGGCGGGACGGGTCCGTCCCAGGACTTCGTGGTCGAATTCACGGTGGACACACCGTCGAACAATTCGACTGCACACCCACCACCAGCTCCTGCACACGAATCGGAAGAGGAGGCGAACTGGGGTACCTCTGACCAGGGAGGAACAGCGTCGCCACGCACACCTCCTCCTCCTCCGGCGACGGAGGAGCACTCCATCGAGTTCGCCACGCCTCCAGTGGCACCCGATCCCGAGCAGCTTGATGCCAGCGACGGTGGCGAGCCGCACCGGTACCGCCGCGTGTCCAACTTGCTGGGTCCAGGTAACACAGCTCCTGGACTCGCAGAGCGGCTGCTCCTCACCACAGCTGAAGAGCCGTCGAGCGTGGAAGGGGCACTAAAGGAGGCGAGCTGGAGCAGGGCAATGGCGGAGGAGCTGGCCACTGTGGAGGAAAAGGAGACCTGATCTCCCACCGGGCCACAAGCCCATTGGACTAAAATGGGTGTACAAGGCCAAGAAGAACGAGAAGGGCCACGTCGTCAAGTTCAAGGCCCGGATCATTGCAGAAGGGTACGTACAGAAGGAGGGGGTTGACTTCGACGAAGTCTTCGCTCCAGTCGCCCGCCTCGACTCCGTGCGCCTCCTGCTCACCGTCGCCACGCAGCAGAGATGGGAGGTCCACCACTTCGACGTAAAGTCAGCCTTCCTCAACGGCGAGATCAAGGAGGAAGTGTACGTGACGCAGCCTCTCGGATTCGTCAAGCACGGATCGGAGGGGAAGGTACCGCGCCTAAACAAGGCGTTGTACGGTCTCCGGCAAGCTCCACGGGCATGGAACGCAAAGCTGGACCAGAGCCTCGTCGCGCTCGGCTTCGTCAAATGCCCATCGGAGCACGTTGTCTACACGCGGGAGAAGGATGGGGAGCGGTTGCTTCTCGGGGTGTACGTTGACGATCTCATCATCACCGGCACCGCCACGCAGGCGATTGCCGTCTTCAAGAAGGAGATGATGAATCTCTTCAAGATGAGCGACCTTAGGCTGCTCTCCTACTACCTCGGCATCGAGGTGAGCCAGGAGCCCGGCCGCATCCAGCTTAGCCAAGCCGCGTACGCAGACAAGCTGCTCGACATATTGTCGAAGGGCGACTGCAACCCCACTACCACGCCAATGGAAGCGCGCTTGAAGCTGAGCAAGAAGGGGAACGGGAAGGTAGTAGATCCCACCCTCTACAGCAGCACTGTCGGCAGGCTGAGATACCTGGTACACACACGCCCCGACATTTGCTTCGCGGTGAGCTACTTGAGCAAGTTCATGGAGGCTCCCACCAGCGAGCATTGGAGCGTGGTGAAGCATCTGCTTCGCTACATCGCCGGAACCAGAAAGCTGGGCTGCGTCTACACGCGCCAAGATAAGGAGGCTCGTCTCGTCGGCTACAGCGATGCAGATTGGGCAGGGGACATCGACGATCGCAAGAGCACCAATGGGATGTTGTTCTACTACGGCAGTTGTCCCATCTCCTGGCAAGCGACGAAGGAAAAGATCTTCGTCCTCTCCACCTGTGAGGCGGAGTACGTCGCCGCCACTGGTGCGGCGTGCCAGGGCATCTGGCTCAAGCGGCTGCTGGGAGAGCTTCTTGGGTGCGATGACGGCATCACCGAGCTGCGCATCGACAACAAGTCAGCGATCGCGCCGGCCAGGAACCCGGTCTTCCACGATCGGAGCAAACACATCCAAATCCTCTACCATTTCATCCGTCAGTGCGTGGAGAACGGTGACATCGACATTCAGTTCGTTCGCACCGACGGGCAACTCTCTGACATCATGACCAAGGCGCTTGGGCGAGTGCGTTTCCAGGAACTGCGCCAGCACATCGGCATGGTCAAGGTGAAAGAAAACTAGATTAGGAGGAGATTGTTGGTTAATCTAGCTTTTTCCTTCTCTGAATAAGATGCACTAGCGTCAGGTTAGTAGTTTTCTATCAGTAGTTTCAGTTAGAATCCAGTTAGAGTTTCAGCTATTTTTTAGCTACAGATAGGGTAGTTTGCTTTGACTTGATCCTTGCGCATGACTCGATCACCTGGATGTGGGATGGCACATCTGTTGTGGGCATCGTGTGTTTGGCACGATCAGTCAGTTGGATGAATAAAAGGAAGAACGAAACAGAAAAGCTGCGAGTCATTCGCAACACAAACCTTTGTCTCTGTCCTCTGAGTTCTTGAGCGAGATCGAGAAGTAGACGAAGGCGACATAGCAAGCAGGTCCCTACATTTTGCGCCAAGATCCTCTACAGATTTCCTAGAAACGCAATTGAGGACAGCTCCTTCTCCATCGCAAAGGACGTCGTCGCAGTCACCCTCACCATCATGGGGACGCCACCACTTGGGACGGTGAGGAGGGAGCCAACTGCGCTGAAGCCAAAGTGCCTCCATGTTGGCATCAAGGCCTCGAGGTTGAAGATGACCCACAAGCACCGGCCAGCGTTCACCGTTGCTGATGCTAGAGGCGGGAGTGGTCGCCATTCGACCATGAAGGAAGCCTGCGAGCCTGTCGCCGGCGTGGAGATACTCCCAAGAGAAGCAAAGCTTTCTCCCCTGTTGCAGAATCGAGAAGCCACCGCTGCATCCACCTTGGGTGGCAGAGGAATCGTCGATTCCACTTTTCCGACGCCGAGCTGCAACGCTCTGCTCCTCCCCTTCTCCCCCCGCCACCACGGTCGGCTAGAGAACAGTGAGACCCACAGTTGCACCATCCCTTCTCCTCACGCCGCCACTGTTGACCACAGAAAAGAGGAGTGCCTGCTGCAGAAGGTTGAGCTCGACAGAGAACACGACTTTATTAACGGTGACCGTGGCTCTCTCCGCCAGCTTCACCTCTGGCCACCAGAGCTGAAGAAACATGAACAAGAACCCTAAACTTCCCCAGATCTGGTCAGACAGATCTGAGACCCTGCTCCAAACTACGGGCACAAGGCCCACTACCGACATATAGCCGATATCCCTACTACTTGTAGAGAGGCCGGCCTCCATCCCTCCTCCCCCTCCGACCGGTGAGGCCCCCTGAGAGGGTGGAGGTAGGATCCGGGGGCGCGTGGACGACTCTCAAGAGGTGGGGCAAGAGAGCGGAGAGGAGAAAGAGTGATTTATTGGCTATCCCACTCAAATCTTAATTTTTGCATATCACATTTTCTCTCTTCAAGCTAGGTAGCATGAACGACCGACTTTAATGGAGTTATTAAGATTTCTTTGTAGTTATTAATATTGTTGCATTCCAGCGGAAGGAGGTTTCGTTGTGCTAGAATTCTTTTTGGGTGATGATTCTTTATATCTTGCTTGTATTTAAGTAATTATTTTCCTTTTGGTTGATCGTATCAGGAAGACAACATGAGCTTCAGAAAGCAGATAGAGAATGGAAAGGGATTCTCAGATTGAAGTATAATACATACAAGATTGTACTTTATACTTCGACAAATTATGTTATTTGATTTCCTTTAACCAAAAAATGAAGAATATATATATATATCAATTGGGGCACCATGGTGCCCATGCACCATACATCATGACCGTACAATTACATCGGGGTGCCAGATTGCATCGTAGGTGTATAAAGGAGAGAAAATCACTTTCTAAATATCAACAGGAGAGAGAATGCACTTTCCAATTATCAGAAACAGAGACAAATCACTTCCCAGTTGCTGTGCAGGTTTCCTTTTATGACTCGTGGTGCCCACCATACATCATGACTGTACAATTTCATCGTGGGTGCCAGATTGCATCATAGGTGTATAAAGGAGAGAAAATCACTTTCTACATATATAGGTAAACTAACTGGTGCACCATGGTGCCTGGGCACCATGAATCATAAAAGGAAACCTGCACAGCAAACTGGAAAGTGATTTGTCTCTGTTTTTGATAATTGGAAAGTGCATTCTCTGTCCTGTTGATATTTAGAAAGTGATTTTCTCTCCTTTATACACCTACGATGCAATCTGGCACCCACGATGTAATTGTACGGTCATGATGTATGGTGGGCACCACGAATCATAAAAGGAAACCTGCACAGTAAACTGGGAAGCGATTTGTCTTTGTTTCTGATAATTGGAAAGTGCATTCTCTCTCCTGTTGATATTTAGAAAGTGATTTTCTCTCCTTTATACACCTATGATGCAATCTGGCACCCACGATGTAATTGTACGGTCATGATGTATGGTGCATGGGCACCATGGTGCCCCAATTGAGCTTCCTATATATATATATATGAACAACAAGTGATAGCAAGATATAATAGATACTTCAAGCTCGATGGCTATCACAAGGAAAGTAAGCTCGGGTATATAAATAACCGAGGCACGCGGAGACGAAGATGTATTCCCATGTTCCCTTCCTTTACAAGAAGGTACGTCACGTTTGGAGAGGTGGAGGTCCCACGAAGGATTCCCCAACGCCACGAAGGCTCACCTTCTTCTCTGAGCCAAACCCACGAAGGATAATGGCCCTTTCCTTATGGTTAGCTTTTCCTCCACTCTGGAGATGGAAACCTCCACAACCACTTCACAAGCTCCACGAAGGAGAAGCCCGTGCCTCTTCACAATCTTCCATGAAGAGGTCACCGGGACAGCCACAAAGCCAACTAGGAGGTCACCCTCCAAGAGTAACAAGCTCACGGTCTCTCACTCGAACTAATCGTGGTGGAGAGCTCAACACTATGCAAATGATGCAAAGCAAGAACACCAAAGGTGTTCAAATCCTTCACACTCAAATCCCACCAAAGCAACAAATGCTAGGATGAGATTAGAGAGGAAGAACAAAGGAGGAAATCAACAAATGACTCCAAGATCTACATCCAAAGGGTTCCCCTCACTTAGAGGAGAAATGGATTGGTGGGGATGTAGATCTTGATCTCTTCTCTTAGATCCCTCAAGAATGAGCAAGAATCATGGGGGGAATCAAGATATAGGGCAAGTTCTTCAAAGTCAACAATGGAGGAGAGAGAGTTGAAGAACTAACTAAGACCAAGGTGGAAGAAGGCCTATTTATAGCCCAAGATGAAATCTAACCGTTGGGGAAGTGTCCAGCTCAGCAACAGTCGAGGAAGCCGGTCAACCGGGCATGGGGCCGGGCCATCCGGCCGGCACCGGATTGTGCGCTGGGCCAAGATCGAGGCGAGTCCAGGACATACAAAACCTACTGCCGGTTGTCACCGGAGCACGAGCCGATCCGCGCCGGGGAGGCCGGTCCACAGTCCGGCGTGGCCGGGCGTGAGGCCAGACCAGCCGGTTCAAACCGGCCCGTACGCCGGGGAAGCACCGGGAGAAGCTGGAGACCTCCCTGGATAGTGCCCGATTGGCACCGGTCCAGGAGCTGGTTTGCGCCGGGCTAGCCGGTGCCACGGACGGTCCAGTCGGACCTTAGGCCGGGCGGGCACCGAGCGACAGTGCCAGAATACGCAGGACCCCTGAAGACCTTTTTCTTTTCCTTTTGAACATCAAATGCTCCTGAACTCCGATTGACATGAAACCAATTTTGTTGGAAAGATAACGACAAATAGAACCCCAACAAAAACTGGAAATATGGAGACTCCTCACAAGATATTTTTAGATGATACTAGAGAGGGAGTCTCCCACCGTCAAGAAACGGTGAAGATGTCCAAACTCGAAAACGCAGTAGAAGATGCATGCAGATTCCGTTTTTGATGAACTTGGGCTTGTTGTAAAGCTAGCAACAAGCGCAAGAACCTTACACAGCGAAACACCAAGAATCAATAGGGATATGCAAAGTATGCCAAGGATTGAGCTCCCTAAGATGATGCGATCAAGTTACCCAACCGAAAGCCCCTCTTGATAGCCCGGCTATCTATCCTATAATCCGGTCTCCCAACAACCACCTTGCGACCGGTATAAGGAAAACCTAGCAAGGCCATACCTTTGCCTTGCGCATCCCGTTTGATCTTGATGATAACTCTTCAAGCTCCATTCAAGCCGGAATGCCTCACTTGATCATTGTTACTTCTTGAAGACTCACAAATGCTCCCCCATAAACCATGATGGGAAAGCTCCATTGATGCACATCTTCACATGTCCATTATCACCAAATGGACGGCAAGCTTCAAGTATATGATCCTCTTGAGATGCTCAACTTGAACTTGCCCAACTCAACCTTGATGACGATCACCACCTGATGGCATCCTCTCATGGGCTATATGAGATCTCACTTTTGATGCATGCCCATGGAAAGATACCTAACCCACATAGACAACACAAGGGAACATATATGATGGGTTAGTTTATAAAGCATAATTGTACCATACCACATGACTTCACGTGGCACATTCTTCATGCTTCATGTGTTGACCAAACTTGACTCTATTCTTCACTCCTTGTATTGGTCAACCTTGTATCTTCTCTTGCTCTATCATACTATCTTGAGGTGTATATAGAATTCTTCATTTGTTTGCATGCTCTAAATCTTAGTCAACCATAGCTCAACTTATGAGACTATCATGTCACCGACTTAGAGCCATAACTTGAATTCTTCACTTGGAATCAAGCACTCAAGATCTTCATCATTCATTGCTTATCACATAAGCTAGAGCATTGCTAATATTGAGTTCCACATAAGAACTCCATCTTTATTTCTTCTTCTTGATCATATCACATATATATCTTTAAATCAATGATCTTGATGCCAATACTCAAGGTATATATTTTATCTTCATGGCATCCATACTTGAATCCAACACATGGAATACAAGTAGTACCTATGGAATATTCCTTCATATAAACTCAATGAAAACATTAGTCCATATGGGTTGTCACTAATTACCAAAACCACACATAGGGGCAATATACCCTTACAATCCTGAACGTTGGTCATCTTCGAGGACCCGAAACTCCCCCTGGAAATCACGGATCTACCGCCAATCCCCCGGGTATTGAAGAAAAAACCAAGGATGGGTGCCGCTGGCAAGGGGGTAGTTACTACCGGGAGTTTATCGACCCCTCTTCTCGACGATGTAAGTTAACTTTCTTGTCTAATCTTGATATTTTGTTTACTCAACAAACACCCTCTTGACACTTTTTCTTTGTGTTACAACTATATTGCACCCCTTGATGAAGGAAATGGTCGACATGGGTACCCGTTTTATCGAGTTTCGCGATGAAGCTGATTCCTTGAGAAGTAATTTTCTTGTGCATGTGACCTAATATTCATGTATTATTTTACTTTTGATATAACCCCTCCTTCTGTTCAGGAGCTTTGAACCTTGCTCAGGAGTGCGCCAAAGAGCTGGAGAAGAAGCTCGAGGCCAGCGAAAAAGCTCGCGAGGAGGCTGAAGCAAAAGCCGCAAGTGATGAAGATCTTCGAATCAGGCTTAATGCCGCAGAATCAACCATGAGCGCCAAGGAAGAACATATTTCTCAACGAGAAACACTATCATTGCGAGACTCGACACGCAATCCAATAGATTCTCGAGTAATGTTGCCCTGTCTTTTCGTCGCCCTTTTTTGTTTGCTTATATCGCGTTCACATTTATATTGAAAGGTTCTCTTTTTTTTCACCAGAAAATTGGTGAGATGTATACCACGAACCAAGATTTGGAAGAAGATGCCCTCCTGGATACCCTCTCGATACTGGAAATTAACTGCACCTTGGCACGCGACTGTTTACGGGCGGGGCGAATTGCACTCGAACGTATTTTCTCGCATTTCTTCCTGAAAGCTTCTCTGCCAGACAAATTTGAGCTCGTTGCGAAGAGCTTCACGGACAAAGGTGATCCAGTTTTGGCGCATCGCCAAGCGAGCCTGATGATTGGTGTTGAAGGCACCATTGCACTGGCTATAGCCAGTGGTGAGAAAATTGACTGGGCCAAAGTTGCAGCCGTTCGAGGTTTGAACAAGGATAGGTGGACCGCTCTGATAAAGGGTGTGAAATCCTTCTCGAAGAAACTCATCGCCATCATTGACCCAACAGCTTCTTCCTCTGCCAGCATTGCTCAAACGGAGGTCAAGTAGATAATCTTGTGCTCCTTCTTTTGTAGATACTTATCCTTTTGCTGCTTTCGACTATCCAGTTAGCGCCTTGTTGGCTGCAATCTTTTGAAATCCTTTTTGTAATATACCATGATGATTAATGAAAAAATAGACTTGCGGAGTAATTGATGTCTAGCATATTTTTATTTTCCAGTTAGTTTTTGACAACTATACAGAGACTGGGTGTTCTGATGCGTCTCCTGCTGCATCACAATCCGCAAAAATCCTTGAAAATATCTCCTTGGAAGTATCTTCAGTACCTGACTCAATGAAAAGGAGATGGAGGATCTTCGGCAACAACTACATTTGCTGAAGAAGCAAACTATGACTGCCTTGGACCAAGCACGAAAATCATCGGATCGCGAACAAACTGCTCTTCTTCAAGCACGGGAATCCCTAAATTTGGAAAAGGCTGCTACTTCCAAGGCCACTCGTTCTGCTGAACGCGAGAATTACATGCTCGACCTTATGACTGATGTGAGTCAAGATATGGCTGGTGCGCTTCCTTTTCTCCTTCAAACTAAATAGATTTTCCCTGCTGATTACTTACTATATTGCTCTTCATTTTCTTCATAGGTTCCTTTTTAGATGCTGCTACCGAAGATAAGAGAGTAAACATGCGGGTCGAAGGTCTCATGCGAATTGCCGTTGAGGCCAATGTTGATTTCTAGGCAAACGAAACACGTTGTCGCCGTATTGTCCAGTTTCAAGACCGTGCTGCTCAAACTAGAGTATTTATTGACCTATGCTGTGATACACTGGGCATGGTTTATAAGATCATGTTTCCTTGCAATCCCTAGCCCAAATAATTCACTGACCTGATAGAGAAGTTCAAGAATGTACAAGCTGTTCATGAACTTATGAAGGCGCAAATGATTTTTGGGGCGAAGTTTGCTCTTATCTGGATTAAAATTCATCACTCAAAGATTGATCTTGATGATGTTGTGAAGGGGGTCCTTTCGAGGTGCTCGAAGAGGAGAATAAACCTTGACCGTCACATTGAGGTGGTACATGGTCCTGCCGAACAAATAATTGACAAGCTGCTTAGGCTGGATACAGTGGCTAGGGTTTGGAATGATTCGATCCTTATTTCGACCTCAACTTCACCTTTATATAGGAGGTGAAGCCGAGGGTTTTCCGTGTCATACAAGTACAGACTATCGGGCGACACTGGGTCTTTCCCTATATTGATACAAGTTTCCTATAATAACTCTATCTTCCTAGTCTGAACATCGTCAACCTTTTGGGCCTCCAAATCTTCGAGTCCATGGGCCTTCTACCTGAATGATGGATCAGGAGTATTCATGCGACATGCCTCTTAGGCATACCTATGTCAGTCTCTCTCTCTCGTTCTTCTCCTCCACGCAAACTTGGCGTGTGAACCTTGTATCCTGAGTTTGAGATCCAGCTACCTGTGCGTGACGCGAGGGCAGTGGCCAAGATCCTAGCAAGTGGTATCAGAGCAGTTTCAATCCCGGAAAATTTTACCCAAATTCGCGAGATCTGCTGGATCCTGTCAGTAAGATCTGAGCGAAGGGTGTGAATTCGCGCAAAACACCATCGTTGTACCCTAGTTTGGCTCGACGGGAAGCTAGTGTGACGCGGCGGCGAGATCCGACCGGCTCAACATCACCCAGCGCGTCGAGATGGCGAAGTTGTCAGTAGCCGACCTTCACAACCTGTTGATGGCCACGGCGGAGGCCAACAAGGCGATGGCGGAGGCATGGAAGGTGAATGCCTCACGCATCTCGGAGATCAACACCGCCCTCGAGAAGCTCGTGATCTCGGAGGAGAGTGCGAAGATGGCGTCTCGAGTGGAGACATCCCGGACCGGGTCATTCAGGCCAACACGACACTGGATCGCTCAGTGGCTGTTTTGAAGCTGTCGATGGAGCGGGTGGCTACGCGGCTCACATCAGTGGAGACCGTGGCGGCCAAGCTCTCGATCCCGAAGCACGCAGATCGCAACCCGGGAATGTTTTGGCCCAACGGGCACAACCAAGCACATCGGAACCATGGTGTTGGTACTGGAGAGGATCACACCTCCAGTCGCGCCCTGGTAAGGGGTGAGCATTCCGAAGCCTATGATCCTGATGTAGTTCTTAGCGATGACGATGTTGATACTGTCACTAGGACCGCTCATGCCACACCCGTAACAATTTTGGTACAACTATCAAACTGCACAATCAAACTGCACAATCCAAGTACAGTTGATCCAACCACCGCTTATTGCTGGTTTGAAGCCTCAGATTCGCTTAGCTATCAAACTGCACAATCCAAGTACAGTTGATCTTGCCTTTTCCATGGCTCAAACGCAGGAAGCTCTGTTGGTGGAGGATTCGTCATCTCCCCTAACAATTATGCTCAGAGAGACTCTTTGCTCCTGAAATACAAGCGACATGGGCAGTTACCAGGATTTTTGGGGGCTCCTCCTGATGCAAAGAAATATGATGAGAAGCCGGTGACTGTCGCCAGGTTTGATACCTTAAGAGCTCAGCGCCGAGCTAAGGGAGAGTGCTTCAAATGTGGAGAGAAATACTCTCCCACCCATAAATGCCCCCATTCAAGTACAACTGCAAGTCTTGGAAAAATCTTGGAAGCCTTGCAAATCGCTGACAGCACTAGGCTGGAAACAACAAGTGAAGACTCAGATTCAGGGGGTTCTCAAACAGAAGAAATGACGAAACTATTTGTTGAATGGACACGAATGTCTCCTAGAGGGGGTGAATAGTGTTGGAGATATGCCCAAGAGGCAATAATAAAATGGTTATTATAATATATCTTTGTGTTTATGATAATGTTTACATACCATGCTATAATTGTATTAACCGAAACATTGATACATGTGTGTTATGTGAACAACAAGGAGTCCCTAGTAAGCCTCTTGTACAACTAGCTTGTTGATTAATAGATGATCATAGTTTCATGATCATGAACAATGGATGTTATTAATAACAAGGTTATGTCATTATGTGAATGATGTAATGGACACACCCAATTAAGCGTAGCATAAGATCACGCCATTAAGTTCATTTGCTATAAGCTTTCGATACATAGTTACCTAGTCCTTTCGACCATGAGATCATGTAAATCACTTATGCCGGAAGGTTACTTTGATTACATCAAACGCCACTGCGTAAATGGGTGGTTATAAAGGTGGGATTTAGTATCCAGAAAGTATGAGTTGAGGCATATGGATCAACAGTGGGATTTGTCCATCCTGATGACGGATAGATATACTCTGGGCCCTCTCAGTGGAATGCCATCTAATTAGCTTGCAAGCATATGAATGGTTCATAAGAGATGACATATCACGATACGAGTAAAGAGTACTTGTCAGAGACGAGGTTGAACAAGGTATAAAGATACCGATGATCAAACCTCGGACAAGTAAAATATCGCGTGACAAAGGGAATCGGTATCGTATGTGAATGGTTCATTCGATCACTAAAGTCATCGTTGAATATGTGGGAGCCATTATGGATCTCCGGATCCCGCTATTGGTTATTGGTCGGAGA